>NC_079134.1:75461202-75823125 GCF_945859705.1 Episyrphus balteatus | reverse complement strand
AATAGAATAGAATAGAATAGAAAAGAATAGAATAGAATAGAATAGAATAGAATAGAATAGAATAGAATAGAATAGAATAGAATAGAATAGAATAGAATAGAATAGAATAGAATAGAATAGAATAGAATAGAATAGAATAGAATAGAATAGAATAGAATAGAATAGAATAGAATAGAATAGAATAGAATAGAATAGAATAGAATAGAATAGAATAGAATAGAATAGAATAGAATAGAATAGAATAGAATAGAATAGAATAGAATAGAATAGAATAGAATAGAATAGAATAGAATAGAATAGAATAGAATAGAATAGAATAGAATAGAATAGAATAGAATAGAATAGAATAGAATAGAATAGAATAGAATAGAATAGAATAGAATAGAATAGAATAGAATAGAATAGAATAGAATAGAATAGAATAGAATAGAATAGAATAGAATAGAATAGAATAGAATAGAATAGAATAGAATAGAATAGAATAGAATAGAATAGAATAGAATAGAATAGAATAGAATAGAATAGAATAGAATAGAATAATAGAATAGAATAGAATAGAATAGAATAGAATAGAATAGAATAGAATAGAATAGAATAGAATAGAATAGAATAGAATAGAATAGAATAGAATAGAATAGAATAGAATAGAATAGAATAGAATAGAATAGAATAGAATAGAATAGAATAGAATAGAATAGAATAGAATAGAATAGAATAGAATAGAATAGAATAGAATAGAATAGAATAGAATAGAATAGAATAGAATAGAATAGAATAGAATAGAATAGAATAGAATAGAATAGAATAGAATAGAATAGAATAGAATAGAATAGAATAGAATAGAATAGAATAGAATAGAATAGAATAGAATAGAATAGAATAGAATAGAATAGAATAGAATAGAATAGAATAGAATAGAATAGAATAGAATAGAATAGAATAGAATAGAATAGAATAGAATAGAATAGAATAGAATAGAATAGAATAGAATAGAATAGAATAGAATAGAATAGAATAGAATAGAATAGAATAGAATAGAATAGAATAGAATAGAATAGAATAGAATAGAATAGAATAGAATAGAATAGAATAGAATAGAATAGAATAGAATAGAATAGAATAGAATAGAATAGAATAGAATAGAATAGAATAGAATAGAATAGAATAGAATAGAATAGAATAGAATAGAATAGAATAGAATAGAATAGAATAGAATAGAATAGAATAGAATAGAATAGAATAGAATAGAATAGAATAGAATAGAATAGAATAGAATAGAATAGAATAGAATAGAATAGAATAGAATAGAATAGAATAGAATAGAATAGAATAGAATAGAATAGAATAGAATAGAATAGAATAGAATAGAATAGAATAGAATAGAATAGAATAGAATAGAATAGAATAGAATAGAATAGAATAGAATAGAATAGAATAGAATAGAATAGAATAGAATAGAATAGAATAGAATAGAATAGAATAGAATAGAATAGAATAGAATAGAATAGAATAGAATAGAATAGAATAGAATAGAATAGAATAGAATAGAATAGAATAGAATAGAATAGAATAGAATAGAATAGAATAGAATAGAATAGAATAGAATAGAATAGAATAGAATAGAATAGAATAGAATAGAATAGAATAGAATAGAATAGAATAGAATAGAATAGAATAGAATAGAATAGAATAGAATAGAATAGAATAGAATAGAATAGAATAGAATAGAATAGAATAGAATAGAATAGAATAGAATAGAATAGAATAGAATAGAATAGAATAGAATAGAATAGAATAGAATAGAATAGAATAGAATAGAATAGAATAGAATAGAATAGAATAGAATAGAATAGAATAGAATAGAATAGAATAGAATAGAATAGAATAGAATAGAATAGAATAGAATAGAATAGAATAGAATAGAATAGAATAGAATAGAATAGAATAGAATAGAATAGAATAGAATAGAATAGAATAGAATAGAATAGAATAGAATAGAATAGAATAGAATAGAATAGAATAGAATAGAATAGAATAGAATAGAATAGAATAGAATAGAATAGAATAGAATAGAATAGAATAGAATAGAATAGAATAGAATAGAATAGAATAGAATAGAATAGAATAGAATAGAATAGAATAGAATAGAATAGAATAGAATAGAATAGAATAGAATAGAATAGAATAGAATAGAATAGAATAGAATAGAATAGAATAGAATAGAATAGAATAGAATAGAATAGAATAGAATAGAATAGAATAGAATAGAATAGAATAGAATAGAATAGAATAGAATAGAATAGAATAGAATAGAATAGAATAGAATAGAATAGAATAGAATAGAATAGAATAGAATAGAATAGAATAGAATAGAATAGAATAGAATAGAATAGAATAGAATAGAATAGAATAGAATAGAATAGAATAGAATAGAATAGAATAGAATAGAATAGAATAGAATAGAATAGAATAGAATAGAATAGAATAGAATAGAATAGAATAGAATAGAATAGAATAGAATAGAATAGAATAGAATAGAATAGAATAGAATAGAATAGAATAGAATAGAATAGAATAGAATAGAATAGAATAGAATAGAATAGAATAGAATAGAATAGAATAGAATAGAATAGAATAGAATAGAATAGAATAGAATAGAATAGAATAGAATAGAATAGAATAGAATAGAATAGAATAGAATAGAATAGAATAGAATAGAATAGAATAGAATAGAATAGAATAGAATAGAATAGAATAGAATAGAATAGAATAGAATAGAATAGAATAGAATAGAATAGAATAGAATAGAATAGAATAGAATAGAATAGAATAGAATAGAATAGAATAGAATAGAATAGAATAGAATAGAATAGAATAGAATAGAATAGAATAGAATAGAATAGAATAGAATAGAATAGAATAGAATAGAATAGAATAGAATAGAATAGAATAGAATAGAATAGAATAGAATAGAATAGAATAGAATAGAATAGAATAGAATAGAATAGAATAGAATAGAATAGAATAGAATAGAATAGAATAGAATAGAATAGAATAGAATAGAATAGAATAGAATAGAATAGAATAGAATAGAATAGAATAGAATAGAATAGAATAGAATAGAATAGAATAGAATAGAATAGAATAGAATAGAATAGAATAGAATAGAATAGAATAGAATAGAATAGAATAGAATAGAATAGAATAGAATAGAATAGAATAGAATAGAATAGAATAGAATAGAATAGAATAGAATAGAATAGAATAGAATAGAATAGAATAGAATAGAATAGAATAGAATAGAATAGAATAGAATAGAATAGAATAGAATAGAATAGAATAGAATAGAATAGAATAGAATAGAATAGAATAGAATAGAATAGAATAGAATAGAATAGAATAGAATAGAATAGAATAGAATAGAATAGAATAGAATAGAATAGAATAGAATAGAATAGAATAGAATAGAATAGAATAGAATAGAATAGAATAGAATAGAATAGAATAGAATAGAATAGAATAGAATAGAATAGAATAGAATAGAATAGAATAGAATAGAATAGAATAGAATAGAATAGAATAGAATAGAATAGAATAGAATAGAATAGAATAGAATAGAATAGAATAGAATAGAATAGAATAGAATAGAATAGAATAGAATAGAATAGAATAGAATAGAATAGAATAGAATAGAATAGAATAGAATAGAATAGAATAGAATAGAATAGAATAGAATAGAATAGAATAGAATAGAATAGAATAGAATAGAATAGAATAGAATAGAATAGAATAGAATAGAATAGAATAGAATAGAATAGAATAGAATAGAATAGAATAGAATAGAATAGAATAGAATAGAATAGAATAGAATAGAATAGAATAGAATAGAATAGAATAGAATAGAATAGAATAGAATAGAATAGAATAGAATAGAATAGAATAGAATAGAATAGAATAGAATAGAATAGAATAGAATAGAATAGAATAGAATAGAATAGAATAGAATAGAATAGAATAGAATAGAATAGAATAGAATAGAATAGAATAGAATAGAATAGAATAGAATAGAATAGAATAGAATAGAATAGAATAGAATAGAATAGAATAGAATAGAATAGAATAGAATAGAATAGAATAGAATAGAATAGAATAGAATAGAATAGAATAGAATAGAATAGAATAGAATAGAATAGAATAGAATAGAATAGAATAGAATAGAATAGAATAGAATAGAATAGAATAGAATAGAATAGAATAGAATAGAATAGAATAGAATAGAATAGAATAGAATAGAATAGAATAGAATAGAATAGAATAGAATAGAATAGAATAGAATAGAATAGAATAGAATAGAATAGAATAGAATAGAATAGAATAGAATAGAATAGAATAGAATAGAATAGAATAGAATAGAATAGAATAGAATAGAATAGAATAGAATAGAATAGAATAGAATAGAATAGAATAGAGAATAGAATAGAATAGAATAGAATAGAATAGAATAGAATAGAATAGAATAGAATAGAATAGAATAGAATAGAATAGAATAGAATAGAATAGAATAGAATAGAATAGAATAGAATAGAATAGAATAGAATAGAATAGAATAGAATAGAATAGAATAGAATAGAATAGAATAGAATAGAATAGAATAGAATAGAATAGAATAGAATAGAATAGAATAGAATAGAATAGAATAGAATAGAATAGAATAGAATAGAATAGAATAGAATAGAATAGAATAGAATAGAAGAGAATAGAATAGAATAGAATAGAATAGAATAGAATAGAATAGAATAGAATAGAATAGAATAGAATAGAATAGAATAGAATAGAATAGAATAGAATAGAATAGAATAGAATAGAATAGAATAGAATAGAATAGAATAGAATAGAATAGAATAGAATAGAATAGAATAGAATAGAATAGAATAGAATAGAATAGAATAGAATAGAATAGAATAGAATAGAATAGAATAGAATAGAATAGAATAGAATAGAATAGAATAGAATAGAATAGAATAGAATAGAATAGAATAGAATAGAATAGAATAGAATAGAATAGAATAGAATAGAATAGAATAGAATAGAATAGAATAGAATAGAATAGAATAGAATAGAATAGAATAGAATAGAATAGAATAGAATAGAATAGAATAGAATAGAATAGAATAGAATAGAATAGAATAGAATAGAATAGAATAGAATAGAATAGAATAGAATAGAATAGAATAGAATAGAATAGAATAGAATAGAATAGAATAGAATAGAATAGAATAGAATAGAATAGAATAGAATAGAATAGAATAGAATAGAATAGAATAGAATAGAATAGAATAGAATAGAATAGAATAGAATAGAATAGAATAGAATAGAATAGAATAGAATAGAATAGAATAGAATAGAATAGAATAGAATAGAATAGAATAGAATAGAATAGAATAGAATAGAATAGAATAGAATAGAATAGAATAGAATAGAATAGAATAGAATAGAATAGAATAGAATAGAATAGAATAGAATAGAATAGAATAGAATAGAATAGAATAGAATAGAATAGAATAGAATAGAATAGAATAGAATAGAATAGAATAGAATAGAATAGAATAGAATAGAATAGAATAGAATAGAATAGAATAGAATAGAATAGAATAGAATAGAATAGAATAGAATAGAATAGAATAGAATAGAATAGAATAGAATAGAATAGAATAGAATAGAATAGAATAGAATAGAATAGAATAGAATAGAATAGAATAGAATAGAATAGAATAGAATAGAATAGAATAGAATAGAATAGAATAGAATAGAATAGAATAGAATAGAATAGAATAGAATAGAATAGAATAGAATAGAATAGAATAGAATAGAATAGAATAGAATAGAATAGAATAGAATAGAATAGAATAGAATAGAATAGAATAGAATAGAATAGAATAGAATAGAATAGAATAGAATAGAATAGAATAGAATAGAATAGAATAGAATAGAATAGAATAGAATAGAATAGAATAGAATAGAATAGAATAGAATAGAATAGAATAGAATAGAATAGAATAGAATAGAATAGAATAGAATAGAATAGAATAGAATAGAATAGAATAGAATAGAATAGAATAGAATAGAATAGAATAGAATAGAATAGAATAGAATAGAATAGAATAGAATAGAATAGAATAGAATAGAATAGAATAGAATAGAATAGAATAGAATAGAATAGAATAGAATAGAATAGAATAGAATAGAATAGAATAGAATAGAATAGAATAGAATAGAATAGAATAGAATAGAATAGAATAGAATAGAATAGAATAGAATAGAATAGAATAGAATAGAATAGAATAGAATAGAATAGAATAGAATAGAATAGAATAGAATAGAATAGAATAGAATAGAATAGAATAGAATAGAATAGAATAGAATAGAATAGAATAGAATAGAATAGAATAGAATAGAATAGAATAGAATAGAATAGAATAGAATAGAATAGAATAGAATAGAATAGAATAGAATAGAATAGAATAGAATAGAATAGAATAGAATAGAATAGAATAGAATAGAATAGAATAGAATAGAATAGAATAGAATAGAATAGAATAGAATAGAATAGAATAGAATAGAATAGAATAGAATAGAATAGAATAGAATAGAATAGAATAGAATAGAATAGAATAGAATAGAATAGAATAGAATAGAACAGAATAGAATAGAATAGAATAGAATAGAATAGAATAGAATAGAATAGAATAGAATAGAATAGAATAGAATAGAATAGAATAGAATAGAATAGAATAGAATAGAATAGAATAGAATAGAATAGAATAGAATAGAATAGAATAGAATAGAAATAGAATAGAATAGAATAGAATAGAATAGAATAGAATAGAATAGAATAGAATAGAATAGAATAGAATAGATAGAATAGAATAGAATAGAATAGAATAGAATAGAATAGAATAGAATAGAATAGAATAGAATAGAATAGAATAGAATAGAATAGAATAGAATAGAATAGAATAGAATAGAATAGAATAGAATAGAATAGAATAGAATAGAATAGAATAGAATAGAATAGAATAGAATAGAATAGAATAGAATAGAATAGAATAGAATAGAATAGAATAGAATAGAATAGAATAGAATAGAATAGAATAGAATAGAATAGAATAGAATAGAATAGAATAGAATAGAATAGAATAGAATAGAATAGAATAGAATAGAATAGAATAGAATAGAATAGAATAGAATAGAATAGAATAGAATAGAATAGAATAGAATAGAATAGAATAGAATAGAATAGAATAGAATAGAATAGAATAGAATAGAATAGAATAGAATAGAATAGAATAGAATAGAATAGAATAGAATAGAATAGAATAGAATAGAATAGAATAGAATAGAATAGAATAGAATAGAATAGAATAGAATAGAATAGAATAGAATAGAATAGAATAGAATAGAATAGAATAGAATAGAATAGAATAGAATAGAATAGAATAGAATAGAATAGAATAGAATAGAATAGAATAGAATAGAATAGAATAGAATAGAATAGAATAGAATAGAATAGAATAGAATAGAATAGAATAGAATAGAATAGAATAGAATAGAATAGAATAGAATAGAATAGAATAGAATAGAATAGAATAGAATAGAATAGAATAGAATAGAATAGAATAGAATAGAATAGAATAGAATAGAATAGAATAGAATAGAATAGAATAGAATAGAATAGAATAGAATAGAATAGAATAGAATAGAATAGAATAGAATAGAATAGAATAGAATAGAATAGAATAGAATAGAATAGAATAGAATAGAATAGAATAGAATAGAATAGAATAGAATAGAATAGAATAGAATAGAATAGAATAGAATAGAATAGAATAGAATAGAATAGAATAGAATAGAATAGAATAGAATAGAATAGAATAGAATAGAATAGAATAGAATAGAATAGAATAGAATAGAATAGAATAGAATAGAATAGAATAGAATAGAATAGAATAGAATAGAATAGAATAGAATAGAATAGAATAGAATAGAATAGAATAGAATAGAATAGAATAGAATAGAATAGAATAGAATAGAATAGAATAGAATAGAATAGAATAGAATAGAATAGAATAGAATAGAATAGAATAGAATAGAATAGAATAGAATAGAATAGAATAGAATAGAATAGAATAGAATAGAATAGAATAGAATAGAATAGAATAGAATAGAATAGAATAGAATAGAATAGAATAGAATAGAATAGAATAGAATAGAATAGAATAGAATAGAATAGAATAGAATAGAATAGAATAGAATAGAATAGAATAGAATAGAATAGAATAGAATAGAATAGAATAGAATAGAATAGAATAGAATAGAATAGAATAGAATAGAATAGAATAGAATAGAATAGAATAGAATAGAATAGAATAGAATAGAATAGAATAGAATAGAATAGAATAGAATAGAATAGAATAGAATAGAATAGAATAGAATAGAATAGAATAGAATAGAATAGAATAGAATAGAATAGAATAGAATAGAATAGAATAGAATAGAATAGAATAGAATAGAATAGAATAGAATAGAATAGAATAGAATAGAATAGAATAGAATAGAATAGAATAGAATAGAATAGAATAGAATAGAATAGAATAGAATAGAATAGAATAGAATAGAATAGAATAGAATAGAATAGAATAGAATAGAATAGAATAGAATAGAATAGAATAGAATAGAATAGAATAGAATAGAATAGAATAGAATAGAATAGAATAGAATAGAATAGAATAGAATAGAATAGAATAGAATAGAATAGAATAGAATAGAATAGAATAGAATAGAATAGAATAGAATAGAATAGAATAGAATAGAATAGAATAGAATAGAATAGAATAGAATAGAATAGAATAGAATAGAATAGAATAGAATAGAATAGAATAGAATAGAATAGAATAGAATAGAATAGAATAGAATAGAATAGAATAGAATAGAATAGAATAGAATAGAATAGAATAGAATAGAATAGAATAGAATAGAATAGAATAGAATAGAATAGAATAGAATAGAATAGAATAGAATAGAATAGAATAGAATAGAATAGAATAGAATAGAATAGAATAGAATAGAATAGAATAGAATAGAATAGAATAGAATAGAATAGAATAGAATAGAATAGAATAGAATAGAATAGAATAGAATAGAATAGAATAGAATAGAATAGAATAGAATAGAATAGAATAGAATAGAATAGAATAGAATAGAATAGAATAGAATAGAATAGAATAGAATAGAATAGAATAGAATAGAATAGAATAGAATAGAATAGAATAGAATAGAATAGAATAGAATAGAATAGAATAGAATAGAATAGAATAGAATAGAATAGAATAGAATAGAATAGAATAGAATAGAATAGAATAGAATAGAATAGAATAGAATAGAATAGAATAGAATAGAATAGAATAGAATAGAATAGAATAGAATAGAATAGAATAGAATAGAATAGAATAGAATAGAATAGAATAGAATAGAATAGAATAGAATAGAATAGAATAGAATAGAATAGAATAGAATAGAATAGAATAGAATAGAATAGAATAGAATAGAATAGAATAGAATAGAATAGAATAGAATAGAATAGAATAGAATAGAATAGAATAGAATAGAATAGAATAGAATAGAATAGAATAGAATAGAATAGAATAGAATAGAATAGAATAGAATAGAATAGAATAGAATAGAATAGAATAGAATAGAATAGAATAGAATAGAATAGAATAGAATAGAATAGAATAGAATAGAATAGAATAGAATAGAATAGAATAGAATAGAATAGAATAGAATAGAATAGAATAGAATAGAATAGAATAGAATAGAATAGAATAGAATAGAATAGAATAGAATAGAATAGAATAGAATAGAATAGAATAGAATAGAATAGAATAGAATAGAATAGAATAGAATAGAATAGAATAGAATAGAATAGAATAGAATAGAATAGAATAGAATAGAATAGAATAGAATAGAATAGAATAGAATAGAATAGAATAGAATAGAATAGAATAGAATAGAATAGAATAGAATAGAATAGAATAGAATAGAATAGAATAGAATAGAATAGAATAGAATAGAATAGAATAGAATAGAATAGAATAGAATAGAATAGAATAGAATAGAATAGAATAGAATAGAATAGAATAGAATAGAATAGAATAGAATAGAATAGAATAGAATAGAATAGAATAGAATAGAATAGAATAGAATAGAATAGAATAGAATAGAATAGAATAGAATAGAATAGAATAGAATAGAATAGAATAGAATAGAATAGAATAGAATAGAATAGAATAGAATAGAATAGAATAGAATAGAATAGAATAGAATAGAATAGAATAGAATAGAATAGAATAGAATAGAATAGAATAGAATAGAATAGAATAGAATAGAATAGAATAGAATAGAATAGAATAGAATAGAATAGAATAGAATAGAATAGAATAGAATAGAATAGAATAGAATAGAATAGAATAGAATAGAATAGAATAGAATAGAATAGAATAGAATAGAATAGAATAGAATAGAATAGAATAGAATAGAATAGAATAGAATAGAATAGAATAGAATAGAATAGAATAGAATAGAATAGAATAGAATAGAATAGAATAGAATAGAATAGAATAGAATAGAATAGAATAGAATAGAATAGAATAGAATAGAATAGAATAGAATAGAATAGAATAGAATAGAATAGAATAGAATAGAATAGAATAGAATAGAATAGAATAGAATAGAATAGAATAGAATAGAATAGAATAGAATAGAATAGAATAGAATAGAATAGAATAGAATAGAATAGAATAGAATAGAATAGAATAGAATAGAATAGAATAGAATAGAATAGAATAGAATAGAATAGAATAGAATAGAATAGAATAGAATAGAATAGAATAGAATAGAATAGAATAGAATAGAATAGAATAGAATAGAATAGAATAGAATAGAATAGAATAGAATAGAATAGAATAGAATAGAATAGAATAGAATAGAATAGAATAGAATAGAATAGAATAGAATAGAATAGAATAGAATAGAATAGAATAGAATAGAATAGAATAGAATAGAATAGAATAGAATAGAATAGAATAGAATAGAATAGAATAGAATAGAATAGAATAGAATAGAATAGAATAGAATAGAATAGAATAGAATAGAATAGAATAGAATAGAATAGAATAGAATAGAATAGAATAGAATAGAATAGAATAGAATAGAATAGAATAGAATAGAATAGAATAGAATAGAATAGAATAGAATAGAATAGAATAGAATAGAATAGAATAGAATAGAATAGAATAGAATAGAATAGAATAGAATAGAATAGAATAGAATAGAATAGAATAGAATAGAATAGAATAGAATAGAATAGAATAGAATAGAATAGAATAGAATAGAATAGAATAGAATAGAATAGAATAGAATAGAATAGAATAGAATAGAATAGAATAGAATAGAATAGAATAGAATAGAATAGAATAGAATAGAATAGAATAGAATAGAATAGAATAGAATAGAATAGAATAGAATAGAATAGAATAGAATAGAATAGAATAGAATAGAATAGAATAGAATAGAATAGAATAGAATAGAATAGAATAGAATAGAATAGAATAGAATAGAATAGAATAGAATAGAATAGAATAGAATAGAATAGAATAGAATAGAATAGAATAGAATAGAATAGAATAGAATAGAATAGAATAGAATAGAATAGAATAGAATAGAATAGAATAGAATAGAATAGAATAGAATAGAATAGAATAGAATAGAATAGAATAGAATAGAATAGAATAGAATAGAATAGAATAGAATAGAATAGAATAGAATAGAATAGAATAGAATAGAATAGAATAGAATAGAATAGAATAGAATAGAATAGAATAGAATAGAATAGAATAGAATAGAATAGAATAGAATAGAATAGAATAGAATAGAATAGAATAGAATAGAATAGAATAGAATAGAATAGAATAGAATAGAATAGAATAGAATAGAATAGAATAGAATAGAATAGAATAGAATAGAATAGAATAGAATAGAATAGAATAGAATAGAATAGAATAGAATAGAATAGAATAGAATAGAATAGAATAGAATAGAATAGAATAGAATAGAATAGAATAGAATAGAATAGAATAGAATAGAATAGAATAGAATAGAATAGAATAGAATAGAATAGAATAGAATAGAATAGAATAGAATAGAATAGAATAGAATAGAATAGAATAGAATAGAATAGAATAGAATAGAATAGAATAGAATAGAATAGAATAGAATAGAATAGAATAGAATAGAATAGAATAGAATAGAATAGAATAGAATAGAATAGAATAGAATAGAATAGAATAGAATAGAATAGAATAGAATAGAATAGAATAGAATAGAATAGAATAGAATAGAATAGAATAGAATAGAATAGAATAGAATAGAATAGAATAGAATAGAATAGAATAGAATAGAATAGAATAGAATAGAATAGAATAGAATAGAATAGAATAGAATAGAATAGAATAGAATAGAATAGAATAGAATAGAATAGAATAGAATAGAATAGAATAGAATAGAATAGAATAGAATAGAATAGAATAGAATAGAATAGAATAGAATAGAATAGAATAGAATAGAATAGAATAGAATAGAATAGAATAGAATAGAATAGAATAGAATAGAATAGAATAGAATAGAATAGAATAGAATAGAATAGAATAGAATAGAATAGAATAGAATAGAATAGAATAGAATAGAATAGAATAGAATAGAATAGAATAGAATAGAATAGAATAGAATAGAATAGAATAGAATAGAATAGAATAGAATAGAATAGAATAGAATAGAATAGAATAGAATAGAATAGAATAGAATAGAATAGAATAGAATAGAATAGAATAGAATAGAATAGAATAGAATAGAATAGAATAGAATAGAATAGAATAGAATAGAATAGAATAGAATAGAATAGAATAGAATAGAATAGAATAGAATAGAATAGAATAGAATAGAATAGAATAGAATAGAATAGAATAGAATAGAATAGAATAGAATAGAATAGAATAGAATAGAATAGAATAGAATAGAATAGAATAGAATAGAATAGAATAGAATAGAATAGAATAGAATAGAATAGAATAGAATAGAATAGAATAGAATAGAATAGAATAGAATAGAATAGAATAGAATAGAATAGAATAGAATAGAATAGAATAGAATAGAATAGAATAGAATAGAATAGAATAGAATAGAATAGAATAGAATAGAATAGAATAGAATAGAATAGAATAGAATAGAATAGAATAGAATAGAATAGAATAGAATAGAATAGAATAGAATAGAATAGAATAGAATAGAATAGAATAGAATAGAATAGAATAGAATAGAATAGAATAGAATAGAATAGAATAGAATAGAATAGAATAGAATAGAATAGAATAGAATAGAATAGAATAGAATAGAATAGAATAGAATAGAATAGAATAGAATAGAATAGAATAGAATAGAATAGAATAGAATAGAATAGAATAGAATAGAATAGAATAGAATAGAATAGAATAGAATAGAATAGAATAGAATAGAATAGAATAGAATAGAATAGAATAGAATAGAATAGAATAGAATAGAATAGAATAGAATAGAATAGAATAGAATAGAATAGAATAGAATAGAATAGAATAGAATAGAATAGAATAGAATAGAATAGAATAGAATAGAATAGAATAGAATAGAATAGAATAGAATAGAATAGAATAGAATAGAATAGAATAGAATAGAATAGAATAGAATAGAATAGAATAGAATAGAATAGAATAGAATAGAATAGAATAGAATAGAATAGAATAGAATAGAATAGAATAGAATAGAATAGAATAGAATAGAATAGAATAGAATAGAATAGAATAGAATAGAATAGAATAGAATAGAATAGAATAGAATAGAATAGAATAGAATAGAATAGAATAGAATAGAATAGAATAGAATAGAATAGAATAGAATAGAATAGAATAGAATAGAATAGAATAGAATAGAATAGAATAGAATAGAATAGAATAGAATAGAATAGAATAGAATAGAATAGAATAGAATAGAATAGAATAGAATAGAATAGAATAGAATAGAATAGAATAGAATAGAATAGAATAGAATAGAATAGAATAGAATAGAATAGAATAGAATAGAATAGAATAGAATAGAATAGAATAGAATAGAATAGAATAGAATAGAATAGAATAGAATAGAATAGAATAGAATAGAATAGAATAGAATAGAATAGAATAGAATAGAATAGAATAGAATAGAATAGAATAGAATAGAATAGAATAGAATAGAATAGAATAGAATAGAATAGAATAGAATAGAATAGAATAGAATAGAATAGAATAGAATAGAATAGAATAGAATAGAATAGAATAGAATAGAATAGAATAGAATAGAATAGAATAGAATAGAATAGAATAGAATAGAATAGAATAGAATAGAATAGAATAGAATAGAATAGAATAGAATAGAATAGAATAGAATAGAATAGAATAGAATAGAATAGAATAGAATAGAATAGAATAGAATAGAATAGAATAGAATAGAATAGAATAGAATAGAATAGAATAGAATAGAATAGAATAGAATAGAATAGAATAGAATAGAATAGAATAGAATAGAATAGAATAGAATAGAATAGAATAGAATAGAATAGAATAGAATAGAATAGAATAGAATAGAATAGAATAGAATAGAATAGAATAGAATAGAATAGAATAGAATAGAATAGAATAGAATAGAATAGAATAGAATAGAATAGAATAGAATAGAATAGAATAGAATAGAATAGAATAGAATAGAATAGAATAGAATAGAATAGAATAGAATAGAATAGAATAGAATAGAATAGAATAGAATAGAATAGAATAGAATAGAATAGAATAGAATAGAATAGAATAGAATAGAATAGAATAGAATAGAATAGAATAGAATAGAATAGAATAGAATAGAATAGAATAGAATAGAATAGAATAGAATAGAATAGAATAGAATAGAATAGAATAGAATAGAATAGAATAGAATAGAATAGAATAGAATAGAATAGAATAGAATAGAATAGAATAGAATAGAATAGAATAGAATAGAATAGAATAGAATAGAATAGAATAGAATAGAATAGAATAGAATAGAATAGAATAGAATAGAATAGAATAGAATAGAATAGAATAGAATAGAATAGAATAGAATAGAATAGAATAGAATAGAATAGAATAGAATAGAATAGAATAGAATAGAATAGAATAGAATAGAATAGAATAGAATAGAATAGAATAGAATAGAATAGAATAGAATAGAATAGAATAGAATAGAATAGAATAGAATAGAATAGAATAGAATAGAATAGAATAGAATAGAATAGAATAGAATAGAATAGAATAGAATAGAATAGAATAGAATAGAATAGAATAGAATAGAATAGAATAGAATAGAATAGAATAGAATAGAATAGAATAGAATAGAATAGAATAGAATAGAATAGAATAGAATAGAATAGAATAGAATAGAATAGAATAGAATAGAATAGAATAGAATAGAATAGAATAGAATAGAATAGAATAGAATAGAATAGAATAGAATAGAATAGAATAGAATAGAATAGAATAGAATAGAATAGAATAGAATAGAATAGAATAGAATAGAATAGAATAGAATAGAATAGAATAGAATAGAATAGAATAGAATAGAATAGAATAGAATAGAATAGAATAGAATAGAATAGAATAGAATAGAATAGAATAGAATAGAATAGAATAGAATAGAATAGAATAGAATAGAATAGAATAGAATAGAATAGAATAGAATAGAATAGAATAGAATAGAATAGAATAGAATAGAATAGAATAGAATAGAATAGAATAGAATAGAATAGAATAGAATAGAATAGAATAGAATAGAATAGAATAGAATAGAATAGAATAGAATAGAATAGAATAGAATAGAATAGAATAGAATAGAATAGAATAGAATAGAATAGAATAGAATAGAATAGAATAGAATAGAATAGAATAGAATAGAATAGAATAGAATAGAATAGAATAGAATAGAATAGAATAGAATAGAATAGAATAGAATAGAATAGAATAGAATAGAATAGAATAGAATAGAATAGAATAGAATAGAATAGAATAGAATAGAATAGAATAGAATAGAATAGAATAGAATAGAATAGAATAGAATAGAATAGAATAGAATAGAATAGAATAGAATAGAATAGAATAGAATAGAATAGAATAGAATAGAATAGAATAGAATAGAATAGAATAGAATAGAATAGAATAGAATAGAATAGAATAGAATAGAATAGAATAGAATAGAATAGAATAGAATAGAATAGAATAGAATAGAATAGAATAGAATAGAATAGAATAGAATAGAATAGAATAGAATAGAATAGAATAGAATAGAATAGAATAGAATAGAATAGAATAGAATAGAATAGAATAGAATAGAATAGAATAGAATAGAATAGAATAGAATAGAATAGAATAGAATAGAATAGAATAGAATAGAATAGAATAGAATAGAATAGAATAGAATAGAATAGAATAGAATAGAATAGAATAGAATAGAATAGAATAGAATAGAATAGAATAGAATAGAATAGAATAGAATAGAATAGAATAGAATAGAATAGAATAGAATAGAATAGAATAGAATAGAATAGAATAGAATAGAATAGAATAGAATAGAATAGAATAGAATAGAATAGAATAGAATAGAATAGAATAGAATAGAATAGAATAGAATAGAATAGAATAGAATAGAATAGAATAGAATAGAATAGAATAGAATAGAATAGAATAGAATAGAATAGAATAGAATAGAATAGAATAGAATAGAATAGAATAGAATAGAATAGAATAGAATAGAATAGAATAGAATAGAATAGAATAGAATAGAATAGAATAGAATAGAATAGAATAGAAT
Organism: Episyrphus balteatus; assembly: GCF_945859705.1. Taxonomy (NCBI): domain Eukaryota; kingdom Metazoa; phylum Arthropoda; class Insecta; order Diptera; family Syrphidae; genus Episyrphus; species Episyrphus balteatus. The sequence goes on along the minus strand of NC_079134.1, from coordinate 75,806,112 downwards.
AGAATAGAATAGAATAGAATAGAATAGAATAGAATAGAATAGAATAGAATAGAATAGAATAGAATAGAATAGAATAGAATAGAATAGAATAGAATAGAATAGAATAGAATAGAATAGAATAGAATAGAATAGAATAGAATAGAATAGAATAGAATAGAATAGAATAGAATAGAATAGAATAGAATAGAATAGAATAGAATAGAATAGAATAGAATAGAATAGAATAGAATAGAATAGAATAGAATAGAATAGAATAGAATAGAATAGAATAGAATAGAATAGAATAGAATAGAATAGAATAGAATAGAATAGAATAGAATAGAATAGAATAGAATAGAATAGAATAGAATAGAATAGAATAGAATAGAATAGAATAGAATAGAATAGAATAGAATAGAATAGAATAGAATAGAATAGAATAGAATAGAATAGAATAGAATAGAATAGAATAGAATAGAATAGAATAGAATAGAATAGAATAGAATAGAATAGAATAGAATAGAATAGAATAGAATAGAATAGAATAGAATAGAATAGAATAGAATAGAATAGAATAGAATAGAATAGAATAGAATAGAATAGAATAGAATAGAATAGAATAGAATAGAATAGAATAGAATAGAATAGAATAGAATAGAATAGAATAGAATAGAATAGAATAAAAGCTAATTAAGTTTGTCTTAAACATCGCGTATTTTGAATTGTCTAACGATCTTACAACGTTTCTTTTTAAAGAAAAATCATGTGAAAAGTGCAACGCTCTTGTTTCGTCCCGGTATAGAGAACTTAATATTCGTGTTTAACATGTGGCAATAAGACAGAGAAGCTTATGTCGGGCTATGTGAAGTTGGCACCCCCAAATGCAAATTTTTTTTTCAAACCTATATGGTTCGATTGCCCAAGGTTAGCCCAGGATAGCCCAAGATTTTTTTTCGTTAGCCCACCCTTAGTTTTAAAATTATAACGGAATTATTTTTTTCACCTCAAAAATCACAAAAATCTGTGAAAAAAATTGTTGGTTTTGCACTGTGGTTCGATTGCCCAACGTTAGCCCAGGATAGCCCAACTTTTTTTTTCTTGATTGCACTATTTTTTCAGAAGATACAACAAAAAACTTTTTTTCATATCAGAAACCGAAAAAATTTAAATTTTTTTTCCTGTGAAAAAATCCTTAGTTTAAAACCGTGGTTTGTTTGCCCAAGGTTAGCCCAGGATAGCCCAACTTTTATTTTTGCTATCGTAAGCTTAGTTTAAAAATTATAGAAGAATTAGTTTTTATTCACCACACCAAAAAAAAAAGTACGTATACACCTCAGTGACCCTTTTTTAATTTATAATTAAGAACAATTAAATTCACTGGTGTTTGCATTGCGCCTCAAATGTTTTTAATTTGAATTAACATTTTTACTTGATTGAATGTAGTCCATATAACATTCGTGTTAAGAAGCTTAAGTTGACATTTAACATTAAAAGCCACACCAAACGAATAATTTTTCAAGTCTCAAAATCAATTTTTTGTTTTGTTTGCCAAATAAGTACCTAGAAAAGCTACATGCTTAGTAAAATATATCCAAACGTATTTCAAAAGTAACAACAAATATGAAATGGTGTAAAGTGACTGCTTTTTCAGAACACGAAAAAACACTTTTTTCAAAGTACCAACTTCTTAAAAATCAAACACTTTTTTTTCAGTGTAAAATTTATCCTTTTTTCATTTTTCCTCAATTAACCATTCTAATTCCAACTAATTACATCACTTTTTTTCGTTAGCCCACCCTCAGTTTAAAAGTTATAACAAAAAACTTTTTTCAAAGTACCAACTTCTTAAAAATCAAACATTTTTTTTTTAAGTGTAAAATGTATCCTTTTTTCATTTTTCCTCAATTGACCATTCTAATTCCAACTAATTACTTCACTTTTTTTCGTTAGCCCACCCTCAGTTTAAAAGTTATAACAAAAAACTTTTTTCAAAGTTCCAACTTCTTAAAAATCAAACACCTTTTTTTTCAGTGTAAAATTTATCCTTTTTTCATTTTTCCTCAATTAACCATTCTAATTCCAACTAATTACATCACTTTTTTTCGTTAGCCCACCCTCAGTTTAAAAGTTATAACAAAAAACTTTTTTTCAAAGTACCAACTTCTTAAAAATCAAACAATTTTTTTTTCAGTGTAAAATTTATCCTTTTTACATTTTTCCTCAATTAACCATTCTAATTCCAACTAATTACATCACTTTTTTTCGTTAGCCCACCCTCAGTTTAAAAGTTATAACAAAAAACTTTTTTCAAAGTACCAACTTCTTAAAAATCAAACACTTTTTTTTTTCAGTGTAAAATTTATCTTTTTTTCATTTTTCCTCAATTAACCATTTTAATTCCAACTAATTACATCACTTTTTTTCGTTAGCCCACCCTCAGTTTAAAAGTTATAACAAAAAACTTTTTTCAAAGTACCAACTTCTTAAAAATCAAACATTTTTTTTTCAGTGTAAAATTTATCCTTTTTTCATTTTTTCTCAATTAACTATTCTAATTCCAACTAATTACATCACTTTTTTTCGTTAGCCCACCCTCAGTTTAAAAGTTATAACAAAAAACTTTTTTCAAAGTACCAACTTCTTAAAAATCAAACATTTTTTTTTTCAGTGTAAAATTTATCCTTTTTTCATTTTTCCTCAATTAACCATTCTAATTCCAACTAATTACATCACTTTTTTTCGTTAGCCCACCCTCAGTTTAAAAGTTATAACAAAAAACTTTTTTCAAAGTACCAACTTCTTAAAAATCAAACAGTTTTTTTTCAGTGTAAAATTTATCCTTTTTTCATTTTTCCTCAATTAACCATTCTAATTCCAACTAATTACATCACTTTTTTTCGTTAGCCCACCCTCAGTTTAAAAGTTATAACAAAAAACTTTTTTCAAAGTACCAACTTCTTAAAAATCAAACATTTTTTTTTTTCAGTGTAAAATTTATCCTTTTTTCATTTTTCCTCAATTGACCATTCTAATTCCAACTAATTACATCACTTTTTTTCGTTAGCCCACCCTCAGTTTAAAAGTTATAACAAAAAACTTTTTTCAAAGTACCAACTTCTTAAAAATCAAACACTTTTTTTCAGTGTAAAATTTATCCTTTTTTCTTTTTTCCTCAATTAACCATTCTAATTCCAACTAATTACATCACTTTTTTTCGTTAGCCCACCCTCAGTTTAAAAGTTATAACAAAAAACTTTTTTCAAAGTACCAACTTCTTAAAAATCAAACATTTTTTTTTTCAGTGTAAAATTTATCCGTTTTTCATTTTTCCTCAATTAACCATTCTAATTCCAACTAATTACATCACTTTTTTCGTTAGCCCACCCTCAGTTTAAAAGTTATAACAAAAAACTTTTTTCAAAGTACCAACTTCTTAAAAATTAAACACTTTTTTTTCAGTGTAAAATTTATCCTTTTTTCATTTTTCCTCAATTAACCATTCTAATTCCAACTAATTACATCACTTTTTTTCGTTAGCCCACCCTCAGTTTAAAAGTTATAACAAAAAACTTTTTTCAAAGAACCAACTTCTTATAAATCAAACACTTTTTTTTTTTCAGTGTAAAATTTATCCTTTTTTCATTTTTCCTCAATTAACCATTCTAATTCCAACTAATTACATCACTTTTTTTCGTTAGCCCACCCTCAGTTTAAAAGTTATAACAAAAAACTTTTTTCAAAGTACCAACTTCTTAAAAATCAAACACTTTTTTTTCAGTGTAAAATTTATCCTTTTTTCATTTTTCCTCAATTAACCATTCTAATTCCAACTAATTACATCACTTTTTTTCGTTAGCCCACCGTCAGTTTAAAAGTTATAAGAAAAAACTTTTTCAAAGTACCAACTCCTTAAAAATCAAACATTTTTTTTTCAGTGTAAAATTTATCCGTTTTTCATTTTTCCTCAATTAACCATTCTAATTCCAACTAATTACATCACTTTTTTCGTTAGCCCACCCTCAGTTTAAAAGTTAGGTATAACAAAAAACTTTTTTCAAAGTACCAACTTCTTAAAAATCAAACACTTTTTTTTTCAGTGTAAAATTAATCCTTTTTTTCATTTTTCCTTAATTAACCATTCTAATTCCAACTAATAACATCACCTTTTTTTCGTTAGCCCACCCTCAGTTTAAAAGTTATAACAAAAAACTTTTTTCAAAGTACCAACTTCTTAAAAATCAAACATTTTTTTTTTCAGTGTAAAATTTATCCGTTTTTCATTTTTCCTCAATTAACCATTCTAATTCCAACTAATTACATCACTTTTTTCGTTAGCCCACCCTCAGTTTAAAAGTTATAACAAAAAACTTTTTTCAAAGTACCAACTTCTTAAAAATCAAACATTTTTTTTTTCAGTGTAAAATTTATCCGTTTTTCATTTTTCCTCAATTAACCATTCTAATTCCAACTAATTACATCACTTTTTTCGTTAGCCCACCCTCAGTTTAAAAGTTAGGTATAACAAAAAACTTTTTTCAAAGTACCAACTTCTTAAAAATCAAACATTTTTTTTTTCAGTGTAAAATTTATCCTTTTTTCATTTTTCCTCAATTAACCATTCTAATTCCAACTAATCACATCACTTTTTTCGTTAGCCCACCCTCAGTTTAAAAAATATAACAAAAAACTTTTTTCAAAGTACCTACCAACTCCTTAAAAATCAAACATTTTTTTTTCAGTGTAAAATTTATCCGTTTTTCATTTTTCCTCAATTAACCATTCTAATTCCAACTAATTACATCACTTTTTTCGTTAGCCCACCCTCAGTTTAAAAGTTAGGTATAACAAAAAACTTTTTTCAAAGTACCAACTTCTTAAAAATCAAACATTTTTTTTTTCAGTGTAAAATTTATCCTTTTTTCATTTTTCCTCAATTAGGTAACCATTCTAATTCCAAATAATTACATTACTTTTTTTCGTTAGCCCACCCTCAGTTTAAAAGTTATAACAAAAAACTTTTTTCAAAGTACCAACTTCTTAAAAATCAAACATTTTTTTTTTTCAGTGTAAAATTTATCCTTTTTTCATTTTTCCTCAATTACCTAACCATTCTAATTCCAAATAATTACATTACTTTTTTTCGTTAGCCCACCCTCAGTTTAAAAGTTATAACAAAAAACTTTTTTCAAAGTACCAACTTCTTAAAAATCAAACAGTTTTTTTTCAGTGTAAAATTTATCCTTTTTTCATTTTTCCTCAATTAACCATTCTAATTCCAAATAATTACATTACTTTTTATCGTTAGCCCACCCTCAGTTTAAAAGTTATAACAAAAAACTTTTTTCAAAGTACCAACTTCTTATAAATCAAACTTTTTTTTTTCAGTGTAAAATTTATCCTTTTTTCATTTTTCCTCAATTAACCATTCTAATTCCAAATAATTACATTACTTTTTTTCGTTAGCCCACCCTCAGTTTAAAAGTTATAACAAAAAACTTTTTTCAAAGTACCAACTTCTTATAAATCAAACTTTTTTTTTTCAGTGTAAAATTTATCCTTTTTTCATTTTTCCTCAATTAACCATTCTAATTCCAAATAATTACATTACTTTTTTTCGTTAGCCCACCCTCAGTTTAAAAGTTATAACAAAAAACTTTTTTCAAAGTACCAACTTCTTAAAAATCAAACATTTTTTTTTCAGTGTAAAATTTATCCGTTTTTCATTTTTCCTCAATTAACCATTCTAATTCCAACTAATAACATCACTTTTTTCGTTAGCCCACCCTCAGTTTAAAAGTTATAACAAAAAACTTTTTTCAAAGTACCAACTTCTTAAAAATCAAACACTTTTTTTTCAGTGTAATATTTATCCTTTTTTCATTTTTCTTCAATTAACCATTCTAATTCCAACTAATTACATCACTTTTTTTCGTTAGCCCACCGTCAGTTTAAAAGTTATAAGAAAAAACTTTTTCAAAGTACCAACTCCTTAAAAATCAAACATTTTTTTTCAGTGTAAAATTTATCCGTTTTTCATTTTTCCTCAATTAACCATTCTAATTCCAACTAATTACATCACTTTTTTCGTTAGCCCACCCTCAGTTTAAAAGTTATAACAAAAAACTTTTTTCAAAGTACCAACTTCTTAAAAATCAAACACTTTTTTTTTTCAGTGTAAAATTAGTCCTTTTTTTCATTTTTCCTCAATTAACCATTCTAATTCCAACTTATTACATCACTTTTTTTCGTTAGCCCACCCTCAGTTTAAAAGTTATAACAAAAAACTTTTTTCAAAGTACCAACTTCTTAAAAATCAAACACTTTTTTTTCAGTGTAAAATTTATCCTTTTTTCATTTTTCCTCAATTAACCATTCTAATTCCAACTAATTACATTACTTTTTTTCGTTAGCCCACCCTCAGTTTAAAAGTTATAACAAAAAACTTTTTTCAAAGTACCAACTTCTTAAAAATCAAACACTTTTTTTTTTCAGTGTAAAATTTATCCTTTTTTCATTTTTCCTCAATTAACCATCCTAATTCCAACTAATTACATCACTTTTTTTCGTTAGCCCACCCTCAGTTTAAAAGTTATAACAAAAAACTTTTTTCAAAGTACCAACTTCTTAAAAATCAAACATTTTTTTTTCAGTGTAAAATTTATCCTTTTTTCATTTTTCCTCAATTAACCATTCTAATTCCAACTAATTACATCACTTTTTTTCGTTAGCCCACCCTCAGTTTAAAAGTTATAACAAAAAACTTTTTTCAAAGTACCAACTTCTTAAAAATCAAACACTTTTTTTTCAGTGTAAAATGTATCCTTTTTTCATTTTTCCTCAATCAAACATTCTTATTCCAACTAATTACATCACCTTTTTTTCGTTAGCCCACCCTCAGTTTAAAAGTTATAACAAAAAACTTTTTTCAAAGTACCAACTTCTTAAAAATCAAACATTTTTTTTTCAGTGTAAAATGTATCCTTTTTTCATTTTTCCTCAATTAACCATTCTAATTCCAACTAATTACATCACTTTTTTTCGTTAGCTCACCCTCAGTTTAAAAGTTCTAACAAAAAACTTTTTTCAAAGTACCAACTTCTTAAAAATCAAACATTTTTTTTTTCAGTGTAAAATTTATCCTTTTTTTCATTTTTCCTCAATTAACCATTCTAATTCCAACTAATTACATCACTTTTTTTTCGTTAGCCCACCCTCAGTTTAAAAGTTATAACAAAAAACTTTTTTCAAAGTACCAACTTCTTAAAAATCAAACATTTTTTTTTCAGTGTAAAAATTTATCCTTTTTTCATTTTTCCTCAATTAACCATTCTAATTCCAACTAATTACATCACTTTTTTTCGTTAGCCCACCGTCAGTTTAAAAGTTATAACAAAAAACTTTTTTCAAAGTACCAACTTCTTAAAAATCAAACATTTTTTTTTCAGTGTAAAATTTATCCTTTTTTAATTTTTCCTCAATTAACCATTCTAATTCCAAATAATTACATTACTTTTTTTCGTTAGCCCACCCTCAGTTTAAAAGTTATAACAAAAAACTTTTTTCAAAGTACCAACTTCTTAAAAATCAAACATTTTTTTTTCAGTGTAAAATTTATCCGTTTTTCATTTTTCCTCAATTAACCATTCTAATTCCAACTAATAACATCACTTTTTTCGTTAGCCCACCCTCAGTTTAAAAGTTATAACAAAAAACTTTTTTCAAAGTACCAACTTCTTAAAAATCAAACACTTTTTTTTCAGTGTAATATTTATCCTTTTTTCATTTTTCTTCAATTAACCATTCTAATTCCAACTAATTACATCACTTTTTTTCGTTAGCCCACCGTCAGTTTAAAAGTTATAAGAAAAAACTTTTTCAAAGTACCAACTCCTTAAAAATCAAACATTTTTTTTCAGTGTAAAATTTATCCGTTTTTCATTTTTCCTCAATTAACCATTCTAATTCCAACTAATTACATCACTTTTTTCGTTAGCCCACCCTCAGTTTAAAAGTTATAACAAAAAACTTTTTTCAAAGTACCAACTTCTTAAAAATCAAACACTTTTTTTTTTCAGTGTAAAATTAGTCCTTTTTTTCATTTTTCCTCAATTAACCATTCTAATTCCAACTTATTACATCACTTTTTTTCGTTAGCCCACCCTCAGTTTAAAAGTTATAACAAAAAACTTTTTTCAAAGTACCAACTTCTTAAAAATCAAACACTTTTTTTTCAGTGTAAAATTTATCCTTTTTTCATTTTTCCTCAATTAACCATTCTAATTCCAACTAATTACATTACTTTTTTTCGTTAGCCCACCCTCAGTTTAAAAGTTATAACAAAAAACTTTTTTCAAAGTACCAACTTCTTAAAAATCAAACACTTTTTTTTTTCAGTGTAAAATTTATCCTTTTTTCATTTTTCCTCAATTAACCATCCTAATTCCAACTAATTACATCACTTTTTTTCGTTAGCCCACCCTCAGTTTAAAAGTTATAACAAAAAACTTTTTTCAAAGTACCAACTTCTTAAAAATCAAACATTTTTTTTTCAGTGTAAAATTTATCCTTTTTTCATTTTTCCTCAATTAACCATTCTAATTCCAACTAATTACATCACTTTTTTTCGTTAGCCCACCCTCAGTTTAAAAGTTATAACAAAAAACTTTTTTCAAAGTACCAACTTCTTAAAAATCAAACACTTTTTTTTCAGTGTAAAATGTATCCTTTTTTCATTTTTCCTCAATCAAACATTCTTATTCCAACTAATTACATCACCTTTTTTTCGTTAGCCCACCCTCAGTTTAAAAGTTATAACAAAAAACTTTTTTCAAAGTACCAACTTCTTAAAAATCAAACATTTTTTTTTCAGTGTAAAATGTATCCTTTTTTCATTTTTCCTCAATTAACCATTCTAATTCCAACTAATTACATCACTTTTTTTCGTTAGCTCACCCTCAGTTTAAAAGTTCTAACAAAAAACTTTTTTCAAAGTACCAACTTCTTAAAAATCAAACATTTTTTTTTTCAGTGTAAAATTTATCCTTTTTTTCATTTTTCCTCAATTAACCATTCTAATTCCAACTAATTACATCACTTTTTTTTCGTTAGCCCACCCTCAGTTTAAAAGTTATAACAAAAAACTTTTTTCAAAGTACCAACTTCTTAAAAATCAAACATTTTTTTTTCAGTGTAAAAATTTATCCTTTTTTCATTTTTCCTCAATTAACCATTCTAATTCCAACTAATTACATCACTTTTTTTCGTTAGCCCACCGTCAGTTTAAAAGTTATAACAAAAAACTTTTTTCAAAGTACCAACTTCTTAAAAATCAAACATTTTTTTTTCAGTGTAAAATTTATCCTTTTTTAATTTTTCCTCAATTAACCATTCTAATTCCAACTAATTACATCACTGTTTTTCGTTAGCCCACCCTCAGTTTAAAAGTTATAACAAAAAACTTTTTTCAAAGTACCAACTTCTTAAAAATCAAACATTTTTTTTTCAGTGTAAAATTTATCCGTTTTTCATTTTTCCTCAATTACCCATTCTAATTCCAACTAATTACATCACTTTTTTTCGTTAGCCCACCCTCAGTTTAAAAGTTATAACAAAAAACTTTTTTCAAAGTACCAACTTCTTAAAAATCAAACATTTTTTTTTTCAGTGTAAAATTTATCCTTTTTTCATTTTTCCTCAATTAACCATTCTAATTCCAACTAATTACATCACTTTTTTTCGTTAGCCCACCGTCAGTTTAAAAGTTATAACAAAAAACTTTTTTCAAAGTACCAACTTCTTAAAAATCAAGCATTTTTTTTTTAAGTGTAAAATTTATTCTTTTTTTATTTTTCCTCAATTAACCATTCTAATTCCAACTAATTACATCACTTTTTTTCCTTAGCCCACCCTCAGTTTAAAAGTTATAACAAAAAACTTTTTTCAAAGTACCAACTTCTTAAAAATCAAACATTTTTTTTTCAGTGTAAAATTTATCCTTTTTTCATTTTTCCTCAATTAACCATTCTAATTCCAACTAATTAAATCACTTTTTTTCGTTAGCTCACCCTCAGTTTAAAAGTTATAATAAAAAACTTTTTTCAAAGTACCAACTTCTTAAAAATCAAACATTTTTTTTTCAGTGTAAAAATTTTTCCTTTTTTCATTTTTCCTCAATTAACCATTCTAATTCCAACTAATTACATCACTTTTTTTCGTTAGCCCACCCTCAGTTTAAAAGTTATAACAAAAAACTTTTTTCAAAGTACCAACTTCCTAAAAATCAAAAATTTTTTTTTCAGTGTAAAATTTATCCTGTTTTCATTTTTCCTCAATTCACCATTCTAATTTCAACTAATTACATCACTTTTTTTCGTTAGCCCACCCTCAGTTTAAAAGTTATAACAAAAAACTTTTTTCAAAGTACCAACTTCTTAAAAATCAAACATTTTTTTTTCAGTGTAAAATTTATCCTTTTTTTCATTTTTCCTCAATTAACCATTCTTATTCCAACTAATTACATCACTTTTTTCGTTAGCCCACCCTCAGTTTAAAAGTTATAACAAAAAACTTTTTTCAAAGTACCAACTTCTTAAAAATCAAACATTTTTTTTTCAGTGTAAAATTTATCCTTTTTTCATTTTTCCTCAATTAACCATTCTAATTCAACTAACTACATCACTTTTTTTCGTTAGCCCACCCTCAGTTTAAAAGTTATAACAAAAAAGTTTTTTCAAAGTACCAACTTCTTAAAAATCAAACATTTTTTTTTCAGTGTAAAAATTTATCCTTTTTTCATTTTTCCTCAATTGACCATTCTAATTCCAAATAATTATATCACTTTTTTTCGTTAGGTCACCCTCAGTTTAAAAGTTATAATAAAAAACTTTGTTCAAAGTACCAACTTCTTAAAAATCAAACATTTTTTTTTTTCAGTGTAAAAATGTATCCTTTTTTCATTTTTCCTCAATTAACCATTCTAATTCCAACTAATTAAATCACTTTTTTTCGTTAGCCCACCCTCAGTTTAAAAGTTATAACAAAAAACTTTTTTCAAAGTACCAACTTCTTAAAAATCAAACATTTTTTTTTCAGTGTAAAATTTATTCTTTTTTTATTTTTCCTCAATTAACCATTCTAATTCCAACTAATTACATCACTTTTTTTCGTTAGCCCACCCTCTGTTTAAAAGTTATAACAAAAAACTTTTTTCAAAGTACCAACTTCTTAAAAATCAAACATTTTTTTTTTCAGTGTAAAATTTATCCTTTTTTCATTTTTCCTCAATTAACCATTCTAATTCCAACTAATTAAATCACTTTTTTTCGTTAGCCCACCCTCAGTTTAAAAGTTATAATAAAAAACTTTTTTCAAAGTACCAACTTCTTAAAAATCAAACATTTTTTTTTTCAGTGTAAAAATTTATCCTTTTTTCATTTTTCCTCAATTAACCATTCTAATTCCAACTAATTACATCACTTTTTTTCGTTAGCCCACCCTCAGTTTAAAAGTTATAACAAAAAAACTTTTTTCAAAGTACCAACTTCTTAAAAATCAAACATTTTTTTTTTTCAGTGTAAAAATTTATCCTTTTTTCATTTTTCCTCAATTAACCATTCTAATTCCAACTAATTACATCACTTTTTTTTGTTAGCCCACCCTCAGTTTAAAAGTTATAACAAAAAACTTTTTTCAAAGTACCAACTTCTTAAAAATCAAATTTTTTTTTTTCAGTGTAAAATTTATCCTGTTTTCATTTTTCCTCAATTAACCATTCTAATTTCAACTAATTACATCACTTTTTTTCGTTAGCCCACCTTCAGTTTAAAAGTTATAACAAAAAACTTTTTTCAAAGTACCAACTTCTTAAAAATCAAACATTTTTTTTTTCAGTGTAAAATTTATCCTTTTTTTCATTTTTCCTCAATTAACCATTCTAATTCCAACTAATTACTTCACTTTTTTTCGTTAGCCCACCCTCAGTTTAAAAGTTATAACAAAAAACTTTTTTCAAAGTACCAACTTCTTAAAAATCAAACATTTTTTTTTTCAGTGTAAAATTTATCCTTTTTTCATTTTTCCTCAATTAACCATTCTAATTCCAAATAATTATATCAATTTTTTTCGTTAGGTCACCCTCAGTTTAAAAGTTATAATAAAAAACTTTTTTCAAAGTACCAACTTCTTAAAAATCAAACATTTTTTTTTTCAGTGTAAAAATGTATCCTTTTTTCATTTTTCCTCAATTAACCATTCTAATTCCAACTAATTACATCACTTTTTTTCGTTAGCCCACCCTCAGTTTAAAAGTTATAACAAAAAACTTTTTTCAAAGTACCAACTTCTTAAAAATCAAACATTTTTTTTTTTCAGCGTAAAATTTATCCTTTTTTTCATTTTTCCTCAATTAACCATTCTAATTCCAACTAATTACATCACTTTTTTTCGTAAGCCCACCCTCAGTTTAAAAGTTATAACAAAAAACTTTTTTCAAAGTACCAACTTCTTAAAAATCAAACATTTTTTTTTTCAGTGTAAAATTTATCCTTTTTTCATTTTTTCTCAATTAACCATTCTAATTCCAACTAATTACATCACTTTTTTTCGTTAGCCCACCCTCAATTTAAAAGTTATAACAAAAAACTTTTTTCCAAGTACCAACTTCTTAAAAATCAAACATTTTTTTTTTCAGTGTAAAATTTATCCTTTTTTCATTTTTCCTCAATTAACCATTCTAATTCCAACTAATTACATCACTTTTTTTCGTTAGCCCGCCCTCAGTTTAAAAGTTATAACAAAAAACTTTTTTCAAAGTACCAACTTCTTAAAAATCAAACATTTTTTTTTTCAGTGTAAAATTTATTCTTTTTTTATTTTTCCTCAATTAACCATTCTAATTCCAACTAATTACATCACTTTTTTTCGTTAGCCCACCCTCAGTTTAAAAGTTATAACAAAAAACTTTTTTCAAAGTACCAACTTCTTAAAAATCAAACATTTTTTTTTTCAGTGTAAAATTTATCCTTTTTTCATTTTTCCTCAATTAACCATTCTAATTCCAACTAATTACATCACTTTTTTTCGTTAGCCCACCCTCAGTTTAAAAGTTATAACAAAAAACTTTTTTCAAAGTACCAACTTCTTAAAAATCAAACACTTTTTTTTCAGTGTAAAATGTATCCTTTTTTCATTTTTCCTCAATCAAACATTCTTATTCCAACTAATTACATCACCTTTTTTTCGTTAGCCCACCCTCAGTTTAAAAGTTATAACAAAAAACTTTTTTCAAAGTACCAACTTCTTAAAAATCAAACATTTTTTTTTCAGTGTAAAATTTATCCTTTTTTCATTTTTCCTCAATTAACCATTCTAATTCCAACTAATTACATCACTTTTTTTCGTTAGCTCACCCTCAGTTTAAAAGTTCTAACAAAAAACTTTTTTCAAAGTACCAACTTCTTAAAAATCAAACATTTTTTTTTTCAGTGTAAAATTTATCCTTTTTTTCATTTTTCCTCAATTAACCATTCTAATTCCAACTAATTACATCACTTTTTTCGTTAGCCCACCCTCAGTTTAAAAGTTATAACAAAAAACTTTTTTCAAAGTACCAACTTCTTAAAAATCAAACATTTTTTTTTCAGTGTAAAAATTTATCCTTTTTTCATTTTTCCTCAATTAACCATTCTAATTCCAACTAATTACATCACTTTTTTTCGTTAGCCCACCGTCAGTTTAAAAGTTATAACAAAAAACTTTTTTCAAAGTACCAACTTCTTAAAAATCAAACATTTTTTTTTCAGTGTAAAATTTATCCTTTTTTAATTTTTCCTCAATTAACCATTCTAATTCCAACTAATTACATCACTGTTTTTCGTTAGCCCACCCTCAGTTTAAAAGTTATAACAAAAAACTTTTTTCAAAGTACCAACTTCTTAAAAATCAAACATTTTTTTTTCAGTGTAAAATTTATCCGTTTTTCATTTTTCCTCAATTACCCATTCTAATTCCAACTAATTACATCACTTTTTTTCGTTAGCCCACCCTCAGTTTAAAAGTTATAACAAAAAACTTTTTTCAAAGTACCAACTTCTTAAAAATCAAACATTTTTTTTTTCAGTGTAAAATTTATCCTTTTTTCATTTTTCCTCAATTAACCATTCTAATTCCAACTAATTACATCACTTTTTTTCGTTAGCCCACCGTCAGTTTAAAAGTTATAACAAAAAACTTTTTTCAAAGTACCAACTTCTTAAAAATCAAGCATTTTTTTTTTAAGTGTAAAATTTATTCTTTTTTTATTTTTCCTCAATTAACCATTCTAATTCCAACTAATTACATCACTTTTTTTCCTTAGCCCACCCTCAGTTTAAAAGTTATAACAAAAAACTTTTTTCAAAGTACCAACTTCTTAAAAATCAAACATTTTTTTTTCAGTGTAAAATTTATCCTTTTTTCATTTTTCCTCAATTAACCATTCTAATTCCAACTAATTAAATCACTTTTTTTCGTTAGCTCACCCTCAGTTTAAAAGTTATAATAAAAAACTTTTTTCAAAGTACCAACTTCTTAAAAATCAAACATTTTTTTTTCAGTGTAAAAATTTTTCCTTTTTTCATTTTTCCTCAATTAACCATTCTAATTCCAACTAATTACATCACTTTTTTTCGTTAGCCCACCCTCAGTTTAAAAGTTATAACAAAAAACTTTTTTCAAAGTACCAACTTCCTAAAAATCAAAAATTTTTTTTTCAGTGTAAAATTTATCCTGTTTTCATTTTTCCTCAATTCACCATTCTAATTTCAACTAATTACATCACTTTTTTTCGTTAGCCCACCCTCAGTTTAAAAGTTATAACAAAAAACTTTTTTCAAAGTACCAACTTCTTAAAAATCAAACATTTTTTTTTCAGTGTAAAATTTATCCTTTTTTTCATTTTTCCTCAATTAACCATTCTTATTCCAACTAATTACATCACTTTTTTCGTTAGCCCACCCTCAGTTTAAAAGTTATAACAAAAAACTTTTTTCAAAGTACCAACTTCTTAAAAATCAAACATTTTTTTTTCAGTGTAAAATTTATCCTTTTTTCATTTTTCCTCAATTAACCATTCTAATTCAACTAACTACATCACTTTTTTTCGTTAGCCCACCCTCAGTTTAAAAGTTATAACAAAAAAGTTTTTTCAAAGTACCAACTTCTTAAAAATCAAACATTTTTTTTTCAGTGTAAAAATTTATCCTTTTTTCATTTTTCCTCAATTGACCATTCTAATTCCAAATAATTATATCACTTTTTTTCGTTAGGTCACCCTCAGTTTAAAAGTTATAATAAAAAACTTTGTTCAAAGTACCAACTTCTTAAAAATCAAACATTTTTTTTTTTCAGTGTAAAAATGTATCCTTTTTTCATTTTTCCTCAATTAACCATTCTAATTCCAACTAATTAAATCACTTTTTTTCGTTAGCCCACCCTCAGTTTAAAAGTTATAACAAAAAACTTTTTTCAAAGTACCAACTTCTTAAAAATCAAACATTTTTTTTTCAGTGTAAAATTTATTCTTTTTTTATTTTTCCTCAATTAACCATTCTAATTCCAACTAATTACATCACTTTTTTTCGTTAGCCCACCCTCTGTTTAAAAGTTATAACAAAAAACTTTTTTCAAAGTACCAACTTCTTAAAAATCAAACATTTTTTTTTTTCAGTGTAAAATTTATCCTTTTTTCATTTTTCCTCAATTAACCATTCTAATTCCAACTAATTAAATCACTTTTTTTCGTTAGCCCACCCTCAGTTTAAAAGTTATAATAAAAAACTTTTTTCAAAGTACCAACTTCTTAAAAATCAAACATTTTTTTTTTCAGTGTAAAAATTTATCCTTTTTTCATTTTTCCTCAATTAACCATTCTAATTCCAACTAATTACATCACTTTTTTTCGTTAGCCCACCCTCAGTTTAAAAGTTATAACAAAAAAACTTTTTTCAAAGTACCAACTTCTTAAAAATCAAACATTTTTTTTTTTCAGTGTAAAAATTTATCCTTTTTTCATTTTTCCTCAATTAACCATTCTAATTCCAACTAATTACATCACTTTTTTTTGTTAGCCCACCCTCAGTTTAAAAGTTATAACAAAAAACTTTTTTCAAAGTACCAACTTCTTAAAAATCAAATTTTTTTTTTTTTCAGTGTAAAATTTATCCTGTTTTCATTTTTCCTCAATTAACCATTCTAATTTCAACTAATTACATCACTTTTTTTCGTTAGCCCACCTTCAGTTTAAAAGTTATAACAAAAAACTTTTTTCAAAGTACCAACTTCTTAAAAATCAAACATTTTTTTTTTCAGTGTAAAATTTATCCTTTTTTTCATTTTTCCTCAATTAACCATTCTAATTCCAACTAATTACTTCACTTTTTTTCGTTAGCCCACCCTCAGTTTAAAAGTTATAACAAAAAACTTTTTTCAAAGTACCAACTTCTTAAAAATCAAACATTTTTTTTTTTCAGTGTAAAATTTATCCTTTTTTCATTTTTCCTCAATTAACCATTCTAATTCCAAATAATTATATCAATTTTTTTCGTTAGGTCACCCTCAGTTTAAAAGTTATAATAAAAAACTTTTTTCAAAGTACCAACTTCTTAAAAATCAAACATTTTTTTTTTCAGTGTAAAAATGTATCCTTTTTTCATTTTTCCTCAATTAACCATTCTAATTCCAACTAATTACATCACTTTTTTTCGTTAGCCCACCCTCAGTTTAAAAGTTATAACAAAAAACTTTTTTCAAAGTACCAACTTCTTAAAAATCAAACATTTTTTTTTTTCAGCGTAAAATTTATCCTTTTTTTCATTTTTCCTCAATTAACCATTCTAATTCCAACTAATTACATCACTTTTTTTCGTAAGCCCACCCTCAGTTTAAAAGTTATAACAAAAAACTTTTTTCAAAGTACCAACTTCTTAAAAATCAAACATTTTTTTTTTCAGTGTAAAATTTATCCTTTTTTCATTTTTTCTCAATTAACCATTCTAATTCCAACTAATTACATCACTTTTTTTCGTTAGCCCACCCTCAATTTAAAAGTTATAACAAAAAACTTTTTTCCAAGTACCAACTTCTTAAAAATCAAACATTTTTTTTTTCAGTGTAAAATTTATCCTTTTTTCATTTTTCCTCAATTAACCATTCTAATTCCAACTAATTACATCACTTTTTTTCGTTAGCCCGCCCTCAGTTTAAAAGTTATAACAAAAAACTTTTTTCAAAGTACCAACTTCTTAAAAATCAAACATTTTTTTTTTCAGTGTAAAATTTATTCTTTTTTTATTTTTCCTCAATTAACCATTCTAATTCCAACTAATTACATCACTTTTTTTCGTTAGCCCACCCTCAGTTTAAAAGTTATAACAAAAAACTTTTTTCAAAGTACCAACTTCTTAAAAATCAAACATTTTTTTTTTCAGTGTAAAATTTATCCTTTTTTCATTTTTCCTCAATTAACCATTCTAATTCCAACTAATTAAATCACTTTTTTTCGTTAGCCCACCCTCAGTTTAAAAGTTATAATAAAAAACTTTTTTCAAAGTACCAACTTCTTAAAAATCAAACATTTTTTTTTTCAGTGTAAAAATTTATCCTTTTTTTCATTTTTCCTCAATTAACCATTCTAATTCCAACTAATTACATCACTTTTTTTCGTTAGCCCACCCGCAGTTTAAAAGTTATAACTTTCAAAGTACCAACTTCTTAAAAATCAAACATTTTTTTTTCAGTGTAAAAATGTATCCTCTTTTCATTTTTCCTCAATTAACCATTCTAATTCCAACTAATTACATCACTTTTTTTCGTTAGCCCACCCTCAGTTTAAAAGTTATAACAAAAAACTTTTTTCAAAGTACCAACTTCTTAAAAATCTAAATTTTTTTTTTCAGTGTAAAATTTATCCTGTTTTCAGTTTTTCTCAATTAACCATTCTAATTTCAACTAATTACATCACTTTTTTTCGTTAGCCCACCCTCAGTTTAAAAGTTATAACAAAAAACTTTTTTCAAAGTACCAACTTCTTAAAAATCAAACATTTTTTTTTCAGTGTAAAATTTATCCTTTTTTTTCATTTTTCCTCAATTAACCATTCTAATTCCAACTAATTACATCACTTTTTTTCGTTAGCCCACCCTCAGTTTAAAAGTTATAACAAAAAACTTTTTTCAAAGTACCAACTTCTTAAAAATCAAACATTTTTTTTTCAGTGTAAAATTTATCCTTTTTTCATTTTTCCTCAATTAACCATTCTAATTCCAACTAATTGCATCACTTTTTTTCGTTAGCCCACCCTCAGTTTAAAAGTTATAACAAAAAACTTTTTTCAAAGTACCAACTTCTTAAAAATCAAACATTTTGTTTTTAGTGTAAAATTTATCCTTTTTTCATTTTTCCTCAATTAACCATTCCAATTCCAAATAATTACATCACTTTTTTTCGTTAGGTCACCCTCAGTTTAAAAGTTATAATAAAAAACTTTTTTCAAAGTACCAACTCCTTAAAAATCAAACATTTTTTTTTTCAGTGTAAAAATGTATCCTTTTTTCATTTTTCCTCAATTAACCATTCTAATTCCAACTAATTACATCACTTTTTTTCGTTAGCCCACCCTCAGTTTAAAAGTTATAACAAAAAACTTTTTTCAAAGTACCAACTTCTTAAAAATCAAACATTTTTTTTTTCAGCGTAAAATTTATCCTTTTTTTAATTTTTCCTCAATTAACCATTCTAATTCCAACTAATTACATCACTTTTTTTCGTTAGCCCACCCTCAGTTTAAAAGTTATAACAAAAAACTTTTTTCCAAGTACCAACTTCTTAAAAATCAAACATTTTTTTTTTTCAGTGTAAAATTTATCCTTTTTTCATTTTTCCTCAATTAACCATTCTAATTCCAACTAATTACATCATTTTTTTTCGTTAGCCCACCCTCAGTTTAAAAGTTATAACAAAAAACTTTTTTCAAAGTACCAACTTCTTAAAAATCAAACATTTTTTTTCAGTGTAAAATGTATCCTTTTTTCATTTTTCCTCAATTAACCATTCTAATTCCAACTAATTACATCACTTTTTTTCGTTAGCCCACCCTCAGTTTAAAAGTTATAACAAAAAACTTTTTTCAAAGTACCAACTTCTTAAAAATCAAACTTTTTTTTTCAGAGTAAAATTTATCCTTTTTTCATTTTTCCTCAATTAACCATTCTAATTCCAACTAATAACATCACTTTTTTTCGTTAGCCCACCCTCAGTTTAAAAGTTATAACAAAAAACTTTTTTCAAAGTACCAACTTCTTAAAAATCAAACATTTTTTTTTTCAGTGTAAAATTTATCCTTTTTTCATTTTTCCTCAATTAACCATTCTAATTCAACTAACTACATCACTTTTTTTCGTTAGCCCACCCTCAGTTTAAAAGTTATAACAAAAAACTTTTTTCCAAGTACCAACTTCTTAAAAATCAAACACTTTTTTTTTCAGTGTAAAATTTATCCTTTTTTCATTTTTCCTCAATTAACCATTCTAATTCCAACTAATTACATCACTTTTTTTCGTTAGCCCACCCTCAGTTTAAAAGTTATAACAAAAAACTTTTTTCCAAGTACCAACTTCTTAAAAATCAAACATTTTTTTTTCAGTGTAAAATTTATCCTTTTTTCATTTTTCCTCAATTAACCATTCTAATTCCAACTAATTACATCACTTTTTTTCGTTAGCCCACCCTCAGTTTAAAAGTTATACCTAACAAAAAACTTTTTTCCAAGTACCAACTTCTTAAAAATCAAACATTTTTTTTTTCAGTGTAAAATTTATCCTTTTTTCATTTTTCCTCAATTAACCATTCTAATTCCAACTAATTACATCACTTTTTTTCGTTAGCCCACCCTCAGTTTAAAAGTTATAACAAAAAACTTTTTTCAAAGTACCAACTTCTTAAAAATCAAACATTTTTTTTTTCAGTGTAAAATTTATCCTTTTTTCATTTTTCCAATTAACCATTCTAATTCCAACTAATTACATCACTTTTTTTCGTTAACCCACCCTCAGTTTAAAAGTTATAACAAAAAACTTTTTTCAAAGTACCAACTTCTTAAAAATCAAACATTTTTTTTTCAGTATAAAATGTATCCTTTTTTCATTTTTCCTCAATTAACCATATAAATTCCAACTAATTACACCACTTTTTTTCGTTAGCCCACCCTCAGTTTAAAAGTTATAACAAAAAACTTTTTTCAAAGTACCAACTTCTTAAAAATCAAACATTTTTTTCTTCAGTGTAAAATTTGTCCTTTTTTCATTTTTCCTCAATTCTAATTCCAACTAATTACATCACTTTTTTTCGTTAGCCCACCCTCAGTTTAAAAGTTATAACAAAAAACTTTTTTCAAAGTACCAACTTCTTAAAAATCAAACATTTTTTTTTCAATGTAAAATTTATCCTTTTTTCATTTTTCCTCAATTAACCATTCTAATTCCAACTAATTATATCACTTTTTTTCGTAAGCCCACCCTTAGTTTAAAAGTTATAACAAAAGACTTTTTTCAAAGTACCAACTTCTTAAAAATCAAACATTTTTTTTTTCAGTGTAAAATTTATCCTTTTTTCATTTTTCCTCAATTAACCATTCTAATTCCAACTAATTACATCACTTTTTTTCGTTAGCCCACCCTCAGTTTAAAAGTTATAACAAAAAACTTTTTTCAAAGTTCCAACTTCTTAAAAATCAAACATTTTTTTCTTCAGTGTAAAATTTGTCCTTTTTTCATTTTTCCTCAATTCTAATTCCAACTAATTACATCACTTTTTTTCGTTAGCCCACCCTCAGTTTAAAAGTTATAACAAAAAACTTTTTTCAAAGTACCAACTTCTTAAAAATCAAACATTTTTTTTTCAATGTAAAATTTATCCTTTTTTCATTTTTCCTCAATTAACCATTCTAATTCCAACTAATTATATCACTTTTTTTCGTAAGCCCACCCTTAGTTTAAAAGTTATAACAAAAGACTTTTTTCAAAGTACCAACTTCTTAAAAATCAAACATTTTTTTTTCAGTGTAAAATTTATGATTTTTTCATTTTTCCTCAATTAACCATTCTAATTCCAACTTATTACATCACTTTTTTTCGTTAGCCCACCCTCAGTTTAAAAGTTATAACAAAAAACTTTTTTCCAAGTACCAACTTCTTAAAAATCAAACATTTTTTTTTTCAGTGTAAAAATTATCCTTTTTTCATTTTTCCTCAATTAACCATTCTAATTCCAACTAATTACATCACTTTTTTTCGTTAGCCCACCCTCAGTTTAAAAGTTATAACAAAAAAAGACTTGTGTCACTCGAGGACTGCCGCGGTAAAGCTATTGCATTGCATTTTTTATCGACTTATGCAATTATAATTTATTTACCTACACTACACAAAACCAATGATTATGTTTTTTTTATCTACCTATCAATTCATATACAACAACAAGGTCACATTTGAGATTTGACAACATGCATACACACAATCTCATGTCATAAACTTCTCCAGACAAAAAAAAATAAGAAAACACAAGAATACTTTTTCTCTTCTCTTCTGATTTAATATCGGAAGCGCAATGCAACGCTTTACTCGTTCACAAATCACAAGAAGTTGAACAAGAAACAGAAGAATGGTAAGAGAACAGAAAAGAAAATACAGATAATTTGTTTTGCTTCTGATTTATTCTGCAGACACAGCATTTATGGTCTTCTTCTTTACTCCTCTCTTTGTTGTCTAACACAATTTATATAACCCTCTCTGGCTGAAACAAAACCATTCACACATCCATGCAAGCTTCGTACAATCGTATCATATGCATATATACACATACCATCATAAATGTACTAATTTTTCGTTAAGTTTTTTCTTGGTTAGCTCCCCATGCCAGGCCTGCGTTAAAATCTATGCAATAGCTTAAAAACTTTTTTCAAAGTACCAACTTCTTAAAAATCAAACATTTTTTTTTTTCAGTGTAAAATTTATCCTTTTTTCATTTTTCCTCAATTAACCATTCTAATTCCAACTAATTACATCACTTTTTTTCGTTAGCCCACCCTTAGTTTAAAAGTTATAACAAACAACTTTTTTCAAAATACCAACCTTCTAAAAATCAAAATTTGTTTTTTTTTTTCAGTGTAAAAATAAAGACATTACTTTAATATTCATTCACTCGTTTTCTTAAAATTGATTTATCAAAAAAAAAATCCAAAAGAACGTTTTGTTGTTTGTTTAGAACAGTTTTTAGAATAAAAGTAGCTTTTCTATTTCCGGTAGCGTCAGTTTTGGTAGCTAAAAAAAACATTTTAATTTGTCTTCTAGGAAATCAATCAAAACAATTTACTACCAAGTTTGAAGGAAATAACTTCAATAGTTTAGGCTTTAGACAGACAGAATTACCAAACCTACTTTTTTTGCATTCTCCATCATCGTCTGATTATGATTATCTCGAGTTAGATTTCCGAATCCTAAAAGTGCCCTATTATCACCTGTATAGCAAGTAAAAACGAAGTCGAACCAGCTTTATTATAATAATTTGTATTATTTTTTCTTTGTTATCAGCTTTCTTATATATTTTTGAATATAGTTTTTTTTTTTTGTCTTCTGAAACTGTTTCATTTGCACAAAATGACAGATAGAATGCTTCTCGATTTCAAATTAGAATCCACTCAAAATCATAACACTCAAACGTCAAGACAAATTCCTGATTCAAATAAAAATAATTTCTTTTTTAATGGCAGCGAGTTAACGTTTTCAATTTGATTTTAGAATGAGTGAAACCAATTTCAGAAAAAGTGAAAAACATAAAAGTCGTCAAGTCAGTGCTGAAAAAAAAGTAAACAATGCCAATTAAAAAAAAAAAAAAAACAAATAATATTCCATATAAATTAAAAAACATATATTTTATTAAAATAACATTAACATACTTAAATAATTGTACATATTATATTACTTTTTTATTTTTATATTTTAAACTTTTATATAAAATATTAGTTCTGGGACTATTGGGTTATTATTTACATTGTTTGGTTTTTTACAGAAATCGTCGTTTTCATGCCATCTTTCTAAAGGACTACGACAATAGCCTTGGTAATGACCTGATGTGTACCGGACAAATCCTCCTAGTACAAAATTATTTTGAAGAACAGAAATTTTTTCCGGAATTTCAGAAATTTTTATTCCTTTTGGATAATTAATTTTGTTCGCTATTAAAAATAATTGCATTTCAATAATTAAATATGGTGCAGTTTTGATTAAAACTTCATGAGTTGTTTTGCATTTTCATTTTTTAAATAACGGATAGTTACAATAGCTATTTACCAAAACTTCACTCATTGCATCAAAGGAACAAGTGTTTTTGACATACAATTTTTGTCCCTCTATGTCGACAGGATCGCAAAGGCTTGCATTTAATAAGATCTCACCTTTCCTCTTCCGAATAGGGCGACCATATATTAATTCAATGTCAGGACACGGTCTGACATATTTGCCCCTTCGATTTAATTCATTCTCACTTTTTTCTGGTGGTGGTTGAAGTCAAATGACTCAACCCTTTCATTTATATCATTCGATATTTTCTTTTTTGCCTCGGGATTGAGGCCAAACCAATTTTCTTCATTTTTTAGGTAGTCGTTGTCTGTTTGCATTGTTTTTCTTTGTTTTCCGCTTTGTTTCTTGTTGAAACAGGTTTCTTCTTCAACTGCATGCTTCCTCTTTAACCCTTTTGCCTTTCCCAATTTGGAAACTCTCTCAATTGAGTTTATATGTTTGACCACAAACTTATCTGCCCGCATCGGCCGATAATTGGGGCCTAATTCCTGGTGTTTTAAATCTTTGAAGTATTCCTCACATCTAGCAGATGAAGCCACATCAGATGCCCAGGGAAAATATTTGGACATAACATTGGTCCAAAGAGAAAAGTGTTTGGCAAATTTAATTAGGTGCTTTGTGATCCCGGGGCAGTAGAGATCGTTGCCAGTTTCAGTTTGTTCTGCCGACTTAATTTCAACCATGGCTTCCTCATAGATATTGTTTATATATGTTTTGATATCTTCGCTGCAGATATCAAGGTCGAGGTGGTTATATCCACGATCTGAATGAGATTCCTCCAGTATGTTTTCTGGAATGACATAACTTTTCATCCTCTCTAACATTATTGATTTTTTTTTTGAACACACAATTTTTTCGCCTCTTTCATTCGAACCATCATACTCGCTTTCAGCAACGATGAAAGTGCCAAGCAAAAGCTCTTTGAAATCTTCTATGTCTTTGCACGAAGACATTATCCCTACGCTTCTTACAAAATAATCTTTAACTTTTGGAAGCTTTCCTTTGAAAACTTTTTTCTGGCAAACTATTTTAACCAAGTGCGCAATATCAATGCGAATATAGCACAATAGAGGATATTGCAATTCGACATTTTGCAACCATCGAAAGCAATCTGCCAGATATCCTGCCAAAGTTCTTTCGTTGAAAGTCGCAATCAACTCCTAGTGGTTTTGATCCCCCATGTCTCAGTATTTCTCGCAACCAGTATGTGATGTGATTTGCGTCATGTTTTTCGGAGATCATTTGGAATAAGGGTTGCACTCCTTTTCCTCCATATCCCATCATAACAACTTGATATAGGTAAGTTACCCTTTTCTCTCCATTTGACGAAATGGTTTCTAGGGTCAACTTTCCCGTTGCATCGATCTCAATTTTTTTAAATTTTCTTATTAGGTCATTGTATATATGCATTTGCATTGGAGACCAGTAAAACACATAAAAGCGATTGAGGCCAATATCCTTTATGTAACCTGCATACTTGCCCTGACTTTTTAGTTTATCTAAGGACTGAATCGCACCGATCCTTCCATCGACGCCCAATTGCCGGTTTACAGCTTCCTCCTTAATTTTTCATATTGCAGCACTGTTTGGCAAGTATGGAGGTTCTGGGTCACCAAAGGACATGTCATCTGCCATCTCATTTCGCCACATTTGTGGGTTTTTAAGGACAAGCTGCTCACCTACCTCAAAACGCTCTTCACCTCTTATTGGACGTTTGGCACTGTGCGGAAGACCACTCGTGTCGTATGTGTTGACTCTCAGAGTAATTCCTTCATCAACTTTAGGTTCCTGAAGACAATGAGCATCGAACGTTGCTCCACATTGCTTACAGGAACCATGAATTTTCAGATATGCTTCAGCTTCCGCATACTTAAATACCTTAGCATAGTTGAAAATGTAAGCGCATGGTATTGACGACTTCATATAAAATGCTCGTGAAATTATATGAGTCCAGCCACTTCTTAGAACTTGGTAGTTTCTGCCGTTGGTCCCTCTTTCCTTATATGTTTTGTTGGAAGGACTTATTTTTCTCCATTCATCATCAATTAATACCAAATTATAGGATTTGGGAGGACACTTAAATTTTGCGATTTTTACGTTGTTGGGTAAATATTCAGCACTGCTATCGCACT
Organism: Episyrphus balteatus; assembly: GCF_945859705.1. Taxonomy (NCBI): domain Eukaryota; kingdom Metazoa; phylum Arthropoda; class Insecta; order Diptera; family Syrphidae; genus Episyrphus; species Episyrphus balteatus. Next base: position 75,780,617 of record NC_079134.1, on the reverse strand, counting down.
CTGATGAGTCGTCTAGTCGAAAGCTTTCACTAACAGCAGCTACTGGAAGTTTAAAATGCCTCTTTAAATCTTCCATGAGATGGCCACGGTTTTCTCTCACATACGACTGCAGTGTTTCCGGGTTGAATTTGACCGGAAACGTATTGCAGACTTCCTTCCATACATTGTGCGTACGGGGTTTCAAACTTTTGTTTTCATCGAAAACTTCATGCCCTTTTAGAGCTTCAAGCATTGCTGAAAACGAGACTGACAATGCTTTCGGCATTTTCAGTCTTTTTTTCAGTTTTAGTATGCCTGATAGTAAAAAATCCGGTTTTTTGTAAAGAAACCAAAATGCAACTGAAAAAAAAAGATATATATTAACATAATTGAATACAAATATTTATTAAAACTTGTTGCTCCTTTATTGTACCTATATCTACACATTGCAATAACTGTTTAGGAGAGCAAAATATGTTTGAAGATTTATAAAAAATCGAAACCAATTTCAAAGTTCATTTTTTTTCCTATTGGACCTAAACCAAAAACTTAAATTCTCCTCATAAGAACTCTGCATGGGGATTCTCTGGACATATAAAATATCCCCCTATCCCAAATATTTTTCCTGGCAGATAAGAAAGTGTGTGAGGATTTGTCTTTTCTCATACAATTTCACTATATAAAAACTCGAAACTGATCTCAAAGTTAATTTTTTTTTCCTATTGGACCTAGACCAAAAACTTAAATTCTCCTCATAAGAACTCTGCATGGGGATTCTCTGGACATATAAAATATCTCCCTATCCCAAATATCTTTCCTGGCAGATAAGAAAGTGTGTGAGGATTTGTCTTTTCTCATACAATTTCACTATATAAAAACTCGAAACTGATCTCAAAGTTCATTTTTTTTCCTATTGGACCTAGACCAAAAACTTAAATTTTCCTCATAAGAACTCTTAATGGGAATTCTCTGGACATATAAAACATCCTCCTATCCCAAATATTTTTCCTGGCAGATAAAAAAGTGTGTGAGGATTTGTCTTTTCTCATATAATTTCACTATATGAAAACTCGAAACTGATCTCAAAGTTCATTTTTTTTTCTATTAGACCTAAACCAAAACTTAAATGCTCCTCATAAGAACTCTGTATGGGGATTCTTCGGACATATAAAACATCCTCCTATCCCAAATATTTTTCCTGGCAGATCAGAAAGTGTTTGAAAATTTTTCTTGTATATCACAATCCTACCATTTAGTTTTTTTTGGTAATAAATAAATATGCATTGCAAAAAAAAAAAAAAACAAACCAAAGTTTTGTGGTAATAAAAAAGAGAAATAAAAGAGAAACTTAATGATTTTATGGAAATTTAAAATGAAATTATAGAAAAGGACGTGACAAGGAGTAGGTATAGAGATAGATATAGGTACATACATTGTGCTGAGTATTATGAAAACATACAAATTTATATATTTTTTTTTCATAAAACTAGCTAGAAAGGAACAAAAAGAAAATACTACTCACATAAGCAATTGGTAAAATATTAAGGATTTAAAACAATAATCCGGATTCAGGAAATGCAGGGAAAATAAATTTCAAAATATAAAAATGGCGAGCAAAAGTATTAAAAATGGCGAATCAAATCTCAAAATAGGTATATCCGTATCAAACTATAAATAGCCACCCTTCAAGCAAGAAAACTGAGTTCATCAAAGAAACTCCGACCTCAGACCGCGAAAATCGGGCTTGCACTCACACACTTGCAACTTTTTGTGTATGAACACAAAGTCGAACGAGAATCGTGGTGAAAAATGAGAAAAGGAAAAGAAAGACAAGGCCAACAAGAGCCAAAGCGTCATGTTGTTATTTTTTGTTGAAGTGTTTGGTCGCGTCGTGTCTCGTGTCGTTGTTTGTATAATGTTAGTTTATTAATTATAAACAATTTTATTAAATTATAAACAATATGGAAAACAAAAAAAGGTATGTTTTATATATCGCTCAAAGTGTTTATGTTAAAATGTTGTTTCTTCTTGTGTTGTAGATGTAATCTCTAATGATGCAGAAAAATCTAGAAGGTGAAACATGCGATTGGGTATCTAAAAAAACACCAACAACAGCAGCAGCATCAAATGAAATAAAATGAAAAAAAATGTATTGTATTTTATATTGTATTTATTGTGAAAATTTCGTTTGCCAAAATAAAATAAAAAATAAAACAGTTTCAGTGAAAAAAAAAAATAAATCTTGTTCTTTTTTTGGTCGCAAATGCGAAATGTCATATCTTTCTTATTCCTCTTTCTGGTAGGTTTTCGCTGGTCCGGCTCAGGTCCGCCTTCGGCTCCGTTTTCTCGGAATAGAGATTTTCACCACACCAATACATATGCAATCGACTTCGCGGTGATTATAATTTCCATACTAATTTGAGCCGCCTTCGGACCAGTTTCTGATCCGAAGTCGGACTCAGCTCCGCCTCAGGTGGAGCGGATTCGGACCGAGGTCGGACCTGTTTGCTTGAAGGGCAGTGATGAATGATGATCAAAATGGTGGAAATTTAAAAGAGACCGCAATACATATTTGTCTTTTTCGAACAGAGATGGTTTTCTCATTTCAGAAGATCGATTTTTACGTTATCGATTCAATTGTTTTGAGGATCCTTACTATATCATGGTGTGAACATATATAAGACTTAAGGCTGATATGACACCATAAAATTCGTTGTGCTTGCGAGATTTTTATTCGTAAAAAATCAAAAACTATAATTTTTTCAGCTTTTCTCCACATTTTACTTGCGATATAGGTACTATTATCAAGTTATCCATTCAGACAAAAAAAAGTTGGGATGACGTTCAAACATGAAATTACGATGATTGATGATGCGAAAAAAATGGATCTCGAAAGTCCGTCTGTCTGTCAGGATGTCTGTCAGGATGTCTGTCGGTCTATATAAGGAGCTTCAGTTTGTAGATCCCGTACGGAGGCAATTTTTGATTTTTTTTTGACCAAAAATAACGGTACCTCTCATATTGCAATTTTGGAAAAAATAAATTATCTCAAAAAAAGCTCGTACGATTTTAATCAAAAAGTTCAGGTATTAGTTTTGAAACAAGGTCTATCTTAAAGTAATTTTTTTTTGTTAATATTTACTAACGGTAACTACCATCATAAAACCGTTTTATCAATTCCTGACTATTTCCCAAGTTATTGGTTCAATTTTAACGATTTTTTTTTTTTAAGCACAAATATTTACATACATTGCGAATATGTATGTAAATCAAAAATAAAATTTTGAAAATAATTTTTGGATTTTTAAAAAAACTTTAATAATTTTTTTTTGTAAAATCGATTTTTGAAAACCGAACATTGCTTTTTTTTAAATTCTTTAATAAAAAAAAAATAAAATAAATTAAAACAAAACACAAAATTCGTTCTTAAAATAAAAAAAAAAATTTTAAATGAAATTGAGTTCCAAAAAAAGTATGCAGTTTAGTTTCTTTTATAAAGATTTATTTTTAGAAAAAAAAATTCAAAATTGCTGGAGCCGTTTTTTAAAAAGTTTTTAAATTAATAAATTATTATGTTATTTTGTGGCAGTTACTTATCAACGTAGAAGAATAAAATTTGAAGAAAAAAAAATCAATGTTCGGTTTTCAAAAATCGATTTTACAAAAAAAAAATTTTAAAGTTTTTTTAAAAATCCAAAAATTATTTTCAAAATTTTATTTTTGATTTACATACATATTCGCAATATATGTAAATATTTGTGCTTAAAAAAATCGTTAAAATTGAACCAATAACTTGGGAAATAGTCAGGAATTGATAAAACGGTTTTATGATGGTAGGTACCGTTAGTAAAGATTAACAAAAAAAAATTACTTTAAGATAGACCTTGTTTCAAAACTAATACCTGAACTTTTTGATCAAAATCGTACGAGCTTTTTTTGAGAAAATTTATTTTTTCCAAAATTGCAATATGAGAGGTACCGTTATTTTTGGTCCAAACAAAATCCAAAATTGCCTCCGTACGGGATCTACAAACTGAAGCTCCTTATATAGACCGACAGACATCCTGACAGACAGACGGACTTTCGAGATCCATTTTTTTCGCATCATCAATCATCGTAATTTCATGTTTGAACGTCATCCCAACTTTTTTTTGTCTGAATGGATAACTTGATAATAGTACCTATATCGCAAGTAAAATGTGGAGAAAAGCTGAAAAAATATTAGTTTTTGATTTTTTACGAATAAAAATTTCGCAATCACAACGAATTTTATGGTGTCATATCAGCCTTAAGTCTTATATATGTATGTTCACACCATGATTTAGTAACACCCCGCCTCCACAGGAGATATTTTTCTCTAACTCAATGTCTAACATCTACATCAGGCATGTCAAACTTGCGGCCCGCGGGCCGCATGCGGCCTACATTCTATATTTGTGCGGCCCAAGCTTAATTTAGGTACAACTTGCATTTTCAATTTTTTTACATTCAATTTCTGTAAAAAAAAATAAAATTTAAATGTCTATAATGAACACAAATTTCTCCATTTCAAAACGATGTTGTCCGTTTGGTGAAAAGGTAAGCAAACATTTTTTGTGTTGAAAAAAAGCTTTTTTTTGCTGAAATTAGCATTGGAGAAAATAATTGTTTATTATTATTATTATTATTATTATTATTATCTTTTCTCCAGTGCAGATGGGAAAGCAGCGAAAAAGCCCCACACGGTTTGTTTCAACCTAGGTGAATTTTTGGGAAAAAGCTCTTAATTTGTTTATTTGTAAAAAAATGATTTATGTCGAATTCCAAACATCCAAAAATTCGATCTGCAATCGACTTATTGTCGCTACTTTTTCTGAAATGAATTCTAATGAAAAAAATTCGCTTTTTAAATATCTTTTTTGAGAGTTAGTACCTAATCATTTGCAAATGGAGGTAATCGAAATCCAGTGTGACTCCGTTTTAAGATCTAAAATCGATGAATTTGGGATGCCTGAATTTTTACCAACTTCCAAAAAGGAGGAGGTATTCAATTCGCCTTTAATTTTTATTTATGCTTGTTACCACTTAACTTTGGACTGAGTTAACCAATTTTGATAATTCTTTTTGTATTGGAAAGCTGGGCCCTGCAGTGTGGTTCCATTTAAATTTTGTCCAGTTATGGCTATGGAAACTATGAGAAAAACCATAAAACCCAGTTTTGAACTATGGAAGTCGGTTTAGTTTTTTTGATAAAAATTATTATAAAAGTATCTACCAATCAGATTGGAGAACACTCGAAAATTGGCATATGAAATAATTTGTATATTTAGAAGCACTTTTCGATGCGAGCAGCTGTTTTCACTAATGAATGTAATTAAGTCACCTGTTAGATCCAGAATTACAGATCTAAACCTGGGGTGTTTTAAAAGTAATAACTTCTAATAAATTTTCCCCACAAGTAGAGAAGATGGTAGCAGAAAAGAAATGCCAAGTGTCAGGCAGAAAACATTAATATTACTACATAATTGTTCTTTTATAAAAATAAATCTGTTTCATAAAAATTCTAATTGTTTCTTTTTTTTGCGGCCCATAGAAATGTATACCCTGTTATTTTGGCCCGCGAAAGCCATTGAGTTTGATATGCCTGATCTACAACATAACAATTTTTTTTTCTTGGCTGGGCAAATTTTGTTCGGACAATTCATTTCATATGCTTCGTTCGCCAGAGGATGATGTATGATTTTTTGCGGACAAAATTTATTTTATGTGGTCAATTTTGTATGAATACTTTTTTTTTTTTAATTTTTTTCAATTTGTACATGTACCCATTGCTTGGTCTGTTTTTTATTTGCCTTCCAAAAAATAAACAATTTATTTTTATAAAAATCAATTATAATAAATTCAAAATTATTAAATAAATTCAAAAAGTATAATATCATTTCATGAAATCTAATTCATTTCAACATAAAACATGCAAAAATTCGGAAAACAAACAAATATATTTTGTCGTCCGCTACTACGGAGACAACCTTCTTCATGAGAGGACAAAAAATAATGAAAAAACTGCAGTTCCAAAAGAAAAAAAACACATCTGTCAAATTCGATGTTAGACAATCGTGTTCAGACAAAATCGAAGACACGGTTGTCTAACATTGAATCATAACAAGAAATGGTGAGCCTACACAAGACATTTCTTGTTTAGACACGTCAACATGACAAAAATTATGTCCTGTGGAGGCGGCCTGTAAGGATCCTCAAAACAATTGAATCGATAACGTAAAAATCGATCTTCTGAAATGAGAAAACCATCTCTGTTCGAAAAAGACAAATATGTATTGCGGTCTCTTTTAAATTTCCACCATTTTGATCATCATTCATCACTGGCTATTTATAGTTTGATACGGATATACCTATTTTGAGATTTGATTCGCCATTTTTAATACTTTTGCTCGCCATTTTTATATTTTGAAATTTATTTTCCCTGCATTTCCTGAATCCGGATTATTGTTTTAAATCCTTAATATTTTACCAATTGCTTATGTGAGTAGTATTTTCTTTTTGTTCCTTTCTAGCTAGTTTTATGAAAAAAAATATATAAATTTGTATGTTTTCATAATACTCAGCACAATGTATGTACCTATATCTATCTCTATACCTACTCCTTGTCACGTCCTTTTCTATAATTTCATTTTAAATTTCCATAAAATCATAAAGTTTCTCTTTTATATCTCTTTTTTATTACCACAAAACTTTGGTTTTTTTTTTTTTTTTTGCAATGCATATTTATTTATTACCAAAAAAACTAAATGCTAGGATTGTGATTTACAAGAAAAATCTTCAAACACTTTCTGATCTGCCAGGAAAAATATTTGGGATAGGTGGATGTTTTATATGTCCAGAGAATTCCCATGAAGAGTTCTTATGAGGAAAATTTAAGTTTTTGGTTTAGGTCCAATAGGAAAAAAAATGAACTTTGAAATGGGTTTCGATTTTTTATAAATCTTCAAACATATTTTGCTCTCCTAAACCGTTATTGCAATGTGTAGATATAGGTACAATAAAGGAGCAACAAGTTTTAATAAATATATTCAATTATGTTAATATATATCCTTTTTTTCAGTTGCATTTTGGTTTCTTTACAAAAAACCGGATGAAAAAAAGACTGAAAATGCCGAAAGCATTGTCAGTCTCGTTTTCAGCAATGCTTGAAGCTCTAAAAGGGCATGAAGTTTTCGATGAAAACAAAAGTTTGAAACCCCGTACGCACAATGTATGGAAGGAAGTCTGCAATACGTTTCCGGTCAAATTCAACCCGGAAACACTGCAGTCGTATGTGAGAGAAAACCGTGGCCATCTCATGGAAGATTTAAAGAGGCATTTTAAACTTCCAGTAGCTGCTGTTAGTGAAAGCTTTCGACTAGACGACTCATCAGAGTGCGATACCAGTGCTGAATATTTACCCAACAACGTAAAAATCGCAAAATTTAAGTGTCCTCACAAATCCTATAATTTGGTATTAATTGATGATGACTGGAGAAAAATAAATCCTTCCAACAAAACATATTAGGAAAGAGGGACCAACGCAACGGCAGAAACTTCCAAGTTCTAAGAAGTGGCTGGACTCATATAATTTCACGAGCATTTTATATGAAGTCGTCAATACCATGCGCTTACATTTTCAACTATGCTGAGGTATTTAAGTATGCGGAAGCTGAAGCATATCTGAAAATTCATGGTTCCTGTAAGCAATGTGGAGCAACGTTCGATGCTCATTGTCTTCAGGAACCTAAAGTTGATGAAGGAATTACTCTGAGAGTCAACACATACGACACGAGTGGTCTTCCGCACAGTGCCAAACGTCCAATAAGAGGTGAAGAGCGTTTTGAGGTAGGTGAGCAGCTTGTCCTTAAAAACCCACAAATGTGGCGAAATGAGATGGTAGATGACATGTCCTTTGGTGACCCAGAACCTCCATACTTGCCAAACAGTGCTGCAATATGAACAATTAAGGATTAAGCTGTAAACCGGCAATTGGGCGTCGATGGAAGGATCGGTGAGATTCAGTCCTTAGATAAACTAAAAAGTCAGGGCAAGTATGCAGGTTACATAAAGGAAATTGGCCTCAATCGCTTTTATGTGTTTTACTGGTCTCCAATGCAAATGCATATATGCAATGACCTAATAAGAAAATTTAAAAAAATTGAGATCGATGCAACGGGAAAGTTGACCCTAGAAACCATTTCGTCAAATGGAGAGAAAAGGGTAACTTACCTATATCAAGTTGTTATGAAGGGATATGGAGGAAAAGGAGTGCAACCCTTATTCCAAATGATCTCCGAAAAACATGACGCAAATCACATCACATACTGGTTGCGAGAAATACTGAGACATGGGGGATCAAAACCACTAGGAGTTGATTGCGACTTTCAACGAAAGAACTTTGGCAGGATATCTGGCAGATTGCTTTCGATGGTTGCAAAATGTCGAATTGCAATATCCTCTATTGTGCTATATTCGCATTGATATTGCGCACTTGGTTAAAATAGTTTGCCAGAAAAAAGTTTTCAAAGGAAAGCTTCCAAAAGTTAAAGATTATTTTGTAAGAAGCGTAGGGATAATGTCTTCGTGCAAAGACATAGAAGATTTCAAAGAGCTTTTGCTTGGCACTTTCATCGTTGCTGAAAGCGAGTATGATGGTTCGAATGAAAGAGGCGAAAAAATTGTGTGTTCCAAAAAAAAATCAATAATGTTAGAGAGGATGAAAAGTTATGTCATTCCAGAAAACATACTGGAGGAATCTTATTCAGATCGTGGATATGACCACCTCGACCTTGATATCTGCAGCGAAGATATCAAAACATATATAAACAATATCTATGAGGAAGCCATGGTTGAAATTAAGTCGGCAGAACAAACTGAAACTGGCAACGATCTCTACTGCCCCGGGATCACAAAGCACCTAATTAAATTTGCCAAACACTTTTCTCTTTGGACCAATGTTATGTCCAAATATTTTCCCTGGGCATCTGATGTGGCTTCATCTGCTAGATGTGAGGAATATTTCAAAGATTTAAAACACCAGGAATTAGGCCCCAATTATCGGCCGATGCGGGCAGATAAGTTTGTGGTCAAACATATAAACTCAATTGAGAGAGTTTCCAAATTGGGAAAGGCAAAAGGGTTAAAGAGGAAGCATGCAGTTGAAGAAGAAACCTGTTTCAACAAGAAACAAAGCGGAAAACAAAGAAAAACAATGCAAACAGACAACGACTACCTAAAAAATGAAGAAAATTGGTTTGGCCTCAATCCCGAGGCAAAAAAGAAAATATCGAATGATATAAATGAAAGGGTTGAGTCATTTGACTCCCTTCAACCACCACCAGAAAAAAAGTGAGAATGAATTAAATCGAAGGGGCAAATATGTCAGACCGTGTCCTGACATTGAATTAATATATGGTCGCCCTATTCGGAAGAGGAAAGGTGAGATCTTATTAAATGCAAGCCTTTGCGATCCTGTCGACATAGAGGGACAAAAATTGTATGTCAAAAACACTTGTTCCTTTGATGCAATGAGTGAAGTTTTGGTAAATAGCTATTGTAACTATCCGTTATTTAAAAAATGAAAATGCAAAACAACTCATGAAGTTTTAATCAAAACTGCACCATATTTAATTATTGAAATGCAATTATTTTTAATAGCGAACAAAATTAATTATCCAAAAGGAATAAAAATTTCTGAAATTCCGGAAAAAATTTCTGTTCTTCAAAATAATTTTGTACTAGGAGGATTTGTCCGGTACACATCAGGTCATTACCAAGGCTATTGTCGTAGTCCTTTAGAAAGATGGCATGAAAACGACGATTTCTGTAAAAAACCAAACAATGTAAATAATAACCCAATAGTCCCAGAACTAATATTTTATATAAAAGTTTAAAATATAAAAATAAAAAAGTAATATAATATGTACAATTATTTAAGTATGTTAATGTTATTTTAATAAAATATATGTTTTTTAATTTATATGGAATATTATTTGTTTTTTTTTTTTTTAATTGGCATTGTTTACTTTTTTTTCAGCACTGACTTGACGACTTTTATGTTTTTCACTTTTTCTGAAATTGGTTTCACTCATTCTAAAATCAAATTGAAAACGTTAACTCGCTGCCATTAAAAAAGAAATTATTTTTATTTGAATCAGGAATTTGTCTTGACGTTTGAGTGTTATGATTTTGAGTGGATTCTAATTTGAAATCGAGAAGCATTCTATCTGTCATTTTGTGCAAATGAAACAGTTTCAGAAGACAAAAAAAAAACTATATTCAAAAATATATAAGAAAGCTGATAACAAAGAAAAAATAATACAAATTATTATAATAAAGCTGGTTCGACTTCGTTTTTACTTGCTATAGGTACAGGTGATATAGGGCACTTTTAGGATTCGGAAATCTAACTCGAGATAATCATAATCAGACGATGATGGAGAATGCAAAAAAAGTAGGTTTGGTAATTCTGTCTGTCTAAAGCCTAAACTATTGAAGTTATTTCCTTCAAACTTGGTAGTAAATTGTTTTGATTGATTTCCTAGAAGACAAATTAAAATGTTTTTTTTAGCTACCAAAACTGACGCTACCGGAAATAGAAAAGCTACTTTTATTCTAAAAACTGTTCTAAACAAACAACAAAACGTTCTTTTGGATTTTTTTTTTGATAAATCAATTTTAAGAAAACGAGTGAATGAATATTAAAGTAATGTCTTTATTTTTACACTGAAAAAAAAAAAACAAATTTTGATTTTTAGAAGGTTGGTATTTTGAAAAAAGTTGTTTGTTATAACTTTTAAACTAAGGGTGGGCTAACGAAAAAAAGTGATGTAATTAGTTGGAATTAGAATGGTTAATTGAGGAAAAATGAAAAAAGGATAAATTTTACACTGAAAAAAAAATGTTTGATTTTTAAGAAGTTGGTACTTTGAAAAAAGTTTTTAAGCTATTGCATAGATTTTAACGCAGGCCTGGCATGGGGAGCTAACCAAGAAAAAACGTATCGAAAAATTAGTACATTTATGATGGTATGTGTATATATGCATATGATACGATTGTAGGGGAAAGTGGCCTAAAATGGCACCCCAAGGTAAAATGGCCCCCTGGCTAGAAATCATAGAATCGAAAAAAATTAGAAAGTTTTATGAATGCGATTCTTTAGTTTATCTGGCAAAACCAACATATACGAAATTTCAGCAACTTCAAGCCATTATTTGAAATTTGACAGGTCAAACTGTCTCTATCCACCTCAAAAAGTACACTCGTTATAATTTTGTGAAATTTTTTTTGCAAAAAAAAAGTATAAAAAACATTGTATTTTGGAAAAAGAAGTTAATGTATGTACGCATGAAGTATTTCTTATTAATTTGCTGAAATAAGTTGATTTGAAACGATTTTAATTTTTTTGGTGTAAAAATTAAATTGAAAAAACTCAAAATAGGCAAAATGGCCTACTTAGTGCTCGGGTAAAATGGCATACCTATTTCACATGCCATTTTAAATTTTTTTTCACATTTTCATTTTTTAAAGTGAAAATAGTTGCTATTTATGAACGATGTACAGAGAGGAAGTCCTGGACTGAGGAAAGCCCTTGATTCCGTCAAAAAACCTGGAAAAAAGCATCCAAAACATTCAAAGTTGCAAAAACTACAAAAACGAGACGAGCAACCAACATGAACTGGGTTTTAAATGACTCGGTGAAAGATCTGGGGGGATTAAGCACCACTTGTTCCAAGAAAATGGGAAAGGAGCCCTTTGACTCAATTTCGCATTTAAAATAACGTATGTTTGGACAGTGTGCCATTTTACCCGGGTAAATTTGATCAGTGAAATTTGTAGACGTCTTGAAAATTAAAAAAATTAAATACTTTTTGGAACTTTTTTAACTCGCTAATGAAAAAAATGTAAGAGTAATATATTAAACTTTGAAAAGTATATTGCATTTAAGTTTGAATGCTACTGTTTTTCGAAATACAGGACATTTTCCTTAGGGGGGCCATTTTAGGCCACCTTCCCCTACGAAGCTTGCATGGATGTGTGAATGGTTTTGTTTCAGCCAGAGAGGGTTATATAAATTGTGTTAGACAACAAAGAGAGGAGTAAAGAAGAAGACCATAAATGCTGTGTCTGCAGAATAAATCAGAAGCAAAACAAATTATCTGTATTTTCTTTTCTGTTCTCTTACCATTCTTCTGTTTCTTGTTCAACTTCTTGTGATTTGTGAACGAGTAAAGCGTTGCATTGCGCTTCCGATATTAAATCAGAAGAGAAGAGAAAAAGTATTCTTGTGTTTTCTTATTTTTTTTTGTCTGGAGAAGTTTATGACATGAGATTGTGTGTATGCATGTTGTCAAATCTCAAATGTGACCTTGTTGTTGTATATGAATTGATAGGTAGATAAAAAAAACATAATCATTGGTTTTGTGTAGTGTAGGTAAATAAATTATAATTGCATAAGTCGATAAAAAATGCAATGCAATAGCTTTACCGCGGCAGTCCTCGAGTGACACAAGTCTTTTTTTGTTATAACTTTTAAACTGAGGGTGGGCTAACGAAAAAAAGTGATGTAATTAGTTGGAATTAGAATGGTTAATTGAGGAAAAATGAAAAAAGGATAATTTTTACACTGAAAAAAAAAATGTTTGATTTTTAAGAAGTTGGTACTTGGAAAAAAGTTTTTTGTTATAACTTTTAAACTGAGGGTGGGCTAACGAAAAAAAGTGATGTAATAAGTTGGAATTAGAATGGTTAATTGAGGAAAAATGAAAAAATCATAAATTTTACACTGAAAAAAAAATGTTTGATTTTTAAGAAGTTGGAACTTTGAAAAAAGTTTTTTGTTATAACTTTTAAAATGAGGGTGGGCTAACGAAAAAAAGTGATGTAATTAGTTGGATTTTGAATGGTTAATTGAGGAAAAATGAAAAACAGGATAAATTTTACGCTGAAAAAAAAAATGTTTGATTTTTAAGAAGTTGGTACTTTGAAAAAAGTCTTTTGTTATAACTTTTAAACTAAGGGTGGGCTAACGAAAAAAAGTGATGTAATTAGTTGGAATTAGAATGGTTAATTGAGGAAAAATGAATAAAGGATAAATTTTACACTGAAAAAAAAAAATGTTTGATTTTTAAGAAGTTGGAACTTTGAAAAAAGTTTTTTGTTATAACTTTTAAACTGAGGGTGGGCTAACGAAAAAAAGTGATGTAATTAGTTGGAATTAGAATGGTTAATTGAGGAAAAATGAAAAAAGGATAAATTTTACACTGAAAAAAAAAAAATGTTTGATTTTTAAGAAGTTGGTACTTTGAAAAAAGTCTTTTGTTATAACTTTTAAACTAAGGGTGGGCTAACGAAAAAAAGTGATATAATTAGTTGGAATTAGAATGGTTAATTGAGGAAAAATGAAAAAAGGATAAATTTTACATTGAAAAAAAAAATGTTTGATTTTTAAGAAGTTGGTACTTTGAAAAAAGTTTTTTGTTATAACTTTTAAACTGAGGGTGGGCTAACGAAAAAAAGTGATGTAATAAGTTGGAATTAGAATTGAGGAAAAATGAAAAAAGGACAAATTTTACACTGAAGAAAAAAATGTTTGATTTTTAAGAAGTTGGTACTTTGAAAAAAGTTTTTTGTTATAACTTTTAAACTGAGGGTGGGCTAACGAAAAAAAGTGGTGTAATTAGTTGGAATTTATATGGTTAATTGAGGAAAAATGAAAAAAGGATACATTTTACACTGAAAAAAAAATGTTTGATTTTTAAGAAGTTGGCACTTTGAAAAAAGTTTTTTGTTATAACTTTTAAACTGAGGGTGGGTTAACGAAAAAAAGTGATGTAATTAGTTGGAATTAGAATGGTTAATTGGAAAAATGAAAAAAGGATAAATTTTACACTGAAAAAAAAAATGTTTGATTTTTAAGAAGTTGGTACTTTGAAAAAAGTTTTTTGTTATAACTTTTAAACTGAGGGTGGGCTAACAAAAAAAAGTGATGTAATTAGTTGGAATTAGAATGGTTAATTGAGGAAAAATGAAAAAAGGATAAATTTTACACTGAAAAAAAAGTGTTTGATTTTTAAGAAGTTGGTACTTTGAAAAAAGTTTTTTGTTATAACTTTTAAACTGAGGGTGGGCTAACGAAAAAAAGTGATGTAATTAGTTGGAATAAGAATGGTTAATTGAGGAAAAATGAAAAAAGGATAAATTTTACACTGAAAAAAAAAATGTTTGATTTTTAAGAAGTTGGTACTTTGAAAAAAGTTTTTTGTTATAACTTTTAAACCGAGGGTGGGCTAACGAAAAAAAGTGATGTAATTAGTTGGAATTAGAATGGTTAATTGAGGAAAAATGAAAAAAAGGATAAATTTTATACTGAAAAAAAAAATGTTTGATTTTTAAGAAGTTGGTACTTTTAAAAAAGTTTTTTGTTATAACTTTTAACCTGAGGGTGGGCTAACGAAAAAAAGTGATGTAATTAGTTGGAATTAGAATGGTTAATTGAGGAAAAATGAAAAAAGGATAAATTTTACACTGAAAAAAAAAATGTTTGATTCTTAAGAAGTTGGTACTTTGAAAAAAGTTTTTTGTTATAACTTTTAAACTGAGGGTGAATGAATATTAAAGTAATGTCTTTATTTTTACACTGAAAAAAAAAAAACAACTTTTGATTTTTAGAAGGTTGGTATTTTGAAAAAAGTTGTTTGTTATAACTTTTAAACTAAGGGTGGGCTAACGAAAAAAAGTGATGTAATTAGTTGGAATTAGAATGGTTAATTGAGGAAAAATGAAAAAAGGATAAATTTTACACTGAAAAAAAAAATGTTTGATTTTTAAGAAGTTGGTACTTTGAAAAAAGTTTTTAAGCTATTGCATAGATTTTAACGCAGGCCTGGCATGGGGAGCTAACCAAGAAAAAACGTAACGAAAAATTAGTACATTTATGATGGTATGTGTATATATGCATATGATACGATTGTACGAAGCTTGCATGGATGTGTGAATGGTTTTGTTTCAGCCAGAGAGGGTTATATAAATTGTGTTAGACAACAAAGAGAGGAGTAAAGAAGAAGACCATAAATGCTGTGTCTGCAGAATAAATCAGAAGCAAAACAAATTATCTGTATTTTCTTTTCTGTTCTCTTACCATTCTTCTGTTTCTTGTTCAACTTCTTGTGATTTGTGAACGAGTAAAGCGTTGCATTGCGCTTCCGATATTAAATCAGAAGAGAAGAGAAAAAGTATTCTTGTGTTTTCTTATTTTTTTTTTGTCTGGAGAAGTTTATGACATGAGATTGTGTGTATGCATGTTGTCAAATCTCAAATGTGACCTTGTTAATGTATATGAATTGATAGGTAGATAAAAAAAACATAATCATTGGTTAAGTCGATAAAAAATGCAATGCAATAGCTTTACCGCGGCAGTCCTCGAGTGACACAAGTCTTTTTTTGTTATAACTTTTAAACTGAGGGTGGGCTAACGAAAAAAAGTGATGTAATTAGTTGGAATTAGAATGGTTAATTGAGGAAAAATGAAAAAAGGATAATTTTTACACTGAAAAAAAAAATGTTTGATTTTTAAGAAGTTGGTACTTGGAACAAAGTTTTTTGTTATAACTTTTAAACTGAGGGTGGGCTAACGAAAAAAAGTGATGTAATAAGTTGGAATTAGAATGGTTAATTGAGGAAAAATGAAAAAATCATAAATTTTACACTGAAAAAAAAATGTTTGATTTTTAAGAAGTTGGAACTTTGAAAAAAGTTTTTTGTTATAACTTTTAAAATGAGGGTGGGCTAACGAAAAAAAGTGATGTAATTAGTTGGATTTTGAATGGTTAATTGAGGAAAAATGAAAAAAAGGATAAATTTTACGCTGAAAAAAAAAAATGTTTGATTTTTAAGAAGTTGGTACTTTGAAAAAAGTCTTTTGTTATAACTTTTAAACTAAGGGTGGGCTAACGAAAAAAAGTGATGTAATTAGTTGGAATTAGAATGGTTAATTGAGGAAAAATGAATAAAGGATAAATTTTACACTGAAAAAAAAAAATGTTTGATTTTTAAGAAGTTGGAACTTTGAAAAAAGTTTTTTGTTATAACTTTTAAACTGAGGGTGGGCTAACGAAAAAAAGTGATGTAATTAGTTGGAATTAGAATGGTTAATTGGAAAAATGAAAAAAGGATAAATTTTACACTGAAAAAAAAAAATGCTTGATTTTTAAGAAGTTGGTACTTTGAAAAAAGTCTTTTGTTATAACTTTTAAACTAAGGGTGGGCTAACGAAAAAAAGTGATATAATTAGTTGGAATTAGAATGGTTAATTGAGGAAAAATGAAAAAAGGATAAATTTTACATTGAAAAAAAAAAATGTTTGATTTTTAAGAAGTTGGTACTTTGAAAAAAGTTTTTTGTTATAACTTTTAAACTGAGGGTGGGCTAACGAAAAAAAGTGATGTAATTAGTTGGAATTAGAATTGAGGAAAAATGAAAAAAGGACAAATTTTACACTGAAGAAAAAAATGTTTGATTTTTAAGAAGTTGGTACTTTGAAAAAAGTTTTTTGTTATAACTTTTAAACTGAGGGTGGGCTAACGAAAAAAAGTGGTGTAATTAGTTGGAATTTATATGGTTAATTGAGGAAAAATGAAAAAAGGATACATTTTACACTGAAAAAAAAATGTTTGATTTTTAAGAAATTGGTACTTTGAAAAAAGTTTTTTGTTATAACTTTTAAACTGAGGGTGGGTTAACGAAAAAAAGTGATGTAATTAGTTGGAATTAGAATGGTTAATTGGAAAAATGAAAAAAGGATAAATTTTACACTGAAAAAAATAATGTTTGATTTTTAAGAAGTTGGTACTTTGAAAAAAGTTTTTTGTTATAACTTTTAAACTGAGGGTGGGCTAACAAAAAAAAGTGATGTAATTAGTTGGAATTAGAATGGTTAATTGAGGAAAAATGAAAAAAGGATAAATTTTACACTGAAAAAAAAAGTGTTTGATTTTTAAGAAGTTGGTACTTTGAAAAAAGTTTTTTGTTATAACTTTTAAACTGAGGGTGGGCTAACGAAAAAAAGTGATGTAATTAGTTGGAATAAGAATGGTTAATTGAGGAAAAATGAAAAAAGGATAAATTTTACACTGAAAAAAAAAATGTTTGATTTTTAAGAAGTTGGTACTTTGAAAAAAGTTTTTTGTTATAACTTTTAAACCGAGGGTGGGCTAACGAAAAAAAGTGATGTAATTAGTTGGAATTAGAATGGTTAATTGAGGAAAAATGAAAAAAAGGATAAATTTTATACTGAAAAAAAAAATGTTTGATTTTTAAGAAGTTGGTACTTTTAAAAAAGTTTTTTGTTATAACTTTTAACCTGAGGGTGGGCTAACGAAAAAAAGTGATGTAATTAGTTGGAATTAGAATGGTTAATTGAGGAAAAATGAAAAAAGGATAAATTTTACACTGAAAAAAAAAATGTTTGATTCTTAAGAAGTTGGTACTTTGAAAAAAGTTTTTTGTTATAACTTTTAAACTGAGGGTGGGCTAACGAAAAAAGTGATGTAATTAGTTGGAATTAGAATGGTTAATTGAGGAAAAATGAAAAAAGGATAAATTTTACACTGAAAAAAAAAATGTTTGATTTTTAAGAAGTTGGTACTTTGAAAAAAGTTTTTTGTTATAACTTTTAAACCGAGGGTGGGCTAAAGAAAAAAAGTGATGTAATTAGTTGGAATTAGAATGGTTAATTGAGGAAAAATGAAAAAAAGGATAAATTTTATACTGAAAAAAAAAAAATGTTTGATTTTTAAGAAGTTGGTAGTTTTAAAAAAGTTTTTTGTTATAACTTTTAACCTGAGGGTGGGCTAACGAAAAAAAGTGATGTAATTAGTTGGAATTAGAATGGTTAATTGAGGAAAAATGAAAAAAGGATAAATTTTACTCTGAAAAAAAAAAAAATGTTTGATTCTTAAGAAGTTGGTACTTTGAAAAAAGTTTTTTGTTATAACTTTTAAACTGAGGGTGGGCTAACGAAAAAAGTGATGTAATTAGTTGGAATTAGAATGGTTAATTGAGGAAAAATGAAAAAAGGATAAATTTTACACTGAAAAAAAAAAAATGTTTGATTGGGCAAATTTTGTTCATATGCTTCGTTCGCCAGAGGATGATGTATGATTTTTTGCTGACAAAATTTATTTTATATGGTCAATTTTGTATGAATACTTTTTTTTTTTTATTTTTTTCAATTTGTACATGTACCCATTGCTTGGTCTGTTTTTTATTTGCCTTCCAAAAAATAAACAATTTATTTTTATAAAAATCAATTATAATACCTGTTAAATAAATTCAAAATTATTAAATAAATTCAAAAAGTATAATACCATTTCATGAAATCTAATTCATTTCAACATAAAACATGCAAAAATTCGGAAAACAAACAAATATATTTTGTCGTCCGCTACTACGGAGACAACCTTCTTCATGAGAGGACAAAAAATAATGAAAAAACTGCAGTTCCAAAAGAAAAAAAACACATCTGTCAAATTCGATGTTAGACAATCGTGTTCAGACAAAATCGAAGACACGGTTGTCTAACATTGAATCATAACAAGAAATGGCGAGCCTCCACAGGACATTTCTTGTTTAGACATGTCAACATGACAAAAATTATGTCCTGTGGAGGCGGCCTGTAAGGATTCTCAAAACAATTGAATCGATAACGTAAAAATCGATCTTCTGAAATGAGAAAACCATCTCTGTTCGAAAAAGACAAATATGTATTGCGGTCTCTTTTAAATTTCCACCATTTTGATCATCATTCATCACTGGCTATTTATAGTTTGATACGGATATACCTATTTTGAGATTTGATTCGCCATTTTTAATACTTTTGCTCGCCATTTTTATATTTTGAAATTTATTTTCCCTGCATTTCCTGAATCCGGATTATTGTTTTAAATCCTTAATATTGTACCAATTGCTTATGTGAGTAGTATTTTCTTTTTGTTCCTTTCTAGCTAGTTTTATGAAAAAAAATATATAAATTTGTATGTTTTCATAATACTCAGCACAATGTATGTACCTATATCTATCTCTATACCTACTCCTTGTCACGTCCTTTTCTATAATTTCATTTTAAATTTCCATAAAATCATAAAGTTTCTCTTTTATATCTCTTTTTTATTACCACAAAACTTTGGTTTGTTTTTTTTTTTTGCAATGCATATTTATTTATTACCAAAAAAACTAAATGCTAGGATTGTGATTTACAAGAAAAATCTTCAAACACTTTCTGATCTGCCAGGAAAAATATTTGGGATAGGAGGATGTTTTATATGTCCAGAGAATTCCCATGAAGAGTTCTTATGAGGAAAATTTAAGTTTTTGGTTTAGGTCCAATAGGAAAAAAAATGAACTTTGAAATGGGTTTCGATTTTTTATAAATCTTCAAACATATTTTGCTCTCCTAAACCGTTATTGCAATGTGTAGATATAGGTACAATAAAGGAGCAACAAGTTTTAATAAATATTTGTATTCAATTATGTTAATATATATCCTTTTTTTCAGTTGCATTTTGGTTTCTTTACAAAAAACCGGATGAAAAAAAGACTGAAAATGCCGAAAGCATTGTCAGTCTCGTTTTCAGCAATGCTTGAAGCTCTAAAAGGGCATGAAGTTTTCGATGAAAACAAAAGTTTGAAACCCCGTACGCACAATGTATGGAAGGAAGTCTGCAATACGTTTCCGGTCAAATTCAACCCGGAAACACTGCAGTCGTATGTGAGAGAAAACCGTGGCCATCTCATGGAAGATTTAAAGAGGCATTTTAAACTTCCAGTAGCTGCTGTTAGTGAAAGCTTTCGACTAGACGACTCATCAGAGTGCGATACCAGTGCTGAATATTTACCCAACAACGTAAAAATCGCAAAATTTAAGTGTCCTCCCAAATCCTATAATTTGGTATTAATTGATGATGACTGGAGAAAAATAAATCCTTCCAACAAAACATATTAGGAAAGAGGGACCAACGCAACGGCAGAAACTTCCAAGTTCTAAGAAGTGGCTGGACTCATATAATTTCACGAGCATTTTATATGAAGTCGTCAATACCATGCGCTTACATTTTCAACTATGCTGAGGTATTTAAGTATGCGGAAGCTGAAGCATATCTGAAAATTCATGGTTCCTGTAAGCAATGTGGAGCAACGTTCGATGCTCATTGTCTTCAGGAACCTAAAGTTGATGAAGGAATTACTCTGAGAGTCAACACATACGACACGAGTGGTCTTCCGCACAGTGCCAAACGTCCAATAAGAGGTGAAGAGCGTTTTGAGGTAGGTGAGCAGCTTGTCCTTAAAAACCCACAAATGTGGCGAAATGAGATGGCAGATGACATGTCCTTTGGTGACCCAGAACCTCCATACTTGCCAAACAGTGCTGCAATATGAACAATTAAGGAGGAAGCTGTAAACCGGCAATTGGGCGTCGATGGAAGGATCGGTGCGATTCAGTCCTTAGATAAACTAAAAAGTCAGGGCAAGTATGCAGGTTACATAAAGGAAATTGGCCTCAATCGCTTTTATGTGTTTTACTGGTCTCCAATGCAAATGCATATATACAATGACCTAATAAGAAAATTTAAAAAAATTGAGATCGATGCAACGGGAAAGTTGACCCTAGAAACCATTTCGTCAAATGGAGAGAAAAGGGTAACTTACCTATATCAAGTTGTTATGAAGGGATATGGAGGAAAAGGAGTGCAACCCTTATTCCAAATGATCTCCGAAAAACATGACGCAAATCACATCACATACTGGTTGCGAGAAATACTGAGACATGGGGGATCAAAACCACTAGGAGTTGATTGCGACTTTCAACGAAAGAACTTTGGCAGGATATCTGGCAGATTGCTTTCGATGGTTGCAAAATGTCGAATTGCAATATCCTCTATTGTGCTATATTCGCATTGATATTGCGCACTTGGTTAAAATAGTTTGCCAGAAAAAAGTTTTCAAAGGAAAGCTTCCAAAAGTTAAAGATTATTTTGTAAGAAGCGTAGGGATAATGTCTTCGTGCAAAGACATAGAAGATTTCAAAGAGCTTTTGCTTGGCACTTTCATCGTTGCTGAAAGCGAGTATGATGGTTCGAATGAAAGAGGCGAAAAAATTGTGTGTTCCAAAAAAAAATCAATAATGTTAGAGAGGATGAAAAGTTATGTCATTCCAGAAAACATACTGGAGGAATCTTATTCAGATCGTGGATATGACCACCTCGACCTTGATATCTGCAGCGAAGATATCAAAACATATATAAACAATATCTATGAGGAAGCCATGGTTGAAATTAAGTCGGCAGAACAAACTGAAACTGGCAACGATCTCTACTGCCCCGGGATCACAAGGCACCTAATTAAATTTGCCAAACACTTTTCTTTTTGGACCAATGTTATGTCCAAATATTTTCCCTGGGCATCTGATGTGGCTTCATCTGCTAGATGTGAGGAATATTTCAAAGATTTAAAACACCAGGAATTAGGCCCCAATTATCGGCCGATGCGGGCAGATAAGTTTGTGGTCAAACATATAAACTCAATTGAGAGAGTTTCCAAATTGGGAAAGGCAAAAGGGTTAAAGAGGAAGCATGCAGTTGAAGAAGAAACCTGTTTCAACAAGAAACAAAGCGGAAAACAAAGAAAAACAATGCAAACAGACAACGACTACCTAAAAAATGAAGAAAATTGGTTTGGCCTCAATCCCGAGGCAAAAAAGAAAATATCGAATGATATAAATGAAAGGGTTGAGTCATTTGACTCCCTTCAACCACCACCAGAAAAAAGTGAGAATGAATTAAATCGAAGGGGCAAATATGTCAGACCGTGTCCTGACATTGAATTAATATATGGTCGCCCTATTCGGAAGAGGAAAGGTGAGATCTTATTAAATGCAAGCCTTTGCGATCCTGTCGACATAGAGGGACAAAAATTGTATGTCAAAAACACTTGTTCCTTTGATGCAATGAGTGAAGTTTTGGTTAATAGCTATTGTAACTATCCGTTATTTAAAAAATGAAAATGCAAAACAACTCATGAAGTTTTAATCAAAACTGCACCATATTTAATTATTGAAATGCAATTATTTTTAATAGCGAACAAAATTAATTATCCAAAAGGAATAAAAATTTCTGAAATTCCGGAAAAAATTTCTGTTCTTCAAAATAATTTTGTACTAGGAGGATTTGTCCGGTACACATCAGGTCATTACCAAGGCTATTGTCGTAGTCCTTTAGAAAGATGGCATGAAAACGACGATTTCTGTAAAAAACCAAACAATGTAAATAATAACCCAATAGTCCCAGAACTAATATTTTATATAAAAGTTTAAAATATAAAAATAAAAAAGTAATATAATATGTACAATTATTTAAGTATGTTAATGTTATTTTAATAAAATATATGTTTTTTAATTTATATGGAATATTATTTGTTTTTTTTTTTTTTTTTAATTGGCATTGTTTACTTTTTTTTCAGCACTGACTTGACGACTTTTATGTTTTTCACTTTTTCTGAAATTGGTTTCACTCATTCTAAAATCAAATTGAAAACGTTAACTCGCTGCCATTAAAAAAGAAATTATTTTTATTTGAATCAGGAATTTGTCTTGACGTTTGAGTGTTATGATTTTGAGTGGATTCTAATTTGAAATCGAGAAGCATTCTATCTGTCATTTTGTGCAAATGAAACAGTTTCAGAAGACAAAAAAAAAACTATATTCAAAAATATATAAGAAAGCTGATAACAAAGAAAAAATAATACAAATTATTATAATAAAGCTGGTTCGACTTCGTTTTTACTTGCTATACAGGTGATAATAGGGCACTTTTAGGATTCGGAAATCTAACTCGAGATAATCATAATCAGACGATGATGGAGAATGCAAAAAAAGTAGGTTTGGTAATTCTGTCTGTCTAAAGCCTAAACTATTGAAGTTATTTCCTTCAAACTTGGTAGTAAATTGTTTTGATTGATTCCCTAGAAGACAAATTAAAATGTTTTTTTTAGCTACCAAAACTGACGCTACCGGAAATAGAAAAGCTACTTTTATTCAAAAAACTGTTCTAAACAAACAACAAAACGTTCTTTTGGATTTTTTTTTTGATAAATCAATTTTAAGAAAACGAGTGAATGAATATTAAAGTAATGTCTTTATTTTTACACTGAAAAAAAAAAAACAAATTTTGATTTTTAGAAGGTTGGTATTTTGAAAAAAGTTGTTTGTTATAACTTTTAAACTAAGGGTGGGCTAACGAAAAAAAGTGATATAATTAGTTGGAATTAGAATGGTTAATTGAGGAAAAATGAAAAAAGGATAAATTTTACACTGAAAAAAAAATGTTTGATTTTTAAGAAGTTGGTACTTTGAAAAAAGTTTTTTGTTATAACTTTTAAACTGAGGGTGGGCTAACGAAAAAAAGTGATGTAATTAGTTGGAATTAGAATGGTTAATTGAGGAAAAATGAAAAAAGGATAAATTTTACACTGAAAAAAAAAAAATGTTTGATTTTTAAGAAGTTGGTACTTGGAAAAAAGTTTTTTGTTATAACTTTTAAACTGAGGGTGGGCTAACGAAAAAAAGTGATGTAATAAGTTGGAATTAGAATGGTTAATTGAGGAAAAATGAAAAAAGGATAAATTTTACACTGAAAAAAAAATGTTTGATTTTTAAGAAGTTGGAACTTTGAAAAAAGTTTTTTGTTATAACTTTTAAAATGAGGGTGGGCTAACGAAAAAAAGTGATGTAATTAGTTGGATTTAGAATGGTTAATTGAGGAAAAATGAAAAAAAGGATAAATTTTACGCTGAAAAAAAAAATGTTTGATTTTTAAGAAGTTGGTACTTTGAAAAAAGTTTTTTGTTATAACTTTTAAACTGAGGGTGGGCTAACGAAAAAAAGTGATGTAATTAGTTGGAATTAGAATGGTTAATTGAGGAAAAATGAAAAAAGGATACATTTTACACTGAAAAAAAAAATGTTTGATTTTTAAGAAGTTGGTACTTTGAAAAAAGTTTTTTTTGTTATAACTTTTAAACTGAGGGTGGGCTAACGAAAAAAAGTGATGTAATTAGTTGGAATTAGAATTGAGGAAAAATGAAAACAGGACAAATTTTACACTGAAGAAAAAAATGTTTGATTTTTAAGAAGTTGGTACTTTGAAAAAAGTTTTTTGTTATAACTTTTAAACTGAGGGTGGGCTAACGAAAAAAAGTGGTGTAATTAGTTGGAATTTATATGGTTAATTGAGGAAAAATGAAAAAAGGATACATTTTACACTGAAAAAAAAAATGTTTGATTTTTAAGGAGTTGGTACTTTGAAAAAAGTTTTTTGTTATAACTTTTAAACTGAGGGTGGGCTAACGAAAAAAAGTGATGTAATTAGTTGGAATTAGAATGGTTAATTGGAAAAATGAAAAAAGGATAAATTTTACACTGAAAAAAAAAAATGTTTGATTTTTAAGAAGTTGGTACTTTGAAAAAAGTTTTTTGTTATAACTTTTAAACTGAGGGTGGGCTAACGAAAAAAAGTGATGTAATTAGTTGGAATTAGAATGGTTAATTGAGGAAAAATGAAAAAAGGATACATTTTACACTGAAAAAAAAGTGTTTGATTTTTAAGAAGTTGGTACTTTGAAAAAAGTTTTTTGTTATAACTTTTAAACTGAGGGTGGGCTAACGAAAAAAAGTGATGTAATTAGTTGGAATTAGAATGGTTAATTGAGGAAAAATGAAAAAAGGATAAATTTTAGACTGAAAAAAAAAATGTTTGATTTTTAAGAAGTTGGTACTTTGAAAAAAGTTTTTTGTTATAACTTTTAAACCGAGGGTGGGCTAACGAAAAAAAGTGATGTTATTAGTTGGAATTAGAATGGTTTATTGAGGAAAAATGAAAAAAAGGATAAATTTTATACTGAAAAAAAAAAATGTTTGATTTTTAAGAAGTTGGTACTTTGAAAAAAGTTTTTTGTTATAACTTTTAAACTGAGGGTGGGCTAACGAAAAAAAGTGATGTAATTAGTTGGAATTAGAATGGTTAATTGAGGAAAAATGAAAAAAGGATAAATTTTACACTGAAAAAAAAAATGTTTGATTTTTAAGAAGTTGGTACTTTGAAAAAAGTTTTTTGTTATAACTTTTAAACTGAGGGTGGGCTAACGAAAAAAAGTGATGTAATTAGTTGGAATTAGAATGGTTAATTGAGGAAAAATGAAAAAAGGATAAATTTTACACTGAAAAAAAAAATGTTTGATTTTTAAGAAGTTGGTACTTTGAAAAAAGTTTTTTGTTATAACTTTTAAACTGAGGGTGGGCTAACGAAAAAAAGTGATGTAATTAGTTGGAATTAGAATGGTTAATTGAGGAAAAATGAAAAAAGGATCACAACAAAAACATTACTGTTAAAAAAAGAGCCAAGTTCTCCTATGTTGAAATTATGCTGGCACAAAAAGTACTGAGATGTAAAAGTGTACCAAGTTCTAAAGTTTGGGTTCAAATTCGTATCAATAAAATTTTGATTGTTTTTCTTAATTATCGATTTTTAAAGTTATTTCAAAAATTGCGAAGTAAACAATCAAAATTTTATTGATACGAATTTGAACCCAAACTTTAGAACTTGGTACACTTTTACATCTCAGTACTTTTTGTGCCAGCATAATTTCAACATAGGAGAACTTGGCTCTTTTTTTAACAGTAATGTTTTTGTTGTGATTTCACTACTTTTTGCAAGGTATGGCTGTAGAATATAAAATATCTATATTTGATGAAAATTCAGTGAAAATGGGTGGTTGCCACGCCCCCTGCCTGAAATTCTCAAACTTTAAATTTTTTCCTTTGTGTAAACTACCAGCTCCACCATTCTACCAAATTTCAAGATTCTACGACAATCAGAAGTGCTCTATAATATTTGATGAAAATTCAGCGGGAATGCCGGTTGCCACGCCCCACTGTTGTCCAAAATGACTTATCTCGTTGCAAAAATCATAACTTTTGAACGGATTGAGGTAGCGGTACAGTTTTTTTTTTAATTTGAAGGAAATTTCCAGGGCTGTTACACCAATGAATTTCAAGAAAATTGTTTTACAGGGTGTTTAGGAATCATCGGCCGAAAACCGATTTTCTTAAAAAAAAAATATTTAAATTAAAATTGGTATGCCATTTTGTAGAAATCACTAATTCACATCTAAAAAAAGTTCAGATTACACTTTTCCATGATATTACGATTATAGAGAATGCCAAAAAAGTTGGTCCCGGAAGTCCGTCTGTCTGTCTGTATAAGGATCTACATCCTAAACGGATGGACCGATTGACTTTAAATTTGGTATGTAGCATTTTTTGGAGACCCTCCAGAGGTGTTTTTGGAATTAATTTTTTTGGGCCAAAAATAACGGTACTTGTCATACACCAATTTCAGTAAAGCTGTAATTGCTCAAAAACGGCTCAAACGATTTTGTTTAAAAAATTCAAATGTAAGTTTGAAAACAAGGTCTATCTTCTAATGAAAAAAATTTTTTTGGAAAATCATTATTAACGGTACCTGCCATAGAACGGTTTTTTTTAAATCCGATATTCTCCGAAACGGCTTATTCGATTTCAACGAAACTTTTTTTGAAGAAGCACTTATATAACTCAAATATAAGCCAAAAATAAAATTTCAAAAAAAATAATTTTTGGATTTTTAAAAAAATTTTGAAATTTTTTTTTGAAAAATAAAATTTTCGAAAACGGGACATTGTGTTTTTTTGAAATTTTGTTTTTAGATGTGGATTAGTGATTTCTACAAAATGGCATACCAATTTTAATTTAAACATTTTTTTAAAGAAAATCTGTTCCTTCTGCCTTCATTTTTTTTCAAAGTACAAAATCTCGGCAGTGCGCAAGCATGCGCAGCTAAATATTTTTATTTTGAATCAACAATTGATTGGTACACATACCCTATTCGGCTTAATGCATGGAACCGAATGGATTTTTTACGGTACCTGCCATAAAACCGTTTTTTTTCAAATCCGATATTCTCCAAAACGGCTTATTCGATTTCAACGAAACTTTTTGTGAAGAAGCACTTATATAACTCAAATATAAGCCAAAAATAAAATTTCAAAAAAAATAATTTTTGGATTTTTAAAAAAATTTTGAAATTTTTTTTTGAAAAATAAAATTTTCGAAAACGGGACATTGTATTTTTTTGAAATTTTGTTTTTAAATGTGGACTAGTGATTTCTACAAAATGGCATACCAATTTTAATTTAAACTTTTTTTTTAAAGAAAATCTGTTTTTGGCCGATGATTCCGAAACACCCTGTGAAATAATTTTATTGAAATTCATTGGTATAACAGCCCTAGAAATGTCCCTCAAATAAAAAAAAAAATTGTACCGCTAACTCAATCCGTTCAAAAGTTATGATTTTTGCAACGAGATAAGTCATTTTGGACAACCGTGCGCCCCCTGGCTGAAATTCTCAAGTTTTAAATTTTTTCCTTTGTATGAACTACCAGCTCTACTATAATTCTACCAAATTTCAAGATTCTACGACAATCAGAAGTGCTCTATAATATTTTATGAAAATTCAGCGGAAATGGGCGGTTGCCACGCCCCCTGGCTGAAATTCTCAAATTTTAAATTTATTCCTTTGTATAAACTACCAGCTCTACTATTCTACCAAATTTCAAGATTCTACGACAATCAGAAGTGCTCTATAATAATTTATGAAAATTCAGCGGAAATGGGCGGTTGCCACGCCCCCTGGCTGAAATTCTCAAGTTTTAAATTTTTTCCTTTGTATAAACTATTAGCTCTACTATTCTACCCAATTTCAAGATTCTACGACATTCAGAAGTGCTCTATAATAATTTATGAAAATTCAGCGGGAATGGGCGGTTGCCACGCCCCCTGGCTGAAATTCTCAAGTTTTAAATTTTTTCCTTTGTATAAGCTATTAGCTCTACTATCCTACCAAATTTCAAGATTCTACGACAATCAGAAGTGCTCTATAATAATTTATGAAAATTCAGCGGAAATGGGCGGTTGCCACGCCCCCTGGCTGAAATTCTCAAGTTTTAAATTTTTTCCTTTGTATAAACTATTAGCTCTACTATTCTACCCAATTTCAAGATTCTACGACATTCAGAAGTGCTCTATAATAATTTATGAAAATTCAGCGGGAATGGGCGGTTGCCACGCCCCCTGGCTGAAATTCTCAAGTTTTAAATTTTTTCCTTTGTATGAACTACCAGCTCTACTATTCTACAGAATTTCAAGATTCTACGATAATCAGAAGTGCTCTATAATATATGATGAAAATTCAGCGGAAATGGGTGGATGCCACGCCCCCTGAATAGAAAATCTCAAATTTTCGATTTGTTCCTTTGTATACACCACAAGTCCTATCACCGTGTAAAATTTCAAGTTTCTACGATATCGGGAAGTTCTCCATAATTTTGATGATCTGTCAGTGGGTCAGTGAGTCAGTGAGTCAGTGAGTCAGTTACTAATCCAGTCAAATAAGGGTTTAACCTCGGAATGAATGTTAGTAGACATTTTTTTTGCTCAATATCTTCCTTTTGCCATTCTATAACATATCTCAAAAGTCTAGAAAAATCTCATGTCCGCTTGTCGCGATTTCAAGGTCAAATCGTGAAATGGAGATTTTCAAAATTAGCAAAAATAGGCTATGGTATTATATACACATATGATACATGATTTCAAGGTATTTTTTAATGCTGATTCCAAAAAATCTAATACCAAGACAATCTGACGTCTCTGGAAAAAGTTATACCTCTTTTTCATCTGTCAACTCATATTATTATAACAGTTGCAAACTTACTGCCGAAAAACCCTTAAAAGTTATGGTAGATGAACCAAATTTTGCATGAAGATTTTAGAATCCATCATTATTAAAAATCAAAACAATCCATTACAAAAAATATATATACCTACGAAATAATGGTATTTTTTAATGGAGGGGCAAATTTTAGGATATGCACTAAAGAAGATTCTTGTTCATCTTAGGAATAAGTGCTAATAGGCTAATTTTTTCATTTTAATCTTTGTTTGGATATTCTTTAACTACCCTCAAAAATCTAAAAAAATCTCATGTCCGCAAGTCCTAATTTTCTTGGTTTGAAAATAAGGTGCAGATTTTAAAAAATTAATAAGAAAAGTTTAAATTTTTATATGTATACCAACATAAGCGACATGATTTAAAGGTATTTTTTAACACTTATTCCAACAAAACTCACAAACAAGTCAACTTGACCATCCCTGAAAAGCAATGCACCTTATTCATGTTGATCTGACACAAATATCTAAAGTGTAGTTTTTCAATTTTTTAAAATCTGCACCTTATTTTCAAACCAAGAAAATTAAGACTTGCGGACATGAGATTTTTTTAGATTTTTGAGGGTAGTTAAAGAATATCCAAACAAAGATTAAAATGAAAAAATTAGCCTATTAGCACTTATTCCTAAGATGAACAAGAATCTTCTTTAGTGCATATCCTAAAATTTTCCCCTCCATCAAAAAATACCATTATTTCGTAGGTATATATATTTTTTGTAATGGATTGTTTTGATTTTTAATAATGATGGATTCTAAAATCTTCATGCAAAATTTGGTTCATCTACCATAACTTTTAAGGGTTTTTCGGCAGTAAGTTTGCAACTGTTATAATAATATGAGTTGACAGATAAAAAACAGGTATAACTTTTTCCAGAGACGTCAGATTGTCTTGATTTTAGATTTTTTGGAATCAGCATTAAAAAATACCTTGAAATCATGTATCATATGTGTATATAATACCATAGCCTATTTTTGCTAATTTTGAAAATCTCCATTTCGCGATTTGACCTTGAAATCGCGACAAGCGGACATGAGATTTTTCTAGACTTTTGAGATATGTTATAGAATGGCAAAAGGAAGATATTGAGCAAAAAAAATGTC
The DNA here is from genome assembly GCF_945859705.1 of Episyrphus balteatus. Classification (NCBI taxonomy): domain Eukaryota; kingdom Metazoa; phylum Arthropoda; class Insecta; order Diptera; family Syrphidae; genus Episyrphus; species Episyrphus balteatus. The sequence continues at coordinate 75,750,645 of NC_079134.1, read as the reverse complement.
TACTAACATTCATTCCGAGATTTACCCCTTTTTTCTCCTTATTTGACTGTATTATACGGTTTTTGCGATTTTTGAAGCCCTATATCTCAGAAACTACTCATCGTAGGAGGCTGACATTTTGTGAGGAGTTTGGTTTTTACGAGCTCAACAAATGTAGTGAGTTTGAAATTTCTAGCATCTTTGGTGTGGAAGTTAGAGGGGGGTTGAAAATGGCCTGAGTTGTTTCCTGTAAATAAGGGTGTAGTGCCAAAGGTGCTAGAGAACTTGGCTGGGCTGGGCACTACCGTGCCCCTTGATAAATTTTACACTGACAAAAAAAAATGTTTGATTTTTAAGAAGTTGGTACTTTGAAAAAAGTTTTTTGTTATAACTTTTAAACTGAGGGTGGGCTTACGAAAAAAAGTGATGTAATTAGTTGGAATTAGAATTGAGGAAAAATGAAAAAAGGATAAATTTTACACTGAAAAAAAAAATGTTTGATTTTTAAGAAGTTGGTACTTTGAAAAAAGTTTTTTGTTACAAGTTTTAAACTGAGGGTGGGCTAACGAAAAAAAGTGATGTAATTAGTTGGAATTAGAATGTTTAATTGAGGAAAAATGAAAAAAGGATACATTTTACATACACTGAAAAGAAAAATTTGATTTTTAAGAAGTTGGTACTTTGAAAAAAGTGTTTTTTCGTGTTCTGAAAAAGCAATCACTTTACACCATTTCATAATTGTTGTTACTTTTGAAATACGTTTGGATATTTTTTACTAAGCATGTAGCTTTTCTAGGTACTTATATGGCAAACAAAACAAAAAATTGATTTTGAGACTTGAAAAATTATTCGTTTGTTGTGGCTTTTAATGTTAAATGTCAACTTAAGCTTCTTAACACGAATGTTATATGGACTACATTCAATCAAGTAAAAATGTTAATTCAAATTAAAAACATTTGAGGCGCAATGCAAACACCAGTGAATTTAATTGTTCTTAATTATAAATTAAAAAAGGGTCACTGAGGTGTATACCTACTTTTTTTTTTGGTGTGGTGAATAAAAACTAATAAAATATACTATTGTTTGTGGGCTATAGGTCTTTTCTTGAGTTAGTTCTTTTCTCTATCAGTCGACGTTTCGGGTATGGATATACCCTTCTTCAGGACTCTATTTAAATAAAAATCTTAAATATATTAAACCAAACTAAAATATCTATACTTACAATATTAAAAACTTTTTAACCTCTTAAGGTTTAACAAAAGTGGTTTGTCAAAAACTGTTAAGCTTTTTGTAGGGTTGGGGTCGAAATTCTGTATGGGCCAAAATTCGGATTCCAAAATTCTGTATTCCAAAATTCTGTATTTTAAAATTCTGTAAATTCAAAATTCTGTATTTTAAAATTCTGTAAATTCATAATTCTGTATTCTAAAATTCTGTAAACACAAAATTCTGGATTTCAAAATTCTGTATTCCAAAATTCTGTACTCCAAAATTCTGTAAATGATAAAAGAAAAATTGTTTTGATAATGAAAAAAGTGCGCACTTTTTTCATTATCAAAGCAATTTTTCTTTTATCATTTACAGAATTTTGGAGTACAGATTTTTGATATTTTCTATGCAGAACCTTGAAGCAATTTGCGTTCGACAGCTTAAGTTAAGTGTTATGAGTTAATCGTGATATAAAATGAATTCAGAAAAATGGAAAATATTAAATCATTAAAACCTAATAAAGAAAAGGATAAATTGTGTGTCAATGGTTTTATGTTTAATAACGAAGAAAGATCAACTTAAAAAAAAAAACATGGAAAATGATCATATTTTTTTTAATGAAAAATCTCGGAAAACTTTTCGGAAAATAGGGTACTTAACTCAAATTAGTCATGCACTTAATAACTCCATTCGAATTTTGTCGAAAAATAAAATTCAAGCGAGCAGAACACGAAAAAGCCAGCAGAACATGAAAATCTCGGAAAATTCATCGGAAATGGAGCGCTTAATTCAAATTAGTCAACATTCAATTATTTATGTCCAATTTTTTCGAAAAATTGGAATTTTTTGAAAAAAAAAAACAAACTCAAGTTAAAAGAACATGAATTTGTATGGAAAATGAAAATCTCGGAAATTTTTTTCAAAAATTGGGTACTTAACTCAAATTAGTTAAGCACTTAATAATTTCACTTATTCAAGATAATTTGAAAAAAAAAATTTTGTTTGGCACCTAAATATTATAACCCGAATTTTTTACTAACAGTTTAAGGTATTTTCTGCTAATTGCTCTGCTAACTATAAATCGAGTTAGCAGAACATTAAGTTTTTCCAAAAGTAGGGGAGCACTTGATATAATTTTGGGGTACTTGCTCTACTTACTTGAGGGACATGTTTTAATGTAGAGATTTAGAATTACAGAATTTTTAAAAGCAGAATATTGGATTTGCAGAATTTTGAAAAACAGAATTTTGGATTTACAGAATTTTGAAATACAGAATAATAGAAAAACAGAATAATGGCATACAGAATTATGTTCATACAGAATTATTTCTTCAGATACAGAATTTTGGTCATACAGAATTTTGAAATACAGAATAACGACCCGTTCCCCTTTTTGTATCAAAGATATTTTAAAATTCAATAATAGAATATTCATTCTAAAAATTCAAGTTAAAAATGTTGATAAAATCTAATATAACATATTTCTTTGGACAAACTGACTATAAATATTGCTAAGTCCCTCACAATGTGATCTCCTATTAACAGTATTATCTGTATCTAAAATATGTAACATTTCTAGCAACATTCTTTTACTATAGTGTTTCTCTGTTTGTAAAATGTCTACGTTATTAAAATCTGGCCTATGTCCTTCATCTATACAATGTAAAGCTAATGCTGTTTTTTGAGAATGTCCACTATGTATATCTGATCTATGTCCGGCAATTCTATTCTTAAGTTTCTGCATTGAAGTACCTACATAAACTGAAGGACAGTGGTTTGTTCCATCACCTAAGCATTTTATTTTATATACAATGTCTGATTTTTCGTTTTTGGAGAATTCACCTTTTAAATTTGAAAACAAAGAAGTTCTTAATGTATTTGCTGATTTGAATGCTAAACGAACGCTATCTTTATTCCTTATAGGGGCATTTAACATCCTATTCGAAAGATTTGGAATGTATAAAACACTTTTGTATGAAAACTGTGTAACATTTGTTGCTAAATTTGTCCGAACCAAAGGATTAAAATGTTGATTCAATAGCGTTTTTATTATATTTAAAGGAAATGAATTCGAAATTAATGTGTCCCTAATTATTTTAATGTTCTTTTGACGAAAGACAATGACACAGATAATACTGTTAATAGGAGATCAGATTGTGAGGGACTTAGCAATATTTATAGTCAGTTTGTCCAAAGAAATATGTTATATTAGATTTTATCAACATTTTTAACTTGAATTTTTAGATAGGATTTGTTTTTGTTTTCTTATCAAATTTTTGAATTTCTTATCAAATAGAAATTTTTAATTTGATTGTTTTGAAATTTCAATAATGTGAAACGTCTTTTTCAAGATATTCTATTATTGAGTTTTAAAATATCTTTGATACAAAAAGCTAAACAGTTTTTGACAAACCACTTTTGTTAAACCTTAAGAGGTTAAAAAGTTTTTAATATTGTAAGTATAGATATTTTAGTTTGGTTTAATATATTTAAGATTTTTATTTAAATAGAGTCCTGAAGAAGGGTATATCCATACCCGAAACGTCGACTGATAGAGAAAAGAACTAACTCAAGAAAAGACCTATAGCCCACAAACAATAGTAAATTGTATTTTACTAAAAAGGTCACGTAAGAAGGAATATTTAATAAAAACTAATTCTTCTATAATTTTTAAACTAAGCTTACGATAGCAAAAATAAAAGTTGGGCTATCCTGGGCTAACCTTGGGCAAACAAACCACGGTTTTAAACTAAGGATTTTTTCACAGAAAAAAAAAATTTTAATTTTTTTGGTTTCTGATATGAAAAAAAGTTTTTTGTTGTATCTTCTGAAAAAATAGTGCAATCAGGAAAAAAAAAGTTGGGCTATCCTGGGCTAACGTTGGGCAATCGAACCACAGTGCAAAACCAACAATTTTTTCACAGAATAAAAAAAAGGTTTTTTTTGTGATTTTTGAGGTGAAAAAAAAAATAATTCCGTTATAATTTTAAAACTAAGGGTGGGCTAACGAAAAAAAATCTTGGGCTATCCTGGGCTAACCTTGGGCAATCGAACCATATAGGTTTGAAAAAAAAAATTTGCATTTGGGGGTGCCAACTTCACATAGCCCTTATGTCGGCCTAAGAAATTTTTGAAAATTTCATTTTCAATGTTATTTTTTTGAGGTTTTTAATTTTAATTGAATTGAAATTTTGTCTCGACATTTAAGCGTTAAACATAGCTTAATTTCTGTGATTTTGTTTTTAAATTAAAACTTATATGTAATGAGTACATGCAGATAAGAGTTGATAGGTTTTCAATTTTTTTTTTTGTTTGACTTAAGCTACTCTGTCTTAATGCCACAGAACTAATTTGTTCGTATTTATTCAACCAAATTTTCAGAATTTGAGTATCTTCCGTTTTTTTAAAATGTACCTGGATGAATTAAAAACCAATACGAAAAAATATTTTGCATTCATTTAGTTTAAATTTATTAACATTTTTTTAACACAATTTTATTTCATTTGCAAAAAAAATTATTTATTTTAAATGCAATTTTTTTTTTATAATGGAAGGCAAATGCATTTATAAAAAATATTTTTATAAGCCCGCTTTGGTGTAATAATGAAATAAAATCCTAAAAACTTCGGTTGAATCGAATATAAAATATCTATGAAACATCCAAAAAAAAAATAAATGAAAACCAGACTATATCGTCTATAAGCGCTGTCGTTTTGAAGACATTTTTTAAAAGATTATTGACCAAACGATAAAAATTAAATATCGCTTTTAAGTGAAGCAAGATTATCGTCATAACGATAGGTATCGTCTGTCGATAATGAATTCCGGAATGATCCTGTTTGTTACTCAGGTATTCTCTTAAAATATTTTTCCATTATGTATAACCAAATAGTGAATAAAACAGATAGATTTAAACCAACAACTGTTGAAAATGAAAACAAATTAGACGAAAGGAATTTTTAAAACGAAGTTCTGCCAATTTTTAAAATCAAATTTTAAATGTTTCTATGAAAAAAGTGACGATGTTAAGGTAGCACATACTTTTTTGAGTTGAAAATCGGGAGAAAAAATAATTTTTAAACACAAAATCGGGCAATCGTAAGTAGCTAAAAAAGTCGGGAGAAATACGAAAAATCGGGGAATCTGGCAACGTTGAACAGAATGAAACTCAATCATCGAAGGTGTGCGTTAAAAGCAGAGATACCCAAAGGAGATGTGAAACTTCTGACGTCATACTGGTTTGCCTACAAGCTGTGTCGTACACTTTTGGCTAAGTATGCGTGAAAAATCGTAAACTTTTGGCTATGTATGCGTGAAAACAATGTGGCTACACTGTGTGTGTTTTTCACATCTATTCACGAATACAAAAGAGATTACAACAACACGAAATAAACAAATGGGTTTTGGGGGTAAAACGTACGAGAGTTTCCCATCTCCTTTGGGTATCTCTGATTAAAAGTTTTCACAATACATAAGAGTTACCATTACCATTAGTAAATTTCCTTCATAAACTACTACTTTTTCTACAGCTCTTATGAAAAAGCTTTCAGGATTAATGCTTTTTTAAAGCTTTTAGAACGAAAAAAAGGATATGTGTTGTCGTGGTGCTGGTGGCTGTTTTGTTTTTTGTGCATTTAAATGGAAACAATTAATGTCAACAATTTGACATGCAACGCAATGGATTTACAGTGAAAATTTGTTATGGGGCAACAGACTGTGTCAAGAGTGAGTTTTTTGTTAAGTCATTTGTGAAAAAAATGTATTTATTTTTCGAAGTTTTAAAGGTTTTGTTATTGTAAAATTTTATTGACAAAATGGTAACACTGATGGTTATTTTTCGACTTGAAACATTTTTAATGGATAATACGGCATCGCTGTTTGAGCTTTTTTGATGTGATAGACATATGCAGAAGCCGTGGAGCAGAGTGAGATGCAAACGTTCTATCTTCCCTGTACTGCCAATTTTTATCGGACAGAGTATAGTAACCACTGATTTTGACATGCCTGTTGTAGGGGATGCTTAAAAAGCTTAACTTGAAGTTTTCGAACAAAATTTCCTGTGAACTTTTTCCGCCGTTTTGAAAAAAGGATACAATTGTTTTTTTTTGACAATAATTTCGACGAGATACGAGGTAGATACGAGATCCAAAAAGTGGGTTTCGCCATGACGTCCTTCGGTTTGTGCGTCGCCGTCGCACAGTGGTGTCATTTGTATGGGAGAGCAGAAAAAACTCGTAAAATCTGAACTCAATAAAATTTTTGTTCACATGCTAAGACTGTGCTTCCACGCATTTGGTGAAAAAAAAAATACACTGAGAAAAAAAGTTATTGACATTATTCGGATTTGAAGATTTTTTAAAATAATGAAAACACCTTAAAAGTGGTTTCATTCTCAAACTTAAGTATGCCATTTTATGTCTCGTATATTCCTTTATTAAAATTTCTTAAATTTTGGGAAAACATAAAACAGTTTTATATCTATGAAAATATAAATTAAACAATTCCATTATTCATGTTTCCTTTTTACCATGCGTGCGTCGCCGTGTCGGTGCGTCCATCTGTACCTACTTGAAGCTGGAGGCTAAACGAGTGGACGCATTTTCTTGAAATTTGGTACGAATGATTTTCCCGTAATTTCCGAGATTTTTTTTTATATATAATATCTCCTTTAGAAACAATACCTAATGTATAAAATGTTGGAGTAATTGCAATTTTCTTCAAAAAGGCACTAACGATTTTAATTAAATCTGATACATGTAATGCTGTTAGTTATTCTAACAAAACTGCGTTTTTGATTTTTCTAAAAAAAAAAACGTATATTGGAAATTCGTATGGTATTTCCTTTTTTTAAATCAGTGATGTCAACTCTTCCCATACATCGTAAATAAGTTATTGCAATTTTTTCGAAAACAACTCTAACGTTTTGATTAAATTTGACATACATATAACGACAGCAAAACTGAGTTTTTAGTTTTCGGATAATGGTAATATTATATGTATATTCCATTATTTTTTGTTTTAATCACTGATGTTGGCTCTCCCTCTACATCGTTAATGGTTAAACCAATTCTTTTAAAAATTATTCATGGACAGTTTGTATAATAATAATGGATATACCTACCTATATAATTTACCTTATTATTATTTTACGTTTTGAATGGTTAACTAATATAATGGTCAAAACAGACGTGCAGTTTTTTCCCTGCAGCAAAATAAAATAACACGGGCTCTTATGGGAGAAAAATCTGAATGCAGCGCAGAGCTGCATCATGTCTATATTTCTAAATTCCATGCCAAGTTTCAACAAAAATACAAAATACTTGCTATTTTTCATTACTGATATTGGCAGTTGACACAATCTATCATTCAAAAATTCAAATAACGTTCGTTTTGATTTTCTTAAAATGGAAGAACTAATTGAATTAATAAAAAAAACATAACCGTCTTGTTTTGTTTTATTAATTCAATTATTTCTTCCATTTTAACCACTAATAATCCAGTTTTATCGTTTTCTTACAAAAAAAAATTATAAAAAATATCAAGGTTATCAGAAGTCGGCAAGTCGGCATCAATAATTTAAAAAGTGACGCACATATAGTTTGGGTGCAGCGCACATCTGTTTAAGCCATAAAGGTTCTTTGAACTACTTGAACAAGTACCTACATTTTATTTTTCATACATTTTTAAGTTATTTATTTAAATGAAAACCAAGTTTCATATTCTGGCTTTTAAAAATTGTATAATTCATAACTGTTAATGTTGAAGTTGGTTTCTTAAAGAATTAAACAAAATAAAAGATTCCAAAACACATAAAGTAATGTAAAATTGGAAATTTAATATTAATCTCGTTGTCTGTCTGTTCCCAACTTCAATGACCAGAAAAGCTTTTACGAAAACAGCTGTTGTTTTCATAAAAAAAGTTCTGTATCTCACTTTTCGTCTAATATGTATCAAAAAGCTTTGTTTTATAAATGTGAGCAAAAATAAAGGGGAATTTGTTTGAATAACGCCCCAACTACTTCTTAGTTTGTTGTAAAGTTGTTAATGTCATTTGATTCTGTTTATTTTCCAAAAGTTTAAAGTGAATAAAATGAAGAGCGATATATTAATAACCTTACTGTTTTGTACCATATTCAATGGAGGTAAAACATAATTATCAATAATTTAATAAGTTAATCTCAGAAGCAAACTTTCATTGAACTTATCCCAATTTTTTTTTTATTCAAACGGATGTGAATTTCAGTATTTAGTGACTTTTAATTTAAGATAAATTGTTTTTTTTTAGATAGAACTAATGTATATACATATGGACTGCTCCATTTTTTTAAGTATGAATCATAGAATGCATTTTATTCTTAAGTACTTTACTTTTCTATCTATGAAAAGTGTTATCCTTTATAATATTAATGCCTATCATAAAACATAAAAACAACTTAAACAGTTTTATGTGAATCTGAAAAATATAATAATTCTCAACATATTTGTGTTTCTTAGAATTTGTTCTTACATGGAAATGTTTGTATGATTAAGTTTAAGTAAAAGCTGTTTAGATACACTGCCGCTCATCTGAATAGGTTCACATTTTAGTTCGTCTTACTTTTAGCCTGTCTTGGTATTTAATGCAATGGCACATCTTTTTTATGTATGTAACAAGAGAACATCTTTATGCGCTTAGTTTAGGAGAAAAAAAAATGTTCTTCTCACACGGTAGCTAGACCAAATCTAGTCATAAAATCAAGCATATTTTTTGGCTCATCTGAATAGGTTCAAAAGCAAAAATGTTAATAAATTATGAGTTGCATGGGTCAGTTGGACTCAAAATTGTGTCTGTCAATAAATCTGATTGTGTATAACGTGTAAGGATGAAAACTGGTCGTGAAAAATCCTTGGGCGCGAAAAAATAAGGGGAAAATAAAAGATGTCTTTGAATAAGGCCGAAACTAACGATGCATTTGGACAAAAACAAACACAAGTTAAAATTTAGTAAGCAGTTATTTGCGCAATATCCAAGGGTATAGAAACAACATTAAAAGTCGATGTAACTCAGTCACAACATGGGCCGATGGATGTGCAATGATCAGAACAGCATGACTTGGCGCTAAAAATTAAGCTAAAAACCGGTATAAAATGCAGTTTAACGACGGCAAAACGGGTTGTTAGAAGTGGTAAACGATTGAGAATGTTTTCTTTTTTTTGGTAATTTTTGCGAAGTTTTGTTCTTCTCAATTGTTTACCACTTTATACTATTTCTGTCAAGACTGTGAATTTTAGTAAAAAATATAACTCACACAGAAAACTGCCTCAATTGATTCCTTAAAGAACAGTGAAAACTATATGTTTCTATGTCTTCTAGTTTTTGAGATAATTGAAAAATTATTTTATCAGATTTTTCTTTTTTCAAAATATTTTTTGTTTTTATTTGTTTTTATTTTGCAATTTTCTCAAAAACAAGAAGACATAGAAATATATAGTTTTCACTGTTCTTAAAGGAATCAATTGAGGCAGTTTTCTGTGTGAGTTATTTTTTTTTACTAAAATTCACAGTCTTGACAGAAATAGTATAAAATGAGTTTTAACAAATTTTTTTTCACCTATTTTTAACTTTGAAATCAATTATTTCAAAAACTATTGATTATATAATATTGATTTAAAAATTAGAATCAAATGTACAATTTGGAAATGGTATCATTTATTACTGTAAGTGTTGCCGTTGTTTTTTAATAATTTTTTTTTATTTTGATAATTTTTTTTTAGAGAAATGCCCCTCCCACCTAAACGGGGGGAGATAGACCCCCCTCCCAAAGAAAAAAATGTTTGTAGTGAGCTCCTCTACAAAAACCCGTTATGAAATCCTTTCGCCCAAGTTATCCTACTACGTGCCGAAACAACATTTTTGTTCTATACCTAAAAGTTCGAATTTCTATATCTGGGTTGAAATCGAAATTTTTTTTTTCTAAGCCAATTTTGAAGTGATTTTCATAAAAAATACCTCGATTGATTGAGAAATAGATATAGTTCTAGAATATATTTTTTAAATAGCATGTTGTATTGAAAACATATACTTTATATTGATGCCGAAGTTGGGCAAATGACGAAAAAAATGGAATTTTTGAACTTTGACAGCTTATAAATTCTAAGTGGTTTAACTGAGTTACATGTTTTATACATTGTTGAAAAGGTATATTAATCTTCTATCAGAAACTGTAAAAAAATCGATAATGGGTAAAAAATTGTCGAAGCTAGAATTTTTTCAATGGGTGAAGGTCCAAAAAACCGTTTTTTGCCCGTAACTCCAGATTTTGGGGGTGTTAGGGGATTTTCGTAATCAATGCGACTAGCTATACAAAACCTGATAGGTCTCCGCCCGCGTATATTTTAAAACCGATTTTTTGTAACACCGTGTTATCATTAAGCAATTTTGTTTTATTTATGGAATAAGATCGTTAAGAAAACAAAATCACAACAAAAACATTACTGTTAAAAAAATAGCCAAGTTCTCCTATGTTGAAATTATGCTGGCACAAAAAGTACGGAGATGTAAAAGTGTACCAAGTTCTAAAGTTTGGGTTCAAATTCGTATCAATAAAATTTTGATTGTTTACTTGACAATTTTTCTTAATTATCGATTTTTAAAGTTATTTCAAAAATTGCCAAGTAAACAATCAAAATTTTATTGATACGAATTTGAACCCAAACTTTAGAACTTGGTACACTTTTACATCTCAGTACTTTTTGTGCCAGCATAATTTCAACATAGGAGAACTTGGCTCTTTTTTTAACAGTAATGTTTTTGTTGTGATTTCACTACTTTTTGCAAGGTATGGCTGTAGAATATAAAATCTCTATATTTGATGAAAATTCAGTGAAAATGGGTGGTTGCCACGCCCCCTGCCTGAAATTCAGAAGTGCTCTATAATAATTTATGAAAACTCAGCGGAAATGGGCGGTTGCCACGCCCCCTGGCTGAAATTCTCAAGTTTAAAATTTTTTCCTTTGTATTAACTACCAGCTCTACTATTCTACTAAATTTCAAGATTCTACGATAATCAGAAGTGCTCTATAATATATGATGAAAATTCAGCGGAAATGGGCGGATGCCACGCCCCCTGAATAGAAAATCTCAAATTTTCGATTTGTTCCTTTGTATACATCACAAGTCCTATCACCGTGTAAAATTTCAAGTTTCTACGATATCGGGAAGTTCTCCATAATTTTGATGATCTGTCAGTGAGTCAGTTACGGTTTTTGCGATTTTTGAAGCCGTATATCTCAATTTTGTGAGGAGTTTGGTTTTTACGAGCTCAACAAATGTAGTGAGTTTGAAATTTCTAGCATCTTTGGTGTGGAAGTTAGAGGGGGGTCGAAAATGGCCTGAGTTGTTTCCTGTAAATAAGGGTGTAGTGCCAAAGTTGCTAGAGAATTTGGCTGGGCACTACCGTGCCCCTTGATGGTAGTCTATATTAAGAAAAGTGCAATTTTTTCAAATAAATTATTTCTTTCTCGATATTGATCAATGTGGGTAATTTTTGACATTTTGCATTTACAATTATTATTTTTCTGGAGTGCGAAAAGTGATTTGTCGTTTGTGGATACAAAATTTGATATATGAGATTTTTCACGAAATTCATGAAATAAGAAACTAAATAAGTTAAAAAATGTCAAAACAGAAATCAGCTGATGAAACTATAGCTCTGAGGTGTTCGATATAAAAGAAAACCCGAGAAACTCTAATTTTTTTGTCATGACTCAAGCCTGAACTACATCAAAACACAAAGTCAAAAAAGTACAAAAAAGTAAACAAGATGTTTTTTCTTCTTCCCCCTAGTAGCTTGTTTGTATATCTCCCTTTCATTTTAAAAAAGTATTCGATTCAAAAAACTTGAACAAGACCTAGCTTTCAATTTTCACAAATTTTTAAAAACAAATACACTCCAACAATATTTGATATCCTTTCCTTCGATCACATAGTTCCTGTCATTTTGCGAAAAAAAGCTCTTTTGACAAACAATTGAAAATTCAGATACAGTCGATTCCCTATAAGTCGTACTTCCTTTAGGTCAAATTTTCCTCTTACTCAAATTTTTTACCGTTTTTAATGAAACCGACTGCAGCAAAAAGATTAAATAGATTCCTCTTAGTCGAATTTCCCTCTAGCTCGAACCAATTTTCGTGTCCTGTGACGAGTCGACTTAGATGGAGTTGACTGTAATTTGTTTACTTTTTGAATTTTTTTATTTGAAATTTAAAACTTCAAAAACAAAAGAGCTTTTTTAATTAATTTTTTTCCAATAGATGTCAGGTAAATATACATGTGATTTTTATATTTTGAGCTTTTTTTTTACTTTTTTGTACTTTTTTTGACTTTGTGTTTCGATGTAGTTCAGGCTTCAGAGTGCCCACTGCCCTGAAGCGGAAAAACAACGAACAGACCTAATATCTTATAGAAAATCATGCATGAAATTGATTAAGAATTTTCCGAGGAATTCGAATATTGCATTCAAAATAACTAAAAAACATATTTTCAACATTATAAATAGACTTTCTTGAGACCACTTATTTGAAAAATCATTATTTTTCTATTTTTGTCGTGCCAAATTCAAACCCGTCTGCCGACAGAAGGTTAATATTTCAACGACGAAGGGATAGACATTTTCAGATGCTTTTCACTCATTATTTAGAACTTTAAAAAAATTGTCTCTGATTCCTTCAGCCATCGGTTATTTACAAATTAAACACATTCAGTTATGTTTTAGATTTTCGTAAATTGGTTGTCAAAGATTGTTTAGTTACCAGTTGCTTAAATATCTATTTTATCTTAGACAAAGTTGCTTAAGTTCTTAACCATAATAAAAATAATTGCTAGTTGTTTTGAAAAAATGTAAGAGATTTAAGTAATCCAGTACAAAGTAGGTACTATTATATAAATATTTTAAGCAAACAAAATTCAAAAATATGATCGAACTTATTTATTAAAGTTATTGTTGCAATCTTGTACTGCCTCCAATATTTATTAAACAATTCCAAAAACATACAAAAATTGAGAAATGAGATTCTTCGTAAAAATTGTGTCCAGTTTATTTTTAATGAGCCAAAATTCCAAAACATCAAGAAAATTGACCCAGTCACCCAGTAGGTTCACAGATTTATCAACAAAATGTACCACACAGCAAAGCCACAGAAAGCTTATTTAATATTTTATTCACTCCATCGAATACAGTCCCATATGCATAAAAATAGTAAATATTTGTAAAAAGTAAGTAATTGTAAAAAAATTTCACTATTCATTTTCGTTCATGTTCTGAAACTTCAAAACTTTGAAAATTATCTTACTTAATGAGATTTAGTATAACATACAAATTTCTTGTTTAAGTTTTGAGTTCTTGGGGGGGGGGGGGGGGGGGGGAGTCATGAATAGGCTATGGTATTATATACACATATGATACATGATTTCAAACTATTTTTTAATGCTGATTCCAAAAAATCTAAAATCAAAATCTGACGTCTTTAAAAAGTTATATCTGTTTTTCATCTGTCAACTCATATTATTATAACAGTTGGAAACTTACTGCCGAAAAACCCTTAAAAGTTATGGTAGATGAACCAAATTTTGCATGAAGATTTTAGGATCCATCATTATTAAAAATCAAAACAATCCATTACAAAAAATATATATACCTACGAAATAATGGTATTTTTTGATGGAGGGGCAAATTTTAGGATATGCACTAAAGAAGATTCTTGTTCATCTTAGGAATAAGTGCTAATAGGCTAATTTTTTCATTTTAGTCTTTGTTTGGATATTCTTTAACTACCCTCAAAAATCTAAAAAAATCTCATGTCCGCAGGTCCTAATTTTCTTGGTTTGAAAATAAGGTGCAGATTTTAAAAAAATAATAAGAAAAGTTTAAATTTTTATGTGTATACCAACATAAGCGACATGATTTAAAGGTATTTTTTAACACTTATTCCAACAAAACTCACAAACAAGTCAACCTGACCATCCCTGAAAAGTAATGTACCTTATTCATGTTGATCTGACACAAATATCTGAATTCTGAAGAGTAGTTTTTCAATTTTTTCAAATCTGCACCTTATCTTCAAACCAAGAAAATTAGGACTTGCGGACATGAGATTTTTTTAGATTTTTGAGGGTAGTTAAAGAATATCCAAACAAAGATTAAAATGAAAAAATTAGCCTATTAGCACTTATTTCTAAGATGAACAAGAATCTTCTTTAGTGCATATCCTAAAATTTGCCCCTCCATCAAAAAATACCATTATTTCGTAGGTATGTATATATTTTTTTTTGTAATGGATTGTTTTGATTTTTAATAATGATGGATTCTAAAATCTTCATGCAAAATTTGGTTCATCTACCATAACTTTTAAGGGTTTTTCGGCAGTAAGTTTGCAACTGTTATAATAATATGAGTTGACAGATGAAAAACAGGTATAACTTTTTCGAGAGACGTCAGATTGTCTTTAGATTTTTTGGAATCAGCATTAAAAAATAGTTTGAAATCATGTATCATATGTGCATATAATACCATAGCCTATTTTTGCTAATTTTGAAAATCTCCATTTCGCGATTTGACCTTGAAATCGCGACAAGCGGACATGAGATTTTTCTAGACTTTTGAGATATGTTATAGAATGGCAAAAGGAAGATATTGAGCAAAAACAATTTCTACTAACATTCATTCCGAGATTTACCCCTTTTTTCTCCTTATTTGACTGTATTATTATGTTATTATTTGTTTTAAAAGAAATGTTTATGTTGTGTTTTTCAAATTCGTATTGCATGGTTTGTGGTAGTATGTTGGTGTATGTTTTTGATGTGTATTTATTTTCTGTTGGTGTAACTTTATTGGTGTTGTTGTTTTTCTTTTTAAGCTTTTTTGCATGTAATTTGTCGATTATTGTTGGGTTATATCCATTTACGTCTGCGATGTGTTTTATGATGTTAAGTTCGTTTTGGTAGTCGTTTTGGTCCATTGGTATGTTGACGAGTCTTTCGATGAATGCGTTGAAAGCAGCCATTTTTTGGGAGTGTGGGTGGTGAGAGTCTTTATGTATTGTAATGTCTGTTGTTGTTGGTTTTCTGTAGGTATATTTTGTATTTGAATTTATTGTTGTTGTTTGTAATGTTTAGGTCTAAGAAGTTTATATTATTATTATTTTCTATTTCAGCTGTTACCTTAATTTTTGTATTTATATTATTAATGTATTTTGTTAATATGTCTAGTTGTCTGTGGGTTCCATCGAAAATGACAAATGTGTCATCAACATATCTGGATTATGATATGATTTTTTGTTGTTGGGGGTTGACTGTTGATAATAAAAATTTATTTTCAATAATTGAGGTATATGTCAGCCATTAATCCACACAAAGGCCAATCCATCATTTTGTTTATAAAATTTGTTGTTGAATGTAAAATAATTTTGTTTCATTATTGTTTTTAATATTAAGATTAATTCGTCGATTTGTTGTTTATTGATTGTTGCGGTTTTTGTAAGGTGTTCTTTAAATATGTTAATGGTTTCGTTTATAGGTATGTTTGTGTACATGTTTGTGATGTCAAATGATATCATTTTGCAACTTGGTAAAAGGTTTATGTTATTTAATTTTTCTATTAATGCTGTGTTGTTTTTTAAGCTGTGATCGTTGTTTAGTTTTATGTATATTGTTTTTATTATTTTTTGTAATTTTTTAGCTACTTTGTAACTTGGTGCTGTGGTGTAGTTGATGAGTGGTCGGATGGGTGTTCCTTGTTTGTGAATTTTTGGGAGGCCGGTAAACTGGGGTGCTATTGCATGTGGTTGTTTGAGTGCGTTTTTGTTGATATTTGGAAAAAGATTATTGCATTTATTTATGGTGTTATTTATTTCTTTGGTGTAAGTTTTTGTGGGATCGTTCTTTAAAATTTCCATATTGTTGTCGTGTAAGAAAGTGTTTTTTTTTTGTCAATGTATTCTTGTTCATCCATTATTACTATTGTATTGCCTTTATCGGCTTTTGTTATTATTGCTTTGTTGATGTTTAGTTTTTGTTTTATGTTTTTAAGATTGAGTTTGTCTTCTTTATATTTATTATGTAGTTGTTTATTAATATTGTTAGTTTTTATAAGCTTTTTAAGTTTTTTGTTAATTGTAATTATTCTAGTTTCATTTTATGTTTCGATATTAGGTTAAGTTTTTATTGCAGCTTCGGCGTTTATTACTTCTTGGTTTATGTAGTTTTTGTTAGTATAGGGATGTTGTTAAGCCTTTGTTTGAGTTGTTTTTTCTGTATTGGTGAGTTGGATGTTTGTATTGTTTATTAATACAGAAATAACTCTAAACAAAGGCTTAAAATTCAACATCCCTAATATTAACAAAAACTACATAAACCATGAAGTAATAAACGCCAAAGCTGCAATAAAAACTTTATCATATACGAAACACAAAATGAAACTAGAATTTCAATTAACAAAAAACTTAAAAAGCTTATAAAAACTAACAATATTAATAAACAACTACATAATAAATATAAAGAAGACAAACTCAATCTTAAAAACATAAAACAAATACTCAACATCAACAAAGCAATAATAACAAAATCCGATAAAGGCAATACAATAGTAATAATGGATGAACAAGAATACATTGACAAAACAAACACTTTCTTACACGACAACAATATGGAAATTTTAAAGAACGATCCCACAAAAACTTACACCAAGGAAATAAATATCACCATCAATAAATGCAATAATCTTTTTCTCAATATCAACAAAAACACACTCAAACAACCACATGCAACAGCACCCCAGTTTACCGGCCTCCCAAAAACTCAAAACAAGGAACACCCATCCGACCACTCATCAACTACACCACGACCACAGCACCAAGTTACAAAGTAGCTAAAAAATAATAAAAACAATATACAACTAAACAACGATCACAGCATAAAAAACAACACAGCATTAATAGAAAAATTAAATAACATAAACCTTTTACCAAGTTGCAAAATGATATCATTTGGCATCACAAATAACAACCGCAACAATCAATAAACAACAAATCGAAGAATTAACCTTAATATTAAAAACAATAATGAAACAAAATTATTTTACATTCAACAACAAATTTTATTACAAAAATGATGGATTGGCAATGGGATCGCCTTTGAGTGGATTAATGGCTGACATATACCTCAACTATTTTTTTTTTTTTTTTTTTTTTTTTTGACGGGAGGAAATCTTCAAAAGACACTTGGCAGTATTCGACACCAAGTAGTGTGGGACTCTTAACCACTAAAACCACCTCTTTATCAGGACCAATCTTGAGAGATCGACATCAGATTTTTCTTTCTTAACTTTGTAAAATCACTTTGGGGGAAGTTTAAACTTTTAATACTTTCCCATGTTTTTTTAGACCATAAGCTCATGAGGCTTGTTTCTTCTTAATCTCCGAACATGGTTTCTTGTATTCAAGACGGACACCATTTCAGAATTGGTATGACTTTGCAGTCTCTGATTATGCGATACAGCGTATTTTTTAACAACTTCTGTAACCGTTTCTATTTGTAAGTCACGATGTAGATCGCTATTTCTTATGTACAAAGGTGCATTTACTATTCCACGAAGGACTTTGTTTTGGAATTTTTGGATGATTTCGGTATTTGTTTTCTTTGTACAGCCCCATAATTGGATACCATAGGTCCAAACAGGCTTTAGTACTTGATTATACAGCATTATTTTGTTTTGGGTTGATAAATCAGAGTTGTTACCAAGTAACCAGTACATTTTTCTATATTTCAAGTTTAGTTCTTCTCTTTTCTTTTTGATGTGCTCTTTCCACTTTAGCTTTGCATCCAAAGTCATTCCAAGGTATTTGGCCGTATTGGCGTAAGGTACAGCTTGATTATTAATGAATATTGGAATATTGTTTATCTTTTTATTTGTAAAGTTTATATGTGAAGATTTTGTTTCATTGAGTTTGATACGCCATTTTTCGGTCCAATCTCTGACTGTGTCGACGGCATATTGCAGCTTTACTGCTCCCCTAGAGACACATTTTTCGGGTACCAAAATTGCGGTATCATCTGCAAAAGTAGCCATTATGGTGTGATTCCCAACTGGGATATCCCTTGTGTATAGTAAATACAGGGTAGGACCTAGGACACTTCCTTGTGGTACACCGGCTTCTATTTTCTTCAATTCCGAATATTCTTGATCGTACCTTACTCTAAACAATCGGTCTGAGATGTACGATTTTAATATTTCATAGTACTGTCTGGGAAGATCCCTTTGCAGTTTGTACTCAAGTCCCTCATGCCAAACCTTGTCAAAGGCTTGAGCAACATCTAAGAAAATAGCTGAACAGACTTGTTTTTCTTCTAATGCTTTTTCTATTACATCCGTTATTCTATGAACTTGGTCTATCGTGGAATGTTTATTTCTAAAGCCAAACTGATGATTTGGGATTAACCTTCTTTCTTCTATAATTTTGCTAAGTCTCTTCAGAAGCAGTTTTTCAAAAACTTTTGCCATAATTGGTATAAGCGATATTGGTCTGTAAGACGTCACTTCTGTAGGTGGCTTACCTTGCTTGGGTATGACAATAACTATTTTGAAAATAAATTTTTATTATCAAAAGTCAACCCCCAACAACAAAATATCTTATCAAAATCCAGATATGTTGATGACACATTTGTCATTTGCGATGGAACCCACAGACAACTAGACATATTAACAAAATACATTAATAACACAGCCACACAAAAAAAAAAAATAAAAGTGCCGACCTGGGGTTGCGACTAGGTTTTTCATATAGTTTTTGGGTCGCTGAAGCTGAATCCGAAGTCCGTTTTGGCCCATCACGTCAGGTTTTCGAGATAACGTCAAAAGTTGTCACAAAAAAAAATTTTTTTTCTCTGATCTGGATGTGCGAATATGTTAATCATATATTTTTTGGATCGCTTAATCCAGATTTGAAGTCAATTTTGCTCTATCACGTCAGGTTTCTGAGATATCTTAAAAAAAATGTCAAAACCAAAAAAACAACATTTCTTATCTGGGGTTGCGACTAAGTTTTTCATATAGTTTTTGGGTTGCTAAAACCGAATCCGAAGTCTATTTTGCCGTATCACGTCAGGTTTTTGAGATATCCTCAAAAGATGTCAGATAAGAACTTTTTTTTGACTTTAGACATTTTTTGAGGGTATTTCAAAAACCTGACGTGATACGGCAAAATAGACAAGTCGCAACCCCAGATAAGAAATTTTGTTTTTTTGGGTTTGACATTTTTTTGAGGATATCTCCGAAACCTGACGTAATAGGGCGAAATTGACTTCGAATCTGGATTCAGCGATCCAAAAACTATATGATTAACATATTCGCATATCCAGATCAGAGAAATTTTTTTTTTTGTTTTCGTGATATTTTTTGAGGTTATCTCGAAAACCTGACGTGATGGGGCAACGGACCTCGGATTCAGTTTCAGCGACCCAAAAACTATATGGAAAACCTAGTCGCAACCCCAGGTCAGAACTTTTATATTTTTTTGTGTGGCTGTGTAATATAAATACAAAAATTAAGGTAACAGCTGAAATAGAAAATTATAATAATATAAACTTCTTAGACCTAAACATAACAAACAACAACAATAATTTCAAATACAAAATATACAGAAAACCAACAACAACAGACATTACAATACATAAAGACTCTCACCACCCACACTCCCAAAAAATGGCTGCTTTCAACGCATTCATCGAAAGACTCGCCAACATACCAATGGACCAAAACGACTACCAAAACGAACTTAACATCATTAAACACATCGCAGACGTAAATGGATATGACCCAACAATAATCGACAAATTACATGTAAAAAAGCTTAAAAAGAAAAACAACAACACCAATAAAGTTACACCAACAGAAAATAAATACACATCAAAAACATACACCAACATACTACCACAAACCATGCAATACGAATTTGAAAAACACAACATAAACATTTCTTTTAAAACAAATAATAACATAAAAAATATTTTAAAAACAAAATCATCAACAGACACTAAAACATGTTCCGGAGTCTACAAACTATGCTGCAACGACTGCGAAAAATTTTACATTGGACAAACTGGACGAACATTCTACGAAAGATACCAAGAACATAAACCAAAACCAAATACGAAATCAACATACGCACAACATTTAATAGACAACAACCATAGTTACACAAGCTTTGAAGCCAATTTATGACTTTTGCACATAATCAGCAAGAAAGGGAAAACACTGGATGCAACCGAAGAGTGTGCTCGTTCTCCGCCAGTTTTTATAGCTAAGAAATGACTCTCTCCCGGATTGAAGATTACTTTATTCCAATAACTTCTGCATTAATATCTCAAAATTCGTGATTTTTAAGTTATGACAGTATTCAAGTAAATTAGCCGTATTATGTTCTTAAGCCTAAAAAAGATCAATTTTCTCAAAACCTAGATTTTGGGAAAATTGAAATATAGAAGAACTACTTTCTTTATCAGACTCACTCGTGAGCGCACTTCTGGTATCAAGAAATGTTATTTTTGAAATAACATGTTAAGACTCTTGGGGCGACTTTACATACCCTAACTGGAGCAACGAAGTTGCGTGAGCTGAGCAGAGGGCCAAAAAAAGAATTTAATATCGTGAGTACCCGCCAAGCAGGCCAGACAAGGTACTTTTAAGTTAAAAAGCTTTTGATGTATCCGCCTGTCTGGCGCCTTACATAGTGCAGGGAACTAACTTCACGGGAACTACCTTCACATGGGAAATAACTTCACCTCTAGTGGGAAATAATTTCACATTTTTCTAGTGAAGATAATTCGCGCGAATTTTTTATTTTCACACCTCAAAATTGATTCTCCCGTGGGCAAATTTTGTTTCCGCTTCACGTTTCGACTGTGAC
Source organism: Episyrphus balteatus (assembly GCF_945859705.1). Lineage (NCBI taxonomy): Eukaryota > Metazoa > Arthropoda > Insecta > Diptera > Syrphidae > Episyrphus > Episyrphus balteatus. The sequence goes on along the minus strand of NC_079134.1, from coordinate 75,729,519 downwards.
ATTGAATTGCTCGAGCTTTTCACTTTGGGTTTGAAAAATGCAATTAACTGACAGATCAGTAAGACTTATGTTAATAATAACAATTAGTTACAAAACGTTATTGTGATAAACACGTTCCAAGTATCCTCATTTCATTTTTATGTCCTTTTGGAAAATCTATAAATTCAAAACTCCTGAGCATTTTTTTCTTTGAATCTTTTCAAAACCGTTTGCTTTAAAAATTCAATTCTTAGATGAAAAATCTATTTTAGATATGGACTGCTAAAAACTGTAGTGAACCGATCAAAATCTAGGGCCAATTTCTAATCAAGGGTACACTTTATTAGGTTTGCAAAGAGCTGTGCCAAAAAGTTTTTTTTTTTAAAGATAACGATTAAAATATTAAGTCATTTCAATAGCAATCAAAGGCAAGTTATTTCCCATGTGAAGGTAGTTCCCGTGAAGTTAGTTCCCTGCAACGCCTTACATGCCTTTAGTGGACCAAGGAACATGCGTGAGCGGGATAGGGAAAACGAAAAGGGAGTTTAAATCTTGAGAGCGCGCGAAGCGGACCAGGCAAGGTACTTTTTTTAATTTTTATTTTACGTTATCTTTTGCGAACTGCTAAGTTTAAATAAAACTTCTTTTTTGATACACCTTATTAGGTAATGTATGTACAGTTGATAGTTGTTGTCTTTTTAGGTCTCTCTGCATCATCGAGTTCAGAAGACGCTTTGGTTTATGAAAAAGAAGACTTGGACAGTAGTCAAGATTCTTCAGAAGCAGACGACGATAGTAAAATTTATAAAAATCCTAGAAACTCGCCATCTGTTGATTGCCCAAGAGATGAAGAGCAGGCAACATTATTTGGTCAGAAATGCCTAAGAAAATGCTCCTCCGATGAAGATTGCAAAAGTAAAAAGAAAAAATGTCTTTGTGATGGCGTTTGTGGAATGTCTTGTATAAAACCAGGTAAATAAAACAATGTATTTAGCCCCGCGGAATTTTCTTTTTGTGTTTTCAAATTGTATGTTCTTCTAATTCATTGTTTATTCTTCATTGTTGGATTACTAACATCTTTTGTTAGTTGTATGTTTATTAATTAATAATAAAATAAACTTTCATCCTTAAGTCAGTCCCCTTAAATAGAAATTCGTACTTTTTTCTACTTTTATTTTTTATTTTTAAGCGTTCTTCAATTTCAATTGATTGTTCGTTGGTTGTTCTTCAATGTTCTTTTATTAAAATCTTTTGTTCGTTACTTGTTTATTAATTAAAAATTAAGTGATGTTTTATCCTGAAGTATATTAATATTAGGGTAAGGTGGTACAAGAGTGAGCACTTTAGACAAAACACCAAATAATTCAATAACAAAAAGAATTGAACTACTGTTTTGATATATATTTTTTAGTTTATAATCAAAGAAACGAAAAAAACTTAAAACTGGTAACAAAAATGTATTAATTCAATAGTTATAAACAAAATACCACATTCGGTCATTTGCGCACTCTTATACATACTATTGTGTAAGAGTGCGCGGCTTAGTTTGTAAGAGTGCGCAGCTGCGCACAGGTGTAAATTCGCACAAAAGTCGCAAATAAAACTGCCTATCTTTAAATAAACAGAGTATTTTTCGACCTATCACTCCTTGCATGAGGAACATTCTATTTAGTCTTCGATTAATGGTTCCGAGAAAATTTCAACATTTCCTAGTTACTTCCATTCGCTTGTTGTTTACAAAACTTGTATATGGTTTCTTTTTGGTAGGAATTGCTTTGTCTAGCTACTGCTTGCTGGTATATGGACAAATGCCAGTTATTTTGAAGCCTTGGATAGCATTTACTGCTCTTATAACCTGCGCACTCTTATACTTCATCATGGTGCGCACTCTTACACGTTCAGACATGAAATCGAAGAGTATATGTATTTCACAATGCACTTTATGACCAATCTTCCGTGTTCCTCAAATGTTTACTTTTTTTCGACTTTTCAATATCCCATACTTTGTTTATTGTAATTTTTTGTTGTTTAGCGGAAAATTTAATTTGTTTGGCAAGAAAAAATAGAAAAAAAGAGCTAAAAAACTTAAATTTAGCTAGCACCTTTGTTTACAAACACATTTGCATGAGTTCTTGACAGCAGATCAAACTAATGTAGATCTTTCCAAAATAAGTGCATTCAGTCTAAAATTCCTTTTCAAATCGTAGAAAATCGCTTTGCGCACTCTTATCGACCGCCCACTCTTATACCATCCTACCCTAAGTATATTATTATTAAGTATATTATTACTAATACAACCAATTAATTTTTAATAATATATCAATTTTTCGATTCATTTTGACAAATATTCGATCATAATTGTAACAAATTTATTAGGTAGTAAATATTTTTAATAAATTTCATTGCCCATTCAATTTAATTATGTTGACATTTTAAGTAGGTATGCAATGTTATTTCGTATGCATTAGAAACGTTGTACTGACAGGAAACCTCCTGGAACATCATTTCAAAAACCATGCATATTTACAGGATCAACATAAATTGTGACGATGAGTCACAACTTATATATCCATTTCTAATAAAGAAATGAAAATTGTATAAGTAAATTATACACAATCGGCATATCCGCAATGCCCACACATTACCTTCTCTAAAAGGCATACGCATGCCATGTGACGTAGCCACGCAACTTAAAACAAAAAAAAAATAAACGAAGAGAAACGACGATCGTCATACTACAAGAAAATTAGTTTTCATGCAATTTTAGCTTTGAGTAGTGTTATACTTCACAGTAAGTTTTAGCAACGAATAACATATGAGGAAGCAAAAATTGTGATTAAGTCGTCGATCTTGCGATTCTCTGTTTCCAAGTACCTATTCATTTAGTGTATAGACACAGAGCCAAGTAGACCCAGAAAAAGACTTGGCAATTAGAGACAGCTCTTCTTGATCGTCATTTTCTTGAATTTTTGGTCCTAAATAGTAAATAAGTAGCTAGTTGTATAAGGGAATCAGAAATTCACACAGGTAGTTTACGATAGAAATTAGAACAGGAAATTATTATTATTATACTAACAAATTATACCGGAATTATCTCCACATTTTGGGGACATAAGGGTTTCCATTGGGATTCCCACAGACTACTCCATCGAGCTTCTCTTTGGACATAGGTTCTCCTGCCGAGTTCCAACCAGACTTCTCTCCGTATTGTGGGGACATAGGATTCCATTTGGATTCCAAAGACTTCTCCTTTGAGTTTCCTAGCTCATTGGACATAGGTTCTCCTAGCGAGTTCCGTCCTGAATCCTCTCCAGGTTGTGTACTGGGGACATAAGGGTTTTCATTAGGATCCCATAGACTACTCCTTCGAGCTTCTCGTTGGACATAGGTTCTCCTGCCGAGTTCCAACCAGACTTCTCTCCGTATTGTGGGGACATAGGATTCCATTTGGATTCCAAAGACTTCTCCTTTGAGTTTCCTAGCTCATTGGACATAGGTTCTCCTAGCGAGTTTCGTCCAGAATCCTCTCCAGGTCGTGTACTGGGGACATAAGGGTTTCCATTAGGATCCCACAGACTACTCCTTCGAGCTTCTCGTTGGACACAGGTTCTCCTGCCGAGTTCTGACCAGACTTCTCTCCGTATTGTGGGGACATAGGATTCCATTTGGATTCCATAGACTTATCCTTTGAGTTTCCTAGCTCATTGGACATAGGTTCTCCTAGCGAGTTCCGTCCAGAATCCTCTCCAGGTTGTGTACTGGGGACATAAGGGTTTCCATTAGGATCCCATAGACTACTCCTTCGAGCTTCTCGTTGGACATAGGTTCCACATATTGTGGGGACATAGGATTCCATTCGGATTCCATAGACTTATCCTTTGAGTTTCTTAGCTCGTTGGACATAGGTTCTCAGTGTGAGTTCCGACCAGATTTCTCTCCGGATTGTGTACCGGGGACACCAAAATATATGAAGTATCTTGCTATAAATAAAGATTAAGACATTGTATATAATAAGCTTGAAGTGAACCATAAATAAAACCGATTGAAATTAAGGATTAAGAGGCTGTTTCCTTGAGTTTGGAACTTTCAAAAACCCAAGTTCTGTTGCTTCTTTGGGAAGAATCCTGGAACCCCCCTGAGCATCACAAATGGCACCCGAGCAGGGACATCTTGAATGTTCAACCGAACTCCGACCGCAATCATAAAAGTTCACCCGAACTCCGTCCGACTTTCTTGAAGGTTCAACCGAACTCCGACCGACCGACCCGGAATCTTAAAGGCAACACCGACCGCCGCCGTTTACCGTTTTACCCGATAAGTCCTTTAAAGATTCACCTGATCCAGACTACCGATTATTCAAGAGCCTTCAGAATGCTTCACCGTCCAGTAAAAAATACCGATTCATACCCAGTTTTACCATGCCCGACAATTTGGAAGAAGAACAACCGACGGAAGAGTATAATCCGTACAAAAATCTCGGATTTATTTACTTCCTTAAGAAAGCAGAACTCGTCGAAGTTTTGGCAGCCAGAAATCTTGACACCAGTGGCAATATGCAAGAACTCAGAAAACGTTTAAGCCAGCACTTCAAAGCCCTCCGAACGCATAAATCAACACAGAATTTGTGCGAAGAATGGGAAGGCATAGTCGAGGAGAGAAACAACACCGAACCTCCCGAAGAAGATAAAGAAGATAACTCCGCTGACAAGCAGCCGTATACTAGCCAGGTCAACATTGCTATTCCTCCGCCGCCACCCAAAACGCCTTTATACCTGACAGTTCCTGACTTTCGAAAACCGTTTAACATCTCAAAAACGATTTACCAGCCGATGTACTCTCAAGTAAATCAACCGCCCGTTGTCACAGACCAGTCAGCTTCGAGATCCATGTCATACCGTCAGCGCGATCTACCACCACACGCAGAAGACCGTCCGCAGGTAGCAGCCCCTCGACTTATTCTCAGTTACGAGGCCGAAATCATGAACACGGTCCGTAAATGGGGTTTGAGATTCGATGCCTCAGGGAATCCGCTGGAATTCTTAGAAAGAATCGAAGAGCTGACTTCCTGCTATAACATACCACCGAACGACATGATTCGCCCGCTACCTGAGATATTCAGAGGGACCGCTCTGGAATGGCTCCGAATCAAAAGACATTGCATTTCGTCTTGGGATGAGTTCCGTAAGCTATTCCTGCAGCACTTCTTACCTGCACGTTATGTCTTCCGTCTTGAGGACGAAATTTACTGTAGACGACAAGATCCCAGAGAACGTGCAAAAGAATTCATTATGGCCATTCAATATTTAATCCGCCAGCATCCCAGCCTTACCGTATCCGACCTCATAGACCGCATTTACGAAAATCTCCGTCCTGAATACCGTTATTATGTACGTCGTAGAGACTTCAGCACGCTGGACGAACTTATGACTTTAGCAGAAGAGTTTGAGGTTATAAAGAACGACGAAAATAGAAACCGACCCGCACCCGCTGTCAGAGACTCAGCTCCGATGCAAAGATCTGGACCAGCTGCCGTCATGACTATACGTGACGAAGAAATTCATCGTCACGCACCTGAAAATTCCCATCCGGCTCCAGCTCTGGTACACAGATCATTTCCTGATACCATGCAGTATGATCGTGCAACACACTGCTGGAAGTGTAAGCAGAAGAATTGCCGCCGACCGTACCGATTATTTTGCTCTTTTTGTGGAACAGATGGAATCAAGTCTAAAGATTGCCAAATGCCACCAACACCCCACTGCAACTTTCAACACGCACCCCGATGCCGACTCCCGAAACCTGTCGAGTGCAATCGCTCACCAGTGTATGGTTTCAACACACCAACCAAACCCAAGTTTAGAGAAGTGTCGTTCTGAATTAATAAAGCCGTGTGTCCAAAAACCCATGTTATCACACATCGCTCAGTACGAATTACCGTTCATGCTGGAAATCAGGCCGCCAAATGGTGCACACCGTGTGCAAACCGCGCAAGAATTTTGTAGCACAAAATCGCCGCCACCAGCCAAAGAAGAACATTATCTCTTACACAGAGCAGATTCTGAAACAAGATCGCCATGGATTACCCCTCCTACCGAGAAGCATCCACATGATGCAAGTACAGAGAAAGAAGAGGGACGCAGACAGCATGAAGTCTTGCAATTTCACGCACTCCAAAGCTCGAGCATGGAACTTTCTCATAGCCTTAAACACGATGGGGCAAACATTTTAGTAGGACACAAATTGTCGAATCCCAAAGCGAACATCTCTGCCAGCACTTTGGCTAACACCGGGCCGATCGCCGAAGTCCCAGCAAAAATATTTGCAACAACCATTTATACCCGCCAACCTGCTACTCCCACAAATATCGAATAAAACCAGCCCAAGTCAACCGATTTAAAAGCAAAACCCGCCAGCAACGAAGAGTTGAGAATACAACCAGCTACCGAGATTTATCCTACCGCCGCTGCCGCCATTACCAAAACCAGACCTACCCGATCTACCGTGCTTCATGCAAGACGCGATACCACCGCTGTTTTTACATCCAGATATATAAACTCCGTTTCCGATACAAATCCGTCTAACATTCTTGACACCAGATCGTTTACCGCCGCCGCTGCCGCCACAAGCTGTTTCACCGCCGCCAGTTTCCACACCAAGCCTGCATCAGCTATACTGTTTCCGACTTCTGTACCACAACCGAAACCATTAGCCAACGTAAAGTTTAAAAAAAAAAATTATTATAGAATTAATATTGAGTTAAGCTCCGCCTGAATTATTTTTTTTTAAGTTAAGATAAATTGAATTAATTTTTTAAGTAAAGTAAAATTATAATTATAATTTATAATTATAAAAAATAATTTCACATTTATAAATAAATTAAAACGAGAGGGTTCTTGTTTACTAAAGTAAGGAGGGGCTGTGACGATGCGTCACAACTTATATATCCATTTCTAATAAAGAAATGAAAATTGTATAAGTAAATTATACACAATCGGCATATCCGCAATGCCCACACATTACCTTCTCTAAAAGGCATACGCATGCCATGTGACGTAGCCACACAACTTAAAACAAAAGAAACAAAAAAAATAAACGAAGAGAAACGACGATCGTCATACTACAAGAAAATTAGTTTTCATGCAATTTTAGCTTTTAGTAGTGTTATACTTCACAGTAAGTTTTAGTAACGAATATCATATGAGGAAGCAAAAATTGTGATTAAGTCGTCGATCTTGCGATTCTCGGTTTCCAAGTACCTATTCATTTAGTGTATAGACACAGAGCCAAGTAGACCCAGAAAAAGACTTGGCAATTAGAGACAGCTCTTCTTGATCGTCATTTTCTTGAATTTTTGGTTTTTAATAGTAAATAAGTAGCTAGTTGTATTAGGGAATCAGAAATCAACACAGGTAGTTTACGATAGAAATTAGAACAGGAAATTATTATTATTATCCTAACAAATTATACCGGAATTATCTCCACATTTTGGGGACATAAGGGTTTCCATTGGAATTCCCACAGACTACTCCATCGAGCTTCTCTTTGGACAAAGGTTCTCCTAGTGAGTTCCGACCAGAATCATCTCCACATTTTGGGGACATAAGGGTTTCCATTGGGATTCCCACAGACTACTCCATCGAGCTTCTCTTTGGACAAAGGTTCTCCTAGTGAGTTCCGACCAGAATCATCTCCACATTTTGGGGACATAAGGGTTTCCATTGGGATTCCCACAGACTACTCCTTCGAGCTTCTCGTTGGACATAGGTTCTCCTGCAGAGTTCCGACCAGACTTCTCACCGTATTGTGGGGACATAGGATTCCATTTGGATTCCAAAGACTTCTCCTTTGAGTTTCCTAGCTCATTAGACATAGGTTCTCCTAGCGAGTTTCGTCCAGAATCCTCTCCAGGTCGTGTACTGGACTGGGGACATAAGGGTTTCCATTAGGATCCCACAGACTACTCCTTCGAGCTTCTCGTTGAACACAGGTTCTCCTGCCGAGTTCCGACCAGACTTCTCTCCGTATTGTGGGGACATAGGATTCCATTTGGATTCCATAGACTTATCCTTTGAGTTTCCTAGCTCATTGGACATAGGTTCTCCTAGCGAGTTCCGTCCTGAATCCTCTCCAGGTTGTGTACTGGGGACATAAGGGTTTCCATTAGGATCCCATAGACTACTCCTTCGAGCTTCTCGTTGGACATAGGTTCTCCTGCCGAGTTCCAACCAGACTTCTCTCCGTATTGTGGGGACATAGGATTCCATTTGGATTCCAAAGACTTCTCCTTTGAGTTTCCTAGCTTATTGGACATAGGTTCTCCTAGCGAGTTCCGTCCAGAATCCTCTCCAGGTCGTGTACTGGGGACATAAGGGTTTCCATTAGGATCCCACAGACTACTCCTTCGAGCTTCTCGTTGGACACAGGTTCTCCTGCCGAGTTCCGACCAGACTTCTCTCCGTATTGTGGGGACATAGGATTCCATTTGGATTCCATAGACTTATACTTTGAGTTTCCTAGCTCATTGGACATAGGTTCTCCTAGCGAGTTCCGTCCAGAATTCTCTCCAGGTTGTGTACTGGGGACATAAGGGTTTCCATTAGGATCCCATAGACTACTCCTTCGAGCTTCTCGTTGGACATAGGTTCTCCTGCCGAGTTCCGACCAGACTTTTCTCCGTATTGTGGGGACATAGGATTCCATTCGGATTCCATAGACTTATCCTTTGAGTTTCTTAGCTCGTTGGACATAGGTTCTCAGTGTGAGTTCCGACCAGATTTCTCTCCGGATTGTGTACCGGGGACACCAAAATATATGAAGTAACTTGTTATAAATAAAGATTAAGACATTGTATATAATAAGCTTGAAGTGAAACATAAATAAAACCGATTGAAATTAAGGATTAAAAGGCTGTTTCCTTGAGTTTGGGACTTTCAAAAACCCAAGTTTTGTTGCTTCTTTGGGAAGAATCCTGGAACCCCCCTGAGCTTACCTCAGCATAAGCAAAAAAGCATCACAATATTTAAAGTGAATTGGCATTGAAATTATGTACTGAAAAATTATTCGTTGTTTGTTCTTCTTTGTTCGATTACTAAAATCTTTTGTTCGTTATTTAATTACACTGTGATAGTTCGGTTTTGCAACAGAAAGGAGACACATCGATTCTAGTTAATTCGAGTATGCTGAATTCAGTGGTGGCAACCGTTTTGAAAACTTGGCTCAGGTTTTCGAGATATTTCGAAAATAAAATCTTAGGTCGGGACTATTAAAATACTGATAATTTCGAATAATTAAGTTTTTTTAAGCAGTTTTTAGTTTAGAGAAAAGCTATTCCTGTATATAGCTATATGTTTAACACTATTGCAACCTAGAATGTTATGTTTCGGTCGCTCACAAAGCATTTTTTAAACAAAAACTTCATTTTTTCATATTTTTTTTTTAATTTTTTGGACTTTCAAAGCCTTTAATATGGATGCAATTTGAGTTTAACATTGATTCGATATATTTTATATTATTGGCATAGCATATAGTTCCAATAATATACTGCAAATTTCAAAAAGTTCAGTAGTGAAAATCAGCCTACTAAGCTACGGAAATGTATCAAAACTTGAACTTAAGATTAAGTTAAGATAGTTTTTGATTTTTATCTTAAGCTTAAGATATATCAGATAATAAATGAATTAAACAGTTTTTGGAAGAACAAAAAACGTTCTTATATACTTGCATCATGCCGGGATAAAAGCAGTCAAAATAAAGTTTTTTTCCTTTTATAACTGTAACCACTGAATATAGCATACTCGAATTAACTAGAATCGATGTGTCTCCCTTCTGTTGCAAAAAAAAAAAGTTAAAAAAAACTATCACAGTGTTATTAATAAATAATAATTAAATAGATTTTCAACTTTAAGAAAGCCCTAAGCAGTGTTGTGCCGGTTTTTTACATTGAGTTTTTACAAGGATTTTTACTTGTAAAAAACTCGATGTAAGAAACTTCAAAATTACACGTACAAAACTCACAATTTCAATTCAATTTCAATTTTGTTTTTTACTGAATTTGTTATTTACAATTGACTTAAAATTAACTTATGTCTAAGATTCATTGATAGATACAAAATTTTGTTGGCACAGAAGGGGCCTAACCTTATACAATGACTAAGTTATAAAATATAAATTAATATTATACATGGATAAACTTAATTTAAAGTCTGCTGTCTAGGTTGTCCTCGGGGTGTTCAGACCCGGATGTCCAGTTGTGGGGTTGGTTGAGTTGGGTTGGTTTGGTTGGCGTTAGCCACGGTAGTAAGCCGACTGGGTGTCGGCGTAAAAGTTAACTTCTTCGTTGTCCATTGAAATTATGTTCTCAGCCAGTATATCCAAAGCGCAAAGGTACCTAGGTTCCGGATGTCGTTGTTGGGCTGTCATTCTTCTCATCAGTTAATTGGGATGGTTGGTGATATTTCCTACCAGTACCTTCGCCGATTGCAGTAGATACTTGTCCAGTGGTATGATTTTTGCATCCTCGTAGATTCGCTTGCTGCTATAGTATTTCTGCCGCTGTCGGTCAAAGATGAGTCCGGTGCAAATTGTAGTTAGTTCCTTCATGTTTGTCTTGGAGATGGTGTACCATACTCCATACTGGAAAGCTGTAGGCAATGACTGGTCGCAGAAGCTGCTTGTAGATCAAGAGTTTCGTTGGTTGACTCAATCCTGCTCTTCTTTTCATCAGAGGGTGAAGGCGATGGAAAGCAAAGTTGGCTTCTTTGAGGACCAAACGGGAGTGATTGTTGAATCTGAGGAGCTCGTTAAAGTTGGTTGGTTTTGCGTTTGGCTGGCAATCTAGTTCCATCTGGAAGTGTCAATGTTATGCTTCTACAGCTTCCAGTCGATCGACTGCCTCTTCCTCCTGATTGTCTAAGACACAGTAGTTCCGACTTGGATAAGTTTATTCGGATACCCCATTTACTGTAGAACTCATACAGTTTCCGAATGTGGGCTTCGACTTTCCTGGCAGCTATTGTTGGTGAGATGGACTTGCAGTAAGTGAGTGAATCGTCCGCGTAAAGCAGGTTCTCGCACTCACTTGCAGATGGTTGGTCTGACGTCAGGATGCTGTAAAGGAAGGGGCTAAGTTTGGATCCTTGAGCAACTCCAGCTCTAATGACTTTCATTGGTGATTTCCGATCCTCCACTTGCACAAAAAAGTTTCTGGAAGAGAGAAAAGAAAAAATAATTTTAATTAGTGCCAAAGGAAAGCCTAGTATATGAAGTTTATGGATAAGAGCATCTATCCATACGCTGTCAAAGGCTTTCTGGATATCCAAAAAGCATGCGACGACGGTAACTTGATTGTTGTTTAAAGCTGAGGTGATGTCTTGGTGGAACTTCATGAGCGGATGCAGTGTGGAGTGCTTCTCCCGAAAACCGAACTGCATATCTGGGATTATGTTGTTATCGCTGCAGAACTTCTTCAGCTTCCTGAGTGTCAGCTCTTTCAAGAGCTTACTAAGATTGTTGAGAAGAGAGATTGGCCTGTAATTGGAGATGATGTTCCTAGCCCCTTTCTTAGGAATCGCCACAATTCTTGCAGTTTTCCATTTCTGTGGGAAATAACAGTTGTTTATGCAGTTGTTGAGGATGATAGCTAAGAAGATTATCACTGTTTGCGGGAGTCTCTTTATGATGAAGTTGGAGATACCATCCGGTCCAGCTCAATTTTTTCGCTTTGGATAGGTTAATTATTTCGGCAATCTCTTCTGGGGTACTCAGGTTTGGGCTGTCAGTTGGTTCACTTGCAGGATTGGAGTCGCTGAATATTGCTTTATCGTTGTTAGGTAATAAGGTCCTTTGGATGGATGCTTCGACTTTCTCTAAGAAGACCGGGACTACGGAAGGGTTCGGTGTGAAGTTACTTTCGAAGTGGACTGCAAATGATTCTGCTTTTTCCTGCGATGTCGTTGCTTCTCCATTGTTGGTATTTATGACTTTCGGGATAGGTGACTTCTGACTGACCGACGATCCGGTTGATGTTCTTGAAGGCATCAGGTCCGGGCTTTATTGACTGTAGTCTCTTCTGGAATTGTGTGTTGTTGAAGTTCTGAATGGAGTTTCGCAGCATGATATTGGTGCATTGTAGTTCACTCCACAGCGTTCGGTAGTTTGGATTTGATGTGTTCAATTCCCGCTGGTGAATCCTTTGGAGACGCTTCCTTAACCGTTGTCTATGTGCGTACAGGTTTTGCACGTGTTCAGGAATATGTTGATAGCGGTCTTTTTATGTCTTTGGTTGCTTTTGACTGTCCAGTGCTCTCGTGATTGCTATTTCCAGGGAGTCAATAGCAGCATCAATTTCAGTATTTTCCAAATTCCTGTTTTGTGGAGGCAGTGTCTCGGTTTGTTCGACATTCCTCTGCAGCCTGTCTACATCTAGACGTCTGTAGTTAATGAAATGTTCTACTGGTTGTTCCATAACGTAAATGGGATGGTGAAGCTTGATTATTAGCTGTGCTGCTTCATGATCCGAGTCGCAGGGTACTATTGAACAGGTGAAGTTGCTGAAGTCTGGTTCTATATGAATGAGATTTGAAGTTGCGAGGAAAAAGTCCAGGGTTGATGGTGTTCTCGGGTAGGTTGGTTTCGGTTGGGACACTGGAACTAGGAAGTGTTGAGAACTGTTGATATCTAGCCAGTCGGCTATCGCTTTGCCTGCAGCGCTAACAGTTGTATCCATCCAAAGTTGATGTCTAGCGTTAAAATCACCGCCGATGAGTCCATAGGTGCTTCTTGAGAGGACGCCGTTGAGGGTTTGCAGATCTTTAAAGATGCCTCTGGCGTTGGAACTGCACTTGAAGTAAACGCTGATAATCGTCAATGATTCATCTCTCTCTGTGTTTAAGTTGATAGCTGTGGCTTCACTGGTGAGGATTCCTGAGATGATGGTTTCACTGGTGCTTGGTGCTTAGGTTCTTCTTAACAAATATTGCGGTCCCTCTGCGGTTCTCCGTTTTATCCTGCCGATATGTGTTGTATCCCCGGATATCGATGTTGTTCTTCCTTGTCACGTTGGTTTCGCTGATGAGGGAGATGTCTGGATTGTTGTTCTTCATGAACAAATTAAATGATGTCCTCTTTTCCAGGCTGTACAATGAATTGACATTGTACGCAGTATGCGGAGCTTCTTTAAAGGTAAATATGAAGGTGGCTAAGGCCGCGGACTTATCTCCCTCACTTAGTTGCCGATAATTGGGTGGAACGGCACTCCGGGCTTTCTGCATCACTGTGAGGAGATTATCCCCGAAGAGGCGCTCTACTTCGTTATTGAGGTTCATCGATGGTGGTGTTGAGGTTGACCCTGATCTTGTTGTCTTCGTTGGCCCTGCCTTGACAGGGATAGTTTTAGCAAGGGTCCTTGCTTGCTGTTGTTGTGGCTGCTGCTGGATATGGCTCTTGGTGCTTGTTGGTTTTGGTGTTGTTGTTGCTGCGGTAGCTTTAACTCCTCGTGCTTTTTGGGCCATTGCTGCATAACTGATTGCTGGGCGGGTCAGCGCACAGGCTGATTTAGCAGCAAACTCTTGCTGACCTTTTTTCTCTGCTTTCATGGTGTTTCTCTCTGTGAGCTTAGCCGTTAGTGCTGGGCATTCCTTAAAGCTGGCTGGATGTCCTTCCTTTTGGCAATTGGCGCACCAAACGTCCAATCCGGTGTTCTCTTTCCTTTTGTACTGGCCTGGTTCGTATTCCTCCTTGCATTTGACGCACACGTACTGGCGCCAGCAGTTGGTGGCAGTGTGGCCAAAGCGTTGGTAGTTGCGGCACTGCACGATGTCGTTCGACCTTAACTGCTCCTAATAAACCTTGTGGTTTATTATCAGGGTCTTGGAGAAGACTTCAGCGATGTCACAGTTCTTGTTGAGTTCGACAACAAAGTTATTGTACTGCTTTGCCTGCGCCTTCTTTGATTTAAACTCCGTGACTTTTATTACTGGGAGACCTTCAATCCTCAGTTCATCCTCCAATCCTATGGCTGCCAGTGTGAAATGCAGTCCCTTCAAGAGCCGTAGGTTCTTCCGGTCCTCACGGGGAGTAAAGGTGTTAAACTGAATCTTCCTAGCTTTTAAGAAGTTCTTTACATCTTCAAATGATTGGCGATTTCCTGTCGAGATGATTGTCGTCTTGGTGTTGCGATTCTTGAAGGTTACGTTGATCTTTTTGCTGATGCAGAATCCTGATTTCCGCAATGTTGCCGGAAAAGCTAAAGATTGGCGGCATTCCTGTTGACTTGGTGCTTGATATTGTCTTCTTTGGCTGGGTTGAGGTGCTGCTGGCAGTCGTTGGTTGTTGGTTACTTAATGGCGTTTTAGTTATTGGCAGGGTTGGTGCTTGTGGTGGGGCAGTAGTTGGTGGCCCAATAGATAGCAATGGATTGTTGTTAGTTGCTGTTGTTAATTTCTTAGCTGCCTTGGAAACTTTGGTCGGTTTACGTAGTCTCTTCTGACCTGGCTGGGGGGATAGGCTGCCCTCTTCAGAGTTGGAAGCAGAATCGCTGGTATCCTCTTCTTCACTGGTATTGAATTCATCGCTGTTTGGGTCTTCGTTGGCTGGCTTCTTCTTATTTCCGTAGCTTGGGTCGCTCTCCGTCTCCATGGCGTCATCTTGTTGATTCTTCTCCTCCGGTTCTTGTTCTATAATTGGCTGGATAAAACTTCCCAACGTCTTGTTTAATCTCGGACCATATTTAGGTCCAAGGTCGTTAATGATTTTTTGGAGGAGTTCCTCCAGGGCAATAAATGCGGTTTCAGGTTTAATGGTTCGCCCATTGTTAATTACTTTTAACACTTATTATTTATGACCCTGATTACCTGCACGCACAATATTTTAAAAAAAACTTTCGCGGCACATTAACCCTTAGCTTAACGGATTAGCTTTGATAATTAGGAGTAGGTATGTTTTATTACCAGAGGGTAATAAAACTTAAGCCTATTTCCAGGTAATCCTCCGTGGGTAGAAAAAAGGGTTTTCTGGGGATTACGGTCGGTGGTTGTTTAAATTTCAATATTTATCCGCGGCACGTCTGTGTGCGTCGAATGACTGACTGAAACTGAGTGTACAAAACTCAGTGATGTAAAAAATGGTGAGAAATTAAATTTTTTTAGAAAACCAAAACAAAAAGTTCTTTTATGGCCTTTTTAAGCTATTTGGAGGAAAAGCAAATAAACTATACAATTTTTGTACGATGGTTACTTATTTAATTTCATTAAAATTAATGTGAATTAATTTCCTCGACTTTTAAATGTTAATGGACTTGCAGGAAATTTAAATTTTGGACAATTTGGGTTGATGAAACGGGCAAATTTAATAACCTTAAAGCGGATTTGGAAAGCTAACCACGGTTTATTTCAGTCGTGGTTCTAAAAACATCATATTTTCAATTAGTCCACTTTTTTGCTTAAAACTATGACATTCTTCGATGCTCTCTTTTGACAAGTTTCTTAGAAGAAAGTTAAAGTCATTTGATTATTTGTCAGAATTACGCTGCAGAAAAATGGATACATATAATAAGAGAGAGAGCATAATCCATTTTCTGCGTTGGATTTGAGGAGCACAAAATTCAACGCTTCAAAGTTTATTGTTTGTGGAACTGGAACTTTACAGCATGTTTTCACTACCGCCCAAATGAGATAATTTCACAAATTAGTTCATTTTGAATGTCAAATCGTAAAGGAAGTTTCTTTTAAATGAGATTATTTGCGAAATTATCTCATTTGGGCTCTAGAAAAAATAGACCATTAATACCTGGAAATATTTTAATTATGATTTATAAATGTTTATTAATATTCAATGCCGCAAAATGAAGTGTTGTTACAAAATATTATGTACTTAGAATAGCAAGCTGTCAAAATGAATGCGTTTTTTTAAGTTTTTTACCATTTTTTATCGTGTTATACCATGATGAAAACTTATCGAAAATACAAAGAAAACAACAACAATTGGCAGTAGCTTCCGAGTTCCGACTCCATCCGCCAGTTATGGTTCTGGCTTAACCAATGCAAAAAGTGACTTAGCCCACTTTCATAATCAAGGGCATAGTTAATTCACTCTGCAATTGAATCTGCATCGAACTGCCAAACATACGTAATATTATCTGCACTCGCCCGAAGAGGGATAATCCAAACACTGAATTTATGATAAAGTTTAACTCTCCCTTCGACAAAGATCAATAGCAGCCTACCGAAAAGAGAAAAACAAACAACTTTCTTTGGAGAATGTCGGGTTTAGAAATTTTATTGGCCTCCGTTTTTGAAATATTACCTTTATAAAATGCTAAAAATAGTCATTTTGGCTGTTTTCGAGGTTCTGTTTTTATGTGGGGTAATTTATTATAATATTATATTTTTCTTTCAAAAACTGTTTAAATTTTCCCGATATCTTTTTTATTGCTCGAGATATCTTAAGTTTCAATTAATAAGCCAAAGAGAAACTAAACTTAATCTTAGTTGAAGTCACTGGTCACAGAATTTTTGCCACAAGAACCAAAATATACTTTTTTGAAGGTTTTTGGGTTACTGAACACGAATCCGCAATCAGAAAAACTCTATTAGCCTCCGTTCTTGAAATATTACCGTTATAAAAAAAAACCTTTTTTTGCATTTTATAACGGTAATGGAACGAAGGCAAATAGAATTGTTCTGATTGTGGATTCGAGTTCAGCAACCCAAAAACCTTCAGAAAAGTATATTTTGGTTCTTATGGCAAAAAAAGTTTAATTTGGTTGGCCTGTGTTGTTTCTGATTCAAAGACCGCTACTTAAATTTTAAATATCTCGGGCATTAAAAGAGATATCGGAAAGATTTAAACACTATTTGAAAGAATAAAACCAGTTCTTATAAATTAGTTCATAATGAACTACCCCACATAAAAACATAGCCTCGAAAACAGCCAAAATGACGTTTTTTGAGAGTTTCTAACGGTAATATTTCAAAAACGGAGGCCAATAACAATTTTTTGACTTCAGATTCGAATTCAGCACATCAAAAACTACTAGAAAAGTATATTTTGGTTGTTGTGGCAAAAACCTTGTTGACCAGTGTAATAAGACATTTTTTTGTCACTTTATAAAACCTATAATTTTGAATTATGTTTTTTTGTTTAAAAAGTGAACTTTATTTGAAGAAATAGTTCTTCAGTTTAACCTAAGAAAAAAATTGTATGGGAAGGGTGCTGTATCACCCCTCATTCCGGTGGGAGGGGCAATTTTCTGAAAATTTAACCTTAAATATATAAATAAAAAAAATACATAAAATCAAAAAAAAAGACATAGAATACTGTGCAATAGCTTTTTTTAAAGCTTATTTTGCATTCTTTCAAATGTTTTTTGATTAAAGTAGTTTTCGCGAATACTTTATGTGAAATAAAATTTCAAAGTCAAAACTTTGAAAAAAATTGTCAAATTTGATCTTCAAGTTATATTTTTTTCAAATTTGCTTTGTAAGGTGGGACTGTTTTTAAAAAACCTTATAGCCGCATCAATTTTAATTGGTAAACAATTAATAATAAATTAAATTAAAAAATATTTTAATAAAAAAAAAAGTAAAAAACAGAAGCACTAACTTTATATAACAAATTAAATTATCCCACGCCTCTTTCCCCCCCAGATACCGCACGCGCTGGGGTCCATTTACACCGAGTATGATGGCACTTGCGGTGGCTAGTCATATCGGCACTTAAATTAGAGTTTTTTGAAGAAAAAAATAAACACGAGATAAGAGCGGGGCTGCTTATTACAAGCAGATACAAAATGTAAAAATAAATATGTATCTATATGGGAGCATGGGGAAGCATTCAACCATATAGAAAAAAATTAAAATAAAGTATTAAATAAGGTTAAAATTTAAAAATAAGTAAAAAAATTAAAAAAGTGTAGAAAAAAAATAATAAATAAAATAAAAAAGCATGCTTAAGCACTTGTTAGATCAGTAAAAAAAAATAAAAAAAAAAATAAAAAGTCCAGTTTCAGTTTCTCTTTTACTATTTCACTATTTACTAATCTTTACTAATCTTTAGGTCCAAGAGGGCTATGAAATACCATATAGTAGGTTTTTTTGTGTGATCTTGCTGTTATTACAATCAAAAATATTACAATTTTTATTAACATTCCTTAACATTCTCGTAATCGGTTCATTTTTGCCATAATCAGTTCTATGAAGAGCTTGATGAAATTGCGGGGTCGTTCTGAGAGAATAGGAATTTACGTTAAAACTAATTTGCTCAAGGAGGGTGGAGTTTCCAATTACATTACATAAAATTTGGTGTATGAAAATAACATCGGTAACTTCGCGACGTTTTTCTAAAGATTGTAAGTTAATGAGTTGCAAACGTTCTTGATAAGGGGGCAAGTTGAAATTATCAACCCACGGAAGTCCTCTTATGGCAAAACGGAGGAATCTACGCTGTACTGCTTCAATTCTCTTGATGTGGACTTGGTGATAAGGGGACCAGACTTGGCTAGCATATTCAAGTAAAGGCCTCACAAACGTGGTATAAAGTGATTTCGTAACGTAAGGATCAGAAAACTCTTTAGACCAGCGCTAGACGAAACCTAAAGCAGAATTAGCCCTAGATATAATATTGTCATAGTGGGATCTGAAGTTAAGCTCATTATCACAAATTACACCCAAATCCTTAATGGTTGTTACTCTTGAAACAATACATTCATTGATAAAATAGTCACGTGGTGGAGGACGGAGTCGTTTACGGGAATATGTGATTGCTTGGCATTTTTCAACATTAAGATCTGAGTTATTTTTCTGACACCAGACAAAGAAATTGTCTAAATCAATTTGCAAAAGCAAAGGGTCGTTTGACGATGAAATTGTCCTAAAGATTTTCATATCATCTGCGTACGTAGAGACTTCACAATGCTGAATGACTGATTCTACGTCATTGATTGTCAAAATAAAAATTATGGGGCCTAAATGACTTCCTTGTGATGGGACGCCCGACTTTGCAATAAATGGATCTGAGATTGAAGATCTAAAAAGGACTTGATATTTACGATAATAAAGGTATGAATTCATTCATTGAATAAAACCGGGAGGAAATTCTAGGGCTTTAAGTTTAAACGATATAATTTTATGTGATATTCTATCAAACGCCTTGCTAAAGTCTGTAGCAATGACATCAACTTCGTTCTTATTTTCTAATGATTTCAAAGTGTACGATACAAACTCGGTTAAATTAGTGGTCGTAGACTTGCCTTTCAGAAAACCGTGTTGTCTGGCTGAAAACAATGATTTACAATTAAAATATAGTGTGTCGAAGATAATACTTTCAAAAAGTTTTGGGATGCACGATAATTTGGCAATTGGTCTATAGTTAGCAATATCACTTTTGCACCCCTTTTTGTGAATAGGGATGATGAATGAATCCTTCCAGATTGATGGAAAAAACCCTAGAGTTATGGATTTTTGAAACAGAGTGGCAATAGGTGAGGCTAAATGGGCTACACAATTTTTTAGTACAATCGCGGGCAAGCCATCAGGACCCGATGAGAAATCATTCTTAAGTTTATGAATTTTTTGTATCACGTCTTCAACAGTAATATTAATTGATACTAAAGATGTTTGGTTACAGTTATTCATGTAGGTGAAGTAGTTACTATCAGGCACAAAGTTACTATCAGAAAACGCAAGGCTGAAAAAATTGGCAAATAAATTAGTTATAACTTTAGAATCACTAGAAGAGTGATTTAAATAATTTAAGGTATTAGAATAACCATCTGACTTTCTTTTTAGATTAATAAATTGCCAAAAACGCTTAGGGTTTAGGCTTAGTCATCGTAGAAAAGTTTTGAAAGGCTCGAAAATTCATTGCTTACATCCATATAAAGAGAAAAATCCATGTCTGATCTAGATCTTAAATATTTCTTCCATAGAGCGTTTCGGGAGTTGCGTAGAGAACGAAGCTCCTTTGAATACCATGGGGGTGAAGAAGACATACTTTTCTTTTGTGAATATGGTACTGACTGGTAAAAACATTCGAAAATGGCTACGTAAAAATTGGTGGTTAAACTATCGATACTATCGTTGACACTATTTAAAATAAGATCAAAATTTATATTACTTAGAAGCTCATTCAGTTTGTTAAAATTAGCCTTCCGGAAATTAAAACAATATTGTTTTTCAGACTCTACTTCTGAGTTCCAATGTTCATAGGCGAAGCTTAAGCATAGTGGTGGATGATACAGGTCAATAGTTGAGAGAATAAGGCAACTTTCCTTTACGATGCAGTTATGAGCATTGGAGAAGATCAGATCGAGTTGCCTATTCAAGTTATTTTTTATATCGCTAATCTGAAGTAAGCCGCAATCAGACAGATTATCAGTGAATAAAGTTTCTTTTTCGGTTGTTGCGTTAGTTGCAATAAAATGTGAGTCATCCTCGGACTTTGACCACGACAGATTAGGAAGATTAAAATCACCTAGGACCAATAAGTTATCATGAACTTCAATAGTGTCATCCAAGAAGTCAACTGCATTAATGAGATTTTGATAAGTTTCGATGGGGCTGCAAGGTCGCAAATAGCAGCACATAATATAAATGTTTTTTTCGCATAAGTTTAATTTTTACACAAACCATTTCAATGTTTTCGGTATTAGGAATTTCAATCAGAGAACTGTCGTAACTAGTGTTAACAGCAATAAGAACCCCTCTTCCAGACCTATTCCCTAATTCTAACTGACCATCTTTACGGTAAACATTATAGTCTAATGAAAAAAAACTCATTACTATTAAAATCATTAGTTAAACTAGTTTCGCTTAAAGCAAAAACATCAAAAGGAAGCTCTTGCGACTTTAAGAATACATCAGAAGCTTTGGAGCGAAGTCCCCTTACATTTTGATAATAAAGGGACAAGCATATTAGTTTTTTGGAGCTGCATTTAAATGACCCTGTTTCACGAAACTTCTTATAATAAAATAAAAAAAAAAAATTTAAAAAGAAAAAAAAAACATTGTTTATAAGTAATCAGTGCATGATTGTCAAAAAAAAATGATTTTGTAATTTATTTTAATTAAAACAAAAAAGCACTTTCTTTAAAAAAAACCGTTTTTTTGAAGTTCAAAATTTCATTAAAAATATTTTAGGCAACTTTAAAGCAAAAGTGTTTATATGGGCTTATAGAGTAATTACTTATCATGCTTTCTCCATTTTTAGACTTGCTAAATATTTGCCTAAACAGAAGATTTCGAGAAAAAACTTTAAGATGCGTTTTTTTCCCATTGCTTAAGTTTAAAAAATAACCTTTATATCACCACACTATATGGGACTGCCCCACTGTGCGGCGTACTCTCTACGAGGAGATGTGTATGTAACACGTCTTGTCACCGATTCAGCTGTTCTGGTGAATTGCTTGCAGAGCCTTCAAGAGACTGCCAAATCTTATGATAAATAAATAATTGAACTGATTACACAGAAACATAAATTAAAAAAAAAAAATTAAATGAATTATACAACGAATTAGAATAATATTAAAACTTTGTTATACTCGTACAATTCATGTAATTGCTTTTTTTCTTTTATCTCTCTTTTATTTTTCTTTTTTTTTAATTTTATTTTGTATGTACCTACCTACATAAATATATTTGCTTTAAATTTCCTAGGGTTTTGTGTGTATTGTTGCTTGGTTTTCTGAGTGCTCGGTTTGTTGTGTGCTTTTTTATTGTCCTTGATTTTCATCTATAGTTTTTTTGTTTTGATGTATAGGGGAGGTTAATGTGAGTATACAATTAGCCGCCATCTTGGAAAAAGTGGTTTCAACTGTTTTTTACCAATATCTTGCGAACCGTTAGTCCCACAAAAATATTTTTTCTAACATAGTTTTTGTAGATAATTTATTTCTCTACAATTTTGATTAAGGTACTTTTTCTGTAAAATTGAAAATAAGAAAGTTATACTTGAAAATAGATGTACATTTTCAAGAAAAAATACTTTGAAGGGCCACAACTTTTTTTCTACAACTTTTATTGAAGAAATACTTATGACAGTTTTTAAAGATCATTTAATTTCCAACAATTTTGCAGATTTCGTGTATATAAAGGTGCTGCAATGGTTTTACAAAATAAAGGTATTAATTTATTTTCGTACTTTTATAACATATATTTTAATTTTTTACTTCAATATGACTGATTTCGAAGGAATATGTAAGCTGGGTCGAAACAAGTAAAAAAAATCGTATAGTATAGTATATACTTTGGATCAATAAAATCTCAATTTTTTAAGTGAAAACAACACAAAATATGTAAGCAAGCAGTTGATAATAATGAAAAGATTTTTAAATCATGTTTTCTGATACTTAAGTTTCAAGAAAATTATTTCTTCCATTTGAATATCCTTATCCAGTCACGTAAAAACAAAAAATAATGGGGTTTCTTAGTAGTTTCTTAATAGATTTTTTTTTAATTTCTCGAAAATGACAAGACTCTTTTGCATTCGGTTTTTTGTTTTTGTTTGAAAACACATTACAGCATTGAATTTTGAAAACTAAATTAGTACTTAATTACATAACATTTTGAACGAAATTAGTTCGAAATATTTTTTTCGTAATTTTTTTCAAAGTCTTGATTTTGAAAATTTTTTATCCAAAAATTATTTTATAAAACAGGTCTAATTAATAATAGAATAAAAGAATTTTTGTTGCTCTACAAAAAAGTATAACCCGTTAAAGTAGGTGTAACCGTTGATTTATATTTTTTTTCAAAAGTAAGACAATTTTTTTTGAAAATTGCTCCTCCTATCTAAACGGAAGGGAATGGACCCGCCTATACTATACGATTTTCTTCTTGTTTCGATCCATATATTCCTTCGAAATCAGTCATATTGAAGTAAAAAATTAAAATATATGTTATAAAAGTACGAAAATAAATTAATACCTTTTTTTGTAAAACCATTGCAGCACCTTTATATAAACGAAATCTGCAAATTTAGCACATCAAATTGTTGGAATTAAATGATCTTTAAAAACGAAGAAAAAAATAACAAAAATAATAAAAAATTATTAAAATTATTTTTATTTTAAGTGGAGTGATTGAATATAATTCAATATAAGTTCAAGTGACCTCAACTCCAAAAATTTATAAAGCGTTTCGCCCAGGTACGACAGTGGGCTCATCAGTTAGATATGTCGTACCCTTACTAAGACGCCTCATTTTGGTCGATGTTTACCGACACTATATAAAACTCACAGCATGAATATACTGTGAATTATAATATTCTAAGGGAATTTGTTTAAATTCAGACACTTAGAAAATGTATGCCCGTGGTCAGGCTTATATAATAACGAAGAAAAAAATAACAAAAATAATAATAGCCCAGGGAAATTAGTAATTTAAATCGCATTTTTCGCGGGACAAAATTTTTTTCATGGAATGTGTTCGGGTGGTTGTCCTTATCATAAAAGTCAATTTGTTGGGAAAATTGGAGGTTGGGAACAGCCGCCATCTTGGAAAAGAGATTGGTAGCGTTTTTATTGAATAGCTCCATTGTTATTCATTTTAACAGAAAATGACAAAGGTAGGACTTATTAACAATAAAATTATCTAAACAATGATATACAAAACAATTCCGTGAGTTGATTAAATAAAATTTTATAGTTGGTCAAAGTGCGGGTTTGTATCGCAAGGTTGGGACAAAATGACATTTTTCCATATATCTGACGAACTTTTGATTTGTTTGGATAATTCTTCAAGAATGAATTATAGTACTTATAATTACCTATAAAATGAGCCCACAATTGTTATTGTAACCATCGTATTGTAGAAGTAATCTAACTCCGAAACTCTCCATGTACTAGTCAAAAGTGAGAAAAAAGCTAGTTTTTTGCTAGTAGGCCGAGAAAATTTTGGGAGTAGAGGTATAACCAAAATATAAGTACGCAGTTTTGCTGCCATACTCGTGTTAATGTCGATTTCAAAGGTCTGACAACTCTAATTTTGGGCTTTATACGGTTTTTGGGGGGTTAAATAACGTAAGTTTTCCAGCTAACGTGAATGGGCTAAATTTATACTATTTGAAATTATAAATATAAAAGCTGATGCTCTATTATTTTTCCTAAATCTGGACACCTTAATCTCGGCTATGGGGTTAATAGAACTCACGATATAAGCTTTTTTAACTAACCATATCAGGCTTTTCAATTCAAATAAACAAACAAAAATCGAAACAAAAAAGCCTCTAAAACATAATCGTATAAACGGCTTATATCTTGAGTTCTATTGGTCACATCCTCAAGATTGGACTGTACAGGGTACACCGAACATCTTAAAAAAGCACAACTAAGAAGAAAGACCTGATTGATATATGAGGTGTTCAGAGTAATAATGGGTT
Source organism: Episyrphus balteatus (assembly GCF_945859705.1). NCBI lineage: Eukaryota > Metazoa > Arthropoda > Insecta > Diptera > Syrphidae > Episyrphus > Episyrphus balteatus. Next base: position 75,705,171 of record NC_079134.1, on the reverse strand, counting down.
AAGTCCATTTGAAATTTGTGCATTATTTTGAACTTTGAAAAGCATTTTCTCAAGAAATAAAGGAACTTTTGAAATAAAGGTTTCGCAGATTTCTTTCTTGTATATTATTTTATATAGAACAAAACCCTTAATTTTAAAGACCTTTAAAAATCCGACTTATGTATAGAGAAGTGGACTTCACCCTTTATTATTCTGAACGCCTCATTTGTAAGAAAGGTGTTATTCCTGAAATTTTTCATTCTTGGTTTTCATCATTACCATCACAATGTTAGACAAAAGATTTCCTTCCAGAACTAGATGTATTAGATAATAGAGATTATTTTAAATTGCTTCCATTTTTAAAGCCTTCTTTTATCAGTTACTTGTTTTTAATACTTCTGCGTTGTAAAATTTCTGATTTAACTAGGTATAATTGAGATTTTGTCTTTACTTTTGTGCTGTAATGTTGTTTCCTTTAACTTCATATGCCAGAAAAGTATTCATTACGAACAAATAATTGCAAATCATTACAGGTAAAAGGCATTAAGTCATGGCTTTTTCTACTTTTGTTCACATAATTATCATTTTGGTTTTTCAAAAACCAAAAAAGTTTTTGGAAACTAATGTCAAAATGTTGAGTTTGTATTTAAAGTGATTATCTGACAAATAACAGTTAACATTGAATTTTCACAAGAGAAATAATCTTAAAAATCGATTTACTCAAAACTATGTTTTTTGACTTAGTGCATTTTGGCTGCATAGCAACGTTATATTCAATCACTCCACTTAAAATAAAAATAATTTTAATAATTTTTTATTATTTTTGTTATTTTTTTCTTCGTTATTATATAAGCCTGACCACGGGCATACATTTTCTAAGTGTCTGAATTTAAACAAATTCCCTTAGAATATTATAATTCACAGTATATTCATGCTGTGAGTTTTATATAGTGTCGGTAAACATCGACCAAAATAAGGCGTCTTAGTAAGGGTACGACAGATCTAACTGATGAGCCCACTGTCGTACCTGGGCGAAACGCTTTATAAATTTTTGGAGTTGAGGTCACTTGAACTTATATTGGATCTTTAAAAACTGTCACAAGTATTTTTTCAATACAAGTCGTAGAAAAAAAGTTGTGGTCCTTCAAAGTATTTGTTTTTGAAAATGTACATCTATTTTCAAGTATAACTTTCTTATTTTCAATTTTACAGAAAAAAGTTAATCAAAATTGTAGAGAAATAAATTATCTACAAGAACTATGGTAAAAATATTTTTGTGGGACTAACGGTTCGCAAGATATTAGTTAAAGCAGTTTAAACCACTTTTTCCAAGATGGCGGCCAATGCTAAGACCTTGGTAAGAGTTTTGAGTACTCATAAGCAAGGTCTTAGGGTTGGCCATATTAATGCGCAGAGCCTTTTACTGAAGATTGACTTTGAGTTTTGAGATATTTTTGAGGAGTCAGGTTTAGAAATAATTTGTGTATTGTGAGAGAAAAAGAAAATTAAAAAAATAACTATAGTTCTTTCCTTGTCTTCTTTTTCATATGAAAGAAGACGTTTTCGTTCATAGGAGGGAAGAGGAGCGAAATAGATTTTGCATTTTTTGGAAAAGCTTAGTTTTTGGTTGATTTCAGTTTCATATATCATTTCACTGAATAAGACATCTGCATAATTTATTATCTGTGATAACAGTGTATTTGAGACATTATAATGTATAGTACAGGTAGGTACAGGCCCAAAGTTTGCTTTTGGGATTGTCGTTTAGAAATAATGTACCTATGTATGTGTTGGTAAAATAAGGACGTTGCTTCTACGCGACTGCGGAAAAATAATCTTTTCGCATAGGTAGTCAGGTGTACCGGTCTGAATCAAATTAAACAAAAACATTAACACCCTGCTTGCTATCCAGGTAACTTTGTTAAGGCATGTTGTAAATTCTATTTGCGTTTTGTGAGATGTGATCGAACCGACGAATACCATAAATAAAACGAGCGATGTTATTGAAAGCAACTTGAAGTTTTCTTTGATTCCTACTATCAGTTTTGCAGAAAAGAAGATTTCCATATAGCAGAACAGGTAGAAGGATAGAAGGAGAGTTTTAGCCAAAAGTTTTTTAATTTTAAATGGAAGACAGCCACCTGTGGTATTGAGGACCCTGAGCGCACCGTAGGTTTTACCGATTGCACAAAATAGATGATTCTCCCAGGTTAGGGTTTGATTGAACTTAATGCCTAAGTTTTTCACAGTTGTTACGTAAGGAAGCCTTGAACTACCTAATTCTACGCAAGTGAAGCAAGAAGTATCAAAAGCATTTTTACTTATAACGATGGCTTGACTTTTTTTTGGATTAAGTTTAAGCTGATTATTTTTGGCCCAATTGAAAACTCTTACCAGGTCTAAATTTAATCGATGCGTGGCATCTTCGACCATACCAACTGGATAACTAAGATACATTTGGACATCGCCCGCGTACATAAGTACCTTACAAAATTTTAGAACCTCCGGAAGATCGTTTATGAACAGCGAAAAGAGCAGTGGGCCAAGAATTGATCCCTGCCGAACACCGGAATTGCTTGGGAGAAAATAAGAAAGCTTAGAATTGAAAGATAAGTAACACCAGCGTAGTAGCGTTTTCTCTATCTATCTCTTGACGCACATCATCTACTACTTTTAAAAGTGCGGTGAAGCAACTATGATGTGGTCTAAAACCCGCTTGAATGGGTGAGAGTAGCTTGTTAAGAGATAAATATGTAGACATTTGATGATACATGGGGCGGTATTCGACAACATGAGAAGAGGAGTTCTTGGGGATAGGAATAATCTTAGAGGATTTCCACATTTTAGGGTAGGAAGAGGTGGTTAAAATGGAGTTGAAAATATGGGTAAGGAAAGGAATTATGTGTGGTAAAATAATTTTAAAAAATTTTGGATGCATGTTATCTAATCCTATAGCTTCTGATTTGATTGCCTGAACCGCTTTGACTACCTCAATTTCATTTACCCTGCAGAAACGAAAATCAATTGAATGATCAAATGCAGATCTATTAAGGTGAGTATCACCATATCCTTCGTCATTCATATGAGAGAATATCATTATATGACATATGTTTTTAAGGTATTTTTTTATGCTGAATCGAATGACATAAAAATAAAGTCAATACGATTGCTCTAAGAAAAGTTATTTCTGATTAAAAACCAGAGTGCTTGTTTTTTGACCTCAACAGGTAAAATATAACCGAAACCCATGTGAAAAACTACTACACTGACAAAATTCGGGATGAAGGTTTAAGATAAAACAGGGACAAAGGATTCATAAAGTTTTTAAAAATATTTTGGGTGAAAGGGTGTTTTTTTTGGTGGGTTGAGTTGTGTGTGAGAAAGGTATCATAACAGCAGATTTATAGGTATTTTATTAATTTTTAAAACTTGATGAAAACGTTTTGTTTAGTATAAGAATTAATAATCCATAAAGTGTACAAAAAAAGAAAATTTCTTGAGTTAAAGGGTGTTTTTTTCAAAGATATGATGAAATTAGGAATATGTAGCAAAAAAACTGGGAAAAAATTGTTACACCTATGAAAATTGGTAAAAATGTTTCATTTATAACAGAAACCAAAAACCCAAACAGTCTATCAAATATTTAAGGTGTTTTTTTGGGAATAGGGAAAATCTGCGATAAGTCCGATAAAAAATAAAAATAAAATATATAGAAGTTACCCTTACGAAATTTATTAAAAATGTTTTCCTTTCCATGGGAATTACAAATAAGATTATGACATTAAGGGCCGGTTTGTTCACACTCGATTATGTTTTAATCAAGGATTTTTCTATGGAATAATCCTTGATTTAAAGATAATCGAGTGTGAACAAATCGACTCTAAGATTAGGGTGAAGGTTGGGATTAATTCGCCTTATCACTGCGGTCTCTGATGGGCCTATTGTGATTTCCGCTTTTTAAAGTTCACGTAGAAATCCTGAGTTTAGAAAACTTAGTATGTTTTTGTTTTCCGCCCTCCGAGGTGACGTCGGCGTGTATTGATCAAGCAATTACAGTGACACAGTATGTGTTCTGCTGTTTCTTCGTCTTCGTTGCACATTCTGTAGGTATCGTCTTGTGGCTCATGGTCTTGAGGTGTTTTTTTTTACTGAGCAGTGTCCAGTAAGCCTGTGGTTATGCGAATCTGACTCCTGGTTAGTGTGAGGAGTTGTTTCGTTTCGGCGTGGGAGATGTTTAGTATACATTTTTTGGCTTGTCTGTTACCTTCCGTATGCATCCAGCCATATCTCTTAGCGATTTATTTTTGTAGTGTTTTGCAGTGCTTGTTGGTATGCCACAGAATGGTCTTGGCATCATGAATGTAGATGCGGAACCTTTTCTGGCTAGTGTGTCTGCTATTTCATTCCCAACGTGACCGCTATGACCAGGTATCCAAATGAGTTGAACTCTGTTTGTACTGGCAAGCTGGTGTAGAAGTTGTATACAGTCCCATACCAGCTTTAAGGTGACTTCATTGCTCCTAAGAGCTAGGAGTGCGGCCTTGCTGTCAGAGAGAATATAAATTTTTTTGTTTATTACAAAAAAACACCAACACTTTCATTTGGTTTGGAGCCATCTGTGTACCATACATGAGACTCAGGCTTGTAAAAGAATGCAATCTTTTGTGAATGCAATCTTTAACATTCAGCAGAGTTGTAAAAGATTGCAATCTTTTTTGAATGCAATCTTTAATGACTTCAATCAAAAGATTGCATTCATTGACTTACATTTGAGACTTAGACTTCAAATTTTGCAATCACCAATCATTTTCCATGAAATGATTGCAATCTTTTTTTTTTCCCAATCAATTGACTGCATTCAAATGATTGCAGTCTTTTGGGACTGCATGCAGTCTTTGCATTCTTTTTGCAATCTTTCCATTCCTTGGCAGTCTTTGCATTCCTTGGCAGTCTTTTGCATTCATTTGCATTCCTTGGCAGTCTTTTGCATTCATTTGCATTCTTTTGAATTCTTTTGCATTCTTTTTTAATTCTTTTGAATTCTTTTGCATTCATTTGCATTCTTTTGAATTCTTTTGCATTCTTTTGCATTCTTTTGCATTCTTTTGAATTCTTTTGCATCTTTTGCATTCTTTTGCATTCTTTTGCATTCTTTTTGCATTCTTTTGCCACACCCACACCAAACGTATGGATTTCACAAAAATTTTAACATTTTTTTTAGTTCAAGGATGAACTATAGTATCATTGTCTGTGCAGGAGTAATAGTACAGTAAAATACAGTGAAAAAGGGGTATGCCTCGGAATGAATTCTAATAATAATATTTTTTTTGCTTAATATCTTCGTTTTGGCATTCTATAACTTACCTCAAAAATCTCATGTTCGGAGGTCGTGATTTTTAAGGCCAAACCACAAAATTAAGATTTTGGAAATAAGCAATAATAGACAATGGTATTATTCAATGATGAAAAAAAAACTAAAAACCAGGAAATCTGAAGTCTCTAAAAAAAAGTTTTAACTCTTTTTCATCTTTCAACCTATATTATCAAAACACTTGCAAACTTACTACCAAAAAACCTTTAAAAATTATGGTAGAGTAACCAAATTTTGCATGAAGGCTTTTATATAAATTAATCATTAACAATCATAACAAAAACATATCACTGAAATCATGTATCATATGTTTATATAATACCATTGTGGTTTGGCCTTAAAAATCACGACCTCCGAACATGAGATTTTTGAGGTAAGTTATAGAATGCCAAAACGAAGATATTAAGCAAAAAAAATATTATTATTAGAATTCATTCCGAGGCATACCTCTTTTTCACTGTATTTGACTGTACTATTACTCCTGCACAGACAATGATACTATAGTTGAACTTAATTCTTAAAACTATCAAATTCATCCTTGAACTAAAAAAATGTTAAAATGTTTGTGAAATCCATACGTTTGGTGTGGGTGTGGCAAAAGAATGCAAAAAGAATGCAAAAGAATGCAAAAGAATTCAAAAGAATGCAAAAGAATGCAAAAGAATGCAAAAGAATTCAAAAGAATGCAAAAGAATGCAAAAGAATTCAAAAGAATGCAAAAAGAATGCAAAAAGAATGCAAAAGAATGCAAAAGAATTCAAAAGAATTCAAAAGAATGCAAATGAATGCAAAAGACTGCAAATGAATGCAAAAGACTGCCAAGGAATGCAAATGAATGCAAAAGACTGCCAAGGAATGCAAAGACTGCCAAGGAATGGAAAGATTGCACAAAGAATGCAAAGACTGCATGCAGTAACAAAAGACTGCAATCATTTGAATGCAGTCAATTGATTGGGGAAAAAAAAAGATTGCAATCATTTCATGGAAAATGATTGGTGATTGCAAAATTTGAAGTCTAAGTCTCAAGTGTAAGTCAATGAATGCAATCTTTTGTTGGAATTGTGTAACTGAATGGCAATGACTGTTCAAACATTATGAACATAACAAATCTATAGATAACCCAATGTGTATGTGAAATAAAGATAAGACAGATTACCCTAAGCATACACTGACGGTTATCTACAGATAAATTACATAAGTAAGAATAGATAGATAAGAACATAGACATTAAGAATAGAAGATAAGACTAGAAAATTGTATATATATAGTAGGAACGTAGTGAAATAAAATTAGTATTCATTCGACTTACAACCGAGTTTTACTCATTCATTTGGTCCTTCGAGCTATATTAAAAATTTTCCCCCACCAGTGGTAAGAGATTTTTTATAAAACGAACGAGTGAAGTTTAGCGTTATCAGAGCTACAAATACTGATAAAGTAAAATTAGCGTTGTCAGAGCTACAAATACTGACAAGTACCAAAAAAAAATATATAAAGTGAAAATTAGCGTTGTCAGAGCTACAAATACTGACAAGTAAAAAAAAAAAAAATCATATTCAGTGAAAAATCATAAAAAGTAAAAAAAAAAAAAACAAATTCAACAATGTCATCAGAGCATTTAAAAGTAATTGAAAAACAGGTTGAAATATTAAAAAACCTGGAAAAGTTATTAAAAGATGGAGAAAGTGTAACAACACGCAGCAAAAACCAAGAAATTCTTGTCTATGCTGAAAAGAATCTTCAAGCATTCAAGGAAAATGACAAGCTACTTCATAAGCTTGGTATTATTGATGTTCCCTATTTTAAAGAACAATAGATGAAAGGAGCAGAGAACTACTTTCAGAAAATTCAAAATTTGCTGAAAAACAAAGATCTGGACAGTGTAGAACAAGGCATAAGCGAAGCAATGTTAGCTAGCAAAATAGCAGAAATAAAAACTGTTAATCAGCAGCTAGCCACTGGACTAGACTTGCAGCAAAAACAAATGAATGAGATCATGATGAAAACAATAACAAATCATGAAACTCAAATAGATTTAACGAAATTACGTACAATAATGGAAAGTTTAAAAAAAACAATAGACGAGGCGAAACTTGAGGCAATTTCCCATCCTCATACAAAAAACATATGGATTGGAAAATTGAAACGGTGGAATGACCGACTGCAAGTTGAGCTGTCTAAGATGAATCCAATACAAGAAGAGGAATTCAGAGAAGAAAATTATATAATCGAGTTGGAAGAAGATCTGAAATTACTTCTTTTCAAGTCGGAAGAAAAACATGAGAGCATAAAATCTGATCCATATGCAAATATATTAACACAAAGTCCAAAAATTGAACTGCCTAAATTCGATGGAAAAATTGAAGAGTGGAAGATATTTTCCGACCTCTTCATAGATTTGGTTCACAATAAGAATAATGTGCCAGATTCTGTGAAATTAAATCACTTGCGATCGTGTATAGCCGGTGAAGCTCGAACTTCTATTGCTAGCCTCATACAAGGATCTTCGGCAAACTATAATGAAGCATGGAAGACTCTCGTCAGAAGGTACGAAAATAAAAGAATTAACTTCTCCACGCAATTGAATTACTTGCTGGACATGCCAATGATGAACGCTACATCACCTTCTAATGTTAAAAAGCTTCACGATGCAGCAAAGGAATGTATTTACATCATCACATCGACAATAGGCAAACATAACAATGAAAACGATGAAATATTTGCTCACCTACTCCTTCGAAAATTTGACAAGGAGGGCTTACAATTATATGAGCAACACATCAAAAAACCAAGCCAGATACAAAAACTGGAGGATGTTATGGACTTCCTTGAGCAATTATTTCAAACCCTTGAATCTCAACATCAAACAATGACTCGAAACAAAGAATACAAAAAACAAAGTGGGAATTCTCAATCAGACAGAAGAGAGTGGAACTGTGATTTCTGCATGCAGAGTGGTCATCGAATTTATTATTGTGAGAAATTTTTAAACACCGAGATTCCCAATCGTTTAGCATATGTACGCAATAAGCAAATATGCAGTATATGTCTTAAACACAGTGCAGAAACCAAATGCTTCTCTCAAATAAAATGTAAGAAGTGTAATAAATCGCATAACACTCTACTACACAACGAAAACTACCAAACGAAGAAAAGGGTCGAGGGAAATCAATACAAAAAATTGAGCCCCTCAGACAACAACAATAAAAAAGAAAAATCATTATCATCCCTGATGGTAAAGAAGATAGAGAGTCCAATGGTAATATTAGCTACAGCACAGATATCAGCCACATCGTCAAATGGTGAAACATGTCTATTTCGGGCATTGATTGATCAAGGTTCTCAAATATCAATGATATCTGAGGAAGCAGCGCAGATCCTCTCCTTGCCAAGGAAAAGAATAAGTACAGAATTAACTGGACTCTCAGATGCAGCAGTGGGTACATCAAAATCAAGAGTGTATTTAGAGATAAGACCAAGATTTATGAGCAACAACAAAATGCAAGCAGAGTTTTTGGTATTACCAACCCTTATAAAACCACTACCTGACGAATCATTTGAATTTAATAAAAATGAGTGGGAAAATTATATTCTGGCAGATCCAAACCTGAATACAAAAGATCGTATTGACATTATCATCGGAAGTGACTTATATCCAAAGTTAATTGAAGAAGGAGTAAGGAAGCACAATGGCATCGTGGCACAAAATACGATTTTCGGGTGGGTAGTTTCCGGCTCACTACACGAGAAACGACAATGTGGCAAAATCATGTCAGCGGTTACTTCATCGATGGAGAGGTTCTGGGAGATAGAAGAAATAGAAAAAGATAATGAAATATCAGAAAACGACATCTGCATGCAAGCATTTGCAGAAACAACAAAAAAAGACGAATGCAGATACATAATAAGAGCAGTAAGTGAAAATCTTTCAAATGCTGGTTTTCAATTACGAAAATGGTCTTCAAACAATCAAAATTTGCTGACTGGCATAATGTCGAATGATGAGCAAAAAATAATTAATGTCAAAGAAGGCGACACTATGAAAACATTGGGACTTCACTGGGATCCAGATCAAGATGAGTTCCGATTTGTTATAGATTCATCTAAATTGAGCATTTCAGAAACCAAAAGAAATGTGTTATCAAATATTGCAAAAATATTCGATCCTATTGGATGGCTTGCTCCAGTTACGATAAGAGCGAAAATATTCATACAAAGATTGTGGCAATCAAACTATGACTGGGATGATGAACTTGATGAAACTTGAAGGCTGAATGGATGACCTTTCAACAAAACTTACAAGAAATCAAATTAATTAAAATCCCACGATGGATATTTAATGACGAAGCAGGTCCAATAGAAATACATGGATTTGCGGATGCTTCAGAAAAAGCATATGCAGCTGTCATATATGTTAAAACAAATATGACAATTAAAATACTAACAGCCAAAACCAAGGTGGCACCCATCAAAAATAAAAAAACTCTTCCCAAATTAGAGTTATGTGCAGCTCAACTACTTGCAAGGTTACTCAATAAGATAAAAAAGTATTTCTCAAATGATACAAAATACTATGGGTGGAGTGATTCCACTATTACTTTGTGGTGGATAAAAAACAACAAGAGCAAAGAAAAGTTTATACGAAGCAGAGTAGCTGACATCAAGAGTCTAATGGATAAAATCGAATGGCTGCATTTAAATTCGAAAGACAACCCAGCCGATGTTGCATCACGTGGCATATGCCCTTCAAAAATTGCTGCACACGAACTATGGTGGACAGGTCCGCAGTGGCTGAAACAATCAAAACATCATTGGCCGCAACAGCAACACTTGGCACCATCAACAGATTTAAGAACGATGTCAACATTACAATGCAAGAAACATTTTGTATCGAATTTAATCGAACGATTATCGAACATCAACAAAATTGAGAAAAGTGTTGCATATGTGCTTCGTTTTATTCGGTGGTTTCGATACAAACAAATAACGCCAGGATCAATAACTGTATCCGAACTGTCACAGGCGAGAATTTTAATCATCAAACAACAGCAAAAAATTCAATTTTGCAATGAATTACAAAAAATTGAAAACAAAAAGGATATTCCTTTGAGCAGCAAAATAATTCAAATGAAACCTTACCTAGATGATGAAGGAATCTTAAGAGTGGGTGGAAGGCTTAAGTATGCAAGGTTACCTTTGAACCAGAAACACCCAATAATACTGGATAAATGTAAACTAGCCAGTTTAATCGTCAAAGAAGCACATGCAGCTACACTACATGGTGGAAATTCGGTGATGGAAGCATATATTAAAAGAAGATACTACATAATTGGTATCAAAACACTAATAAGAAGATGTTGTCGTAGTTGTCCGATTTGTATTGATACAACAGTAGCGGTGCGAACCAAATAATGGGAGATCTACCAAAGCAAAGAACTACAGTTTCTCCACCATTTCTACATGTTGGGGTCGACTATGCTGGACCAATATTGATGCGAACATCAAGAGGTCGAGGACAGAAAGCGTACAAGGGCTACATAGCAGTTTTTGTATGCATGGCTACTAAGGCCATTCATTTAGAACCAGTGAGTGACCTTACAACAGAAGCATTCAGGGCAGCTCTAAGAAGATTTTTTGCAAGACGTGGCAAAAGTGCTCATATATATTCAGACAATGGGTCTAATTTCATTGGAGCGAATCGATGTTTAGACCAAGAATTCAAGAACGCCATCAAAAACAACGCGTCACTCGCTTCAAGGTTAGCTGAAGACAAGGTGGAATGGCATTTCATCCCACCCGCAAGTCCTCACTTTGGAGGGCTTTGGGAAGCAGCCGTCAAATCAATGAAACACCATTTAAAACGAATAATGGGAGAATCTAAATTAACATTTGAAGAGATGACAACATTGCTATGTCAGATAGAAGCAATATTAAACTCACGTCCCTTATGTGCGATGGGTAATGACATAGACAGCATTGATGTATTATCACCTGGACATTTTTTGGTGGGACGTCCTTTATTGGATTCCCCTGAATCAGGAGAACTTGAAAAAATTGGGTCCCTAGATCGCTGGAAACTGGTGCAAAAATTAAAACGAGACTTTTGGCAAAAATGGAAGGACGAATACTTGGTGTCTCTTCAAAAACGTACCAAGTGGAAGTCTGAAAAGAAGAATCTGGAGGAAGGTGCAATCGTTATTATAAAAAACGAAAATACCCAACCGTCGAGGTGGCCCATGGGACGCGTTGTTGAATTCCACAAAGGGTCAGACGGCAATGTACGAGTCGTTACACTAAGAACAAAGGACGGACTCTACAAAAGACCAATACATAAATTATGTCCACTCGAGACTTCTGAAGAAGAATCGGAGAGTAAAATTTCACAGCAAACATGCCAGCTCACCCGTTTAAAAGAATATAATGGATCAAAAAACACACAAGTTAATGGAATTAAATTTTTGATGTTGATGTTATTAGTATTAATTGCATTTGGACGAGCAAAGAGTTCAACAACTAATATGAGCACAACACCTGATATGACAATTAAAAACTTAGACGAAAATGTGGGAATTTACTTAGACCCAATCGGAAAAATGGATGTGGTGGCATCAAAATGGAGACTTGTAGTTTACTACGATTTAGATTCATATATTGAAGAAACCAATAATATTTCAAGCTACATAACTAAACTACAAGACAAGTGTTCAAAAATGTTCTACTTCAGCGAGCAGTGCAGTTTAATAACAGCAAACTTAAAGAGAAGATATGAAGTACTGTCTGAAAACAACAAACTATTAATAATAACCAACAGGGTAAAAAGAGCTCCACTTGAATTTGTTGGTTCACTCTACCACATTTTATTCGGTATTATGGACAGTGATGACAGAGAATCCTTAGAAGAAAACATGAAAAATCTTTTGGACAACCAGCATGAACTGGATGGCTTAAACAAGAGGCAAACATCACTGGTAAATGCTACAGTAAATGTCTTAAAGAAAACGACAGACGAAGTAAACGACCAATTTGTAAGAATCAATGGTCAAATTAATGAAATACGCAATACGACACTTCAAGCTCATAATGCATACAAAGCAGGAATGATATTTCAGTTAGCAGCAATGCAACTTGATGCAATGTTAAGTGAATGTAATGATGTGCAAATGGCAGTTATAAGCATCCTCATTGATGTTAATAATCACCATATAAATCCGTTGTTATTAAAACCATCCCAACTACAAGAAGAGATTCACAAGATTCGGAATAAAATCTTAGGGAAGTTTCGTTTACCTGGTGATGGTACAAAAAATGGATTGAAAGAAACATTTCGCCAAATGAAAGCGAGGGGATTCATACTTGGCCGGCGTTTAGTAATAGACGCGGAGATTCCACTACTTCACTCAGAAGCATCGGACGTTTTTCGGGTAATTGACGTGCCAATACGTCAGGGAGATATTATTGTGACACCAAAAATATACACCGAAATACTTGTCTTCAACTTCCAATTAGACGCATACAATCTAATGAGTCAGGCACAACTAAATCTCTGTCTAAAAAACGAAGAAACGCACTATATTTGCCATGGTAATTGGCCATGGAAAACTGCAGCAGATGGATCATGTGAGATATCACCAATAAAGAAAGCAAAAACAGCAAGCTGTCATTTTGAACGAGTTGGTCAGCAAGACAAATGGATTCAGTTGACTAAACCAAATACATGGTTGTTTAAACAATTTACGACCACGGCTATTCATATAAGCTGTGGAAATTCTGAGCACAAATTGGTTAAGCTTCCAGCACAAGGGCTTCTAACATTAAGGCCACAATGCACGGTTAGATACAACGGAGGTTTCCTTACTTCACCGCAACAAGTTAAGTCTGAAACCATCAGCCATTTCGAGGAACAGACGATATGGACGAAGGCACTGGACGAAGTTGCAGAGGAAAGAATCAAACCTATACAGGCAACGATAATAAACAACAAAAATGAACTACTCAAAATTCAACGAGACTTGGAAAGGTTCAAGAGGGAAAACATTCACCTTAAGGGCTTGGACCTTCACCACATAAGCGGTCACAGCGGATTTATATTAAGTTGCATTTTGGTTATTATTTTAGTAATCTATATAGTACGAGGCATAATATTCAGGAAAAGAATTGTAGCCCTTTCTGTTGGCCCGCAGAATGTTCAAACATTATGAACATAACAAATCTATAGATAACCCAATGTGTATGTGAAATAAAGATAAGACAGATTACCCTAAGCATACACTGACGGTTATCTACAGATAAATTACATAAGTAAGAATAGATAGATAAGAACATAGACATTAAGAATAGAAGATAAGACTAGAAAATTGTATATATATAGTAGGAACGTAGTGAAATAAAATTAGTATTCATTCGACTTACAACCGAGTTTTACTCAATCAATGACTGCATTCACAAAAGATTGCATTCTTTTACAAGCCTGACATTCAGTTACACAATTCCAACAAAAGATTGCATTCATTGACTTACACTTGAGACTTAGACTTCAAATTTTGCAATCACCAATCATTTTCCATGAAATGATTGCAATCTTTTTTTTTACCCAATCAATTGACTGCATTCAAATGATTGCAGTCTTTTGGGACTGCATGCAGTCTTTGCATTCTTTTTGCAATCTTTCCATTCCTTGGCAGTCTTTGCATTCCTTGGCAGTCTTTTGCATTCATTTGCATTCTTTAGCATTCCTTGGCAGTCTTTTGCATTCATTTGCATTCTTTTGAATTCTTTTGCATTCTTTTGCATTCTTTTGAATTCTTTTGCATTCTTTTGCATTCTTTTGAATTCTTTTGCATTCATTTGCATTCTTTTGAATTCTTTTGCATTCTTTTGCATTCTTTTGAATTCTTTTGCATTCTTTTGAATTCTCTTGCATTCTTTTGCATTCTTTTGCATTCTTTTTGCATTCTTTTTCCACACCCATAACAAACGAATGGATTTCACAAAATTTTTAACATTTTTTTTATTTCAATAATGAATTTGATATTTGTTTTAAGAATTAGTATCATTGTATGTGCAGAAGTAAGGAGTGTAAATAAAACAAAGTTTTGAGTCTGGGTAAACAATTTTATTTATTATTTAACCCAAAAAAAACTTAATATATTTTTTTACTCAAAAACCACAACTAAAAAACCCTCATACATTATAATCATAGGAAAAACAAACAAAACAAATTCATTACATTAAATTAGCTGTGCTGAACAACAACAAAAAAAAAAACCTCTTGAAAAGTATATTTTGGTTCTTGTGGCAAAAGCCTTGTTGACCAGTGTAATTAAAATATTAGAAATTTTTGGTTTTTTTTTCAACATAAACTGTTCATTTTTAAAGATCAGAATGACACACATGCAGTGTTTTTCTTAAAAACAACTAACTGTGATTTTGATACTTTTTTATTGAATAACTTTATATTTTGACTAATATATTCGGTTAATTTAATGTAAAGAATTTGTTTTTTTCTGTTTTTCTATGTATTTATGCATAAAGGTTTTTTAGTTGTGTTTTTTTTTTTTTTTGAGTTAAAAAATATAATAAGTTCATTGGGTTAAAAAATAAAATTGTTTACCTGGACTGAAAACTTTGTTTTATTAACACTCCTTACTTCTTCACAGTCAATGACTATATCTGAACTTTATTCTTAAAACTATCAAATTCATACTTGAACTAAAAAAATGTTAAAAATTTTGTGAAATCCATACATTTGGTGTGGTTGTGGCAAAAGATTGCAAAAAGAATGCAAAAGAATTCAAAAGAATGCAAAAGAATTCAAAAGAATGCAAAAGAATGCAAAAGAATGCAAATGAATGCAAAAGACTGCCAAGGAATGGAAGGATTGCAAGAAGAATGCAAAGACTGCAATCATTTGAATGCAGTCAATTGATTGGGTAAAAAAAAAAGATTGCAATCATTTCATGGAAAATGATTGGTGATTGCAAAATTTGAAGTCTAAGTCTCAAGTGTAAGTCAATGAATGCAATCTTTTGATTGAAGTCATTAAAGATTGCATTCAAAAAAGATTGCAATTTTTTACAACTCTGATGAGACTCGCTATTGAATATGGGTCTGTTCTGTTCCCACTCATGTCGTGAGGGGAATGTGACCTTATAGTTTTGGGTGAAGTTATATCTTGGGAGACAATTGTCTACTAAAGATATTTTAAGTAATTCTTCCCTATTTAATTCAGTGAGAATATCAGAGTGAATTATCTTGGAATTAGAGTTATCTTCTGCGATGAGCCTGTAGCCGTTGACCATGGCTTCTTTCTTTAGGAGGAGATGGAGTGGTGGTAGATCTGTGATAACTTCTAACGCTGCTGTGGGAGCTGTTCTCATTGCTCCTGTAATATTTATACAAGCTAGTCTTTGTAGTTTATTGAGCTTGGCTTGTACTGTTTTTTGTTTTGTTTTATGCCACCAGACCGGTGCAGCGTATGTTATAATTGGTCTGGCAATGGCTGTATAGAACCAGCGAGAGATTTTGGGGTTGGCACCCCAGTTTTTACCAGTTAGACATTTGCTGGTCCATAAGGCAGTCCTGGCTTTGACAATGGTTTTCTGTATATGAGAGTTCCAGTTGAGTTTTTCGTCTAGGGTAACCCCTAGATATTTAACTTCCTTTGAGAATTCTATCGCTTCACCGAATAGAGTAGGCTTTATAAGTTTGTGTTTGTTTCTTTTTCTGGTGAAGGCGACTATGGTACTTTTTTTAGGGTTGACGTTAAGTCCAACTTTTAGGCACCAGTTTGCGACTAGATTGAGTGCTCTTTGTAGAAGATTCGAGATCGTGTCTTCGAATTTACCTTTAATGAGGATCACAATGTCGTCAGCATAGCCCTGAACATGAAATCCAGCATTGCTAAGTATGACAATCAGTTAATTAACTACAATGGACCACAGAAGTGGGGAGAGAACCCCGCCTTGAGGGCATCCTTTTGCAGCTGTGATTCTGATTTTGTCATTGCCCAGTGTGGCATTAATTTTCCTGTGACTAAGCATATGTTGAATACATCTGCATGTGGTAGGATCTACCCCTGTGCTGAGGATGCAGCGTTGTATTTGAGCATAATCAGTGTTATCGAAAGAACCCTCAATGTCTAGGACGCAACCTATTGCAGTCTCTTTGTCGTTAAGGGATTTATCAATCCGCATTGTTAATTCCTGAAGAGCAAGCGTGGTTGATTTTCCTGGCTTATTGGTTGTTGTCAAGAGGTGTTGTTTTCAATGGCCCGTCCCTGATATGCCTGTCTAGTATCTTTTCCATTGTTTTCAGGAAGAATGAGGTAAGAGTAATTGGTCTGAAGGATTTAGCTTGGTCAGTTGGTCTTCGTCCTGATTTAGGAATGAATTTGACCGTTACTTCCTTCCAGCTTGTTGGTAAGTAACCCCATGCGTAGCTTGTTCTAAATATGTTTATTAGCATAGGTGTAATTAACTCATTTCCTTTCTGAAGGAGTGCTGGAAAGATTCCATCTTCTCCGGGAGATTTATATGGGTCGAAGGAATTTATTGCCCATTTTATATTTCCCTCATAGAACATATCCCTTGATCTTTTCCAGTCCTCTCTGTTTGGTCTGGTAAGCCTGAACTGGGGAGAAGGACTAGATAGATCTGAGGGTATGACTACAGAGTTTGGAAAGTGAGTGTCCGTAAGGATTTGTAACGTATCTGGACCATTTTCCGCACGCGTGCCATCCGTGTTTTTTAAGAGACCAATATGATTAGTGTGCTCTTTAGCGAGAATTCTGTGGATACTTTTTCCATGATTCTCTTTTGGCTCTTCTAATCTCTGTATTGTGGTTGGTTAGAGAAGTGCGGTATGAGGTCCAGTCTCCATTGCGCTTGGCTTTGTTGAATAGTTTTCTGGTCAGCGTTCTTAGCTTTGAGAGCTTGGCATTCCACCATGGTGTTTATCGTGTGCCTGATTTAGTTTTCTCTGGGCATGCGTTATGGTAGGCAGTGGTGATTGTTGCATTAAGACTGTTGCAGCTTATTTCGAGGCTGTCAATGTCTCTGATGCTGTTTGGACAGTTTCTGGGCAGTAGTCGTCCCAGTTCGTCGCTCTCGGTTGTCTGTACGTTAAGGGGAGTTTTGATTCTATACATATATCAAAACAAATTTGCCGGTGATCTGACATTGATGTTTCAGTCGAAACATGCCAGTTTTGTATAGCATTACCTATGAATGAAGTGGATAGGGTGAGATCAAGGACTTCTTCCCTGATTCTGTTCATGAAAGTAGGGCTATTCCCATAGTTTAAAATTTCAAGATTATTTTTAAAAATGAATTCTAGAAGGTACTCACCCCTTTTGTTTATGTTGGAGCTGCCCCATACAGTGTGGTGGGCGTTAGCATCACAACTAATGATGATTCACCAGCCTGTTCTGCCACAGTAGTCTATAAGATCCTGCAGTGGTGTGAAGCTTAGGTCGGCAGAATCCCCTGCCAGGTAGGCTGAGCAGATGACAGCTTCTGACCTACCCTCCGAGGTGTGCAGCTGGATGATAGCTGCAACCATGTCCTTGTTGGTGTACTGTGTAATAGGAATGGTTATTATAGATTTATTTATCATAATGCAAGCTCTAGGTCTACCTTCACTACTAGAATCATAAATTAGCTCACCTGATAGGCCTTTTATCTGGTCTTTCACTATGTAAGGTTCCTGGATAAAGGCTATATCAAGGTATTCCTTATTGAATCTGTGGCTTAGTACTGCCGAGGTAGCCTTCGCATGCTGCAGATTAATTTGGATACACCTCAATCTTATAGTTATTGTTGAGCGGGTTTACTGGCAGGAGCGCCAGTATCAGTTCCAGGTGCCGCGATAGAGTTATCCCCAGGGGTCTCATCGGTCCGAGATAAGTCTTCAGACGTCTTAGACTTCCTGGGGTTGGCAACTTCTACCGTTGACCCACTGATTGTAGGAGCATCTATGTTTGCTTCCTCTGTTGTTACAAGGTCCTTAGAGCTATCGCCCTTGTTGCTTCCTTGCGTGCCAGTGCCTTCCTGTCTTGAGTTTGCCTTGATCCTAATTTGGATCTGAGAGAAGTTCAAGAACAGTTTGCACTTTGACTTCAGAATGGAGTCCTTGGATTTCTCATCGACAGAGAAAGTGACGTGATAACCGCCACTTTTTTCTTTGATTATCCTGAGGACTCTCCATCCTTTGGTGTTTAAATCGGTGTTTTGTTTTCCAAGCCGATTTAGAAAAATGTCTTTGGTGAGATTTTCATCTTCCGGGACATAAGTAACGCAAACGTGTTGCTTGGGTATATCGTTGCCCTGAGTGACACGTAGTTTTGCGCGACCTTACATTGGGCTGTGGCATGCCGATAGGAGCCCCCTGATGTGCTTGGTCTTGATTGATTAACTTCTTTTCCATGGTTGGATACAGTTTTGGCGGCACTGCTGGGCTTTTCTTTACTGGTATTTGGGCTGAATCTGGTCTTCTCGTGAGCACGATGCTTCTTCGAGGCTGCTCCTGCAGGGGAGTTGTCAGCTGACCGTTCCCTTTTGCCCTTGTTTGTTGGCTGCACTGATGTGCCTGCCTTCTTATCTGCTAGTATTTAAGCGTATCTAGCCTTTTCTCTGCGCCTGGCTTCTTCGGGCTCAATGCCGTCTCTGATCTGCGCAGCTATACGTCGCTTCTGAGCCCCAGTGAAATAATCTTTCTGCTGGGGCTTGTTGACGTGTTCGATACCCTCAATCATAGAGCTTGGACCTTGTGGTGCCTGAGCATCTAGATTGCCCTTTGCATTGGGAACGGGCACGGCTCCTGTATATGGGGGTGGTTCGACGAAATTCACGTCCATATCAGTCCCTGGTGAGCGGAGTAGAGCTTCTTCATCTGACTCCGTTATTGTGTTGTCAATCAGTAAATGATTTTTGTTTTTGGTTTTGTTTTTTTTTCCATTTGAATCCCACGAGTATGGCGAGAAATATTAGGTCAACTATCTACAGAGCTCCCATGTAGAAGTAAGGCTAGTTACTATGCGAGGTCGCCCGGTATCGCATAGGGACAGTACGTTCGCGATGCACATGTTTTGTTCCCTGGACCATTCAGTCCTCATAAAATTTAAATCTGTAAAGGCTAAAATCAGAGGTTGAAAAAAAAAATAAAAATGACTTTAAGCCTTAATTTAAAATAAATGTTTTAAATATAAGAAAAGTCACTCAAATTATACAAGAAAAAATAACTTTTAGGTCGAATTCATTCATTCTCTAAAATTAGAAAACTGTTTAAAACATAATTTGGGGCTTATTATATTTACTAAAAGATCCATAAATAATGTGATTTTATTTGATGGATGAAGATTTTATTATGTCTCATACTTTTGCAAGGTCCACAAAAATAGAAAAGCTTGTAATCATAATCACCTTCGTAATTCTTTTATTATTTTTTCAATTTCCTACTCGGGAAGAAGAGCATGAGTAGATGATAGTACAAGATTAACCAAAACATCGACAACCAGCTCCGACGGAACAGATCTAGTAAAAATTTAGTTGGATATAGGGATAAATGACAAAAATCGGTAAATACTATGTTATTTAATTTCTGAATTCTTATTTTGTTGGTTATAAGCAGTATATTAGTTCGACAAAAGGGGATATTAAATATTGTGTAATTGTTGCGACTTCAACGAACTGGGCAGAGAATGTTTAAATTGCTCAATAGAAAAAGACAATCTATTTTATTTACCACAAATGATTTACTAGCTACTTGCTCCAAAATGTTACCTGCGCACTACAGGCATATTTGCAAATGTAAATAAGAGAAAATTCAGCAAACAAAACCATTTTCGGCTGCTCATGCCTTATTCTCTTTTAAAATTACTGCTCGCCTGCACTTAAGTAAATACATTTTTTACTTTTCAGATAGAGAATGTCCGGAACTTTCACAACCTCTAATTGGCACTGTGTCTATAGCCGGTCGAAATTTTGGAGCTTCTGCAAACTATGCATGTCCAAAAGGATATCATGTAGTTGGATTGGAAAGTCGGTTATGTCAGGCTGATGGAAATTGGGCGGGCGTGGAACCTGCGTGCAAACAAAACAGTGAGTGCTTTAATCATGTTTTCGATTCCATTTCTTAAGTGGTATATAATTGCATGATCATTTTACTGTTCTTTGAAAATAAATATAGATTATTTCTTTTACATACTTTTTATTTTGCATTTTTACTTGATAATTTTACTTTATAATTTTGCATGATTTACATTTAACATTTTATTTTTATGATTTAAGTTTTACTTTTTATGATTTCATATTTAATACATTAAATTTAAGATTTTTCATTAAATAAAGATTTCAGAGTATAGTTTTTTAAATAATATAATAAACTTTTAATCTATTTTTAATATACCTTTAATGCAAGTTTCATGATGCCTTAAGCCTTAATATCATAGGCGTAGCTAGGATTTCATTTCGGGGGGGGGTTAGCTCAGACCAAACAAAATTTTTTTTAGAAATCACAATACTTTGTATCAACTATATGTAACTGCAGTCGATTCTAAATCCCGCTAAATCAAATAGTCATTTGAACTGTGTAGAAGCGAAAAATTTGCCAATATCCTTTTTAAGTATTTTTAGGAGAGGAATTCGTAGTTAAAAGTTTAAAAAAGCCTTGCTTACGGTAAACGTAATTTAAAAATGGCCGAATATTCAGCGGCATCTCTAGTTTTGTAGCTACAAAGAGTGATAAGTTGGTTGATATAAATTGCGAGCGTTAGCAACAAGAAAATTTTTTTTAAGAAACAAATTTTAACCAATCTAAGGCTTTATAAAATAAATTATTTCGTACAATTTAATATATAAAACATTGAAAAATGTACTTTTTCTTGCACTGAAATTTTGTAGCAGAAAATTGATAGGTACATTCTATCTATTGAGTTCTAAATGAAATTAGCAATACTTAAAAACCAAAATTTTAAATAATCCAAGTTGTTTGACATGAGCTAATTACACTGGTCAACAAGGTTTTTGTTACAGAAACCAGGGTATACTTTTCTATAGGCTGAGCTCGAATCCGAAGTCAGAAAAATTCTATCACATCACGTTTTGGAGATATTAACGTTAGAAAATTGAAAATGCCGATTTTTACCAGTTTTCAAAGTTATTTTTTAGCGTTTACTTATTTTTTTTTAAATTAAATTTGTAACAGTTTCTAAAAGAATTGTGTCAAAATTTGAAAGCGATTGGTACAGAACTTTTCGATATTTGCTATTAAAAGCAAATAAATATGAGATGCCCCAAGCACTTTGATTTCAAGTTATGATTTCTCGAGGAAGAAAATAGATATTTAAAAGATTTAAACGGATTTAGAGAGACAAAACTTAATTCTTTTAGAAACTGTTACAAATTCAATTTAAAAAAAATAAGTAAACGCTAAAAAATAACCCTGAAAACTGGTAAAAAGCGGCATTTTCGATTTTCTAACGGGAATATCACAAAAACTTGATGTGATCGAATTTTTCTGACTTCGGTCAGCACACAAAAAACCTATAGAAGAGTATACCCTGGTTTCTGTTACAAAAAAGAAGTTTAATTTTGTTGACCAGTGTTATACTTCACTTTGAAATTTAACAATAAACTAAAATTGTTTAATATATATAATTTGAAACAAAATAATAACGAAATGTTGTAAATACAGTGCTTTGCAAAAGTATAATCGCACCAGTGGCGTAGATAGGGGGGGGGATCAGGGGGATATATCCCCCCCATTGGGATCGATAATTGTGCAGTATAAACAGTCATGAATAAATAAGTTGAAGAAGCGCACTTTGAAAAAAAACGCTTTGGATTTCGAGTTCTTGATTAGCTTAAAGGTTATAAATATGGTTTACCAACTTTCGTTGCCATTAAGTCGGTGTTTCAAAGAGTGAATTTAGACTTGGTCCAAGCAATGGAGCTCGCTAAAGATTTAAGGGATCAACTAAAAATTAAACGGGCAGAAGACGACTCATTTTCGAAAGTTTTTTGTATATGGGAAAAATTAGCTGAAATCCTTGACATAGGCGTTAAACATAAGAGAATAGTGAAGCGTCAAAAGAATTGTTCGAACCCTTCGGTTCAAAGTACAGTAAAGAATATTTTCGTGTTACTGTTTTCAATCTTTTTCTCGATTTCTATGTAATGGGCCTTGGAGAAAAATGTACAAACCATGAAAACACACTAGAAGGGTTTCCGGTTCTTTCTAAGGATTCTTCGTCTGAAATAGACAAAGCAGCTAAAAAATTTAATGAAACTGTTGAGTTTTACCAAAAACTAGACCACATAAAATAGAACAAAAACAATAAGATTTCCTTATAGTTTTCATCCAAGAAGGAAATATTATTTAAACAATCGGGATTTCCTAACTGTTTTACCGACTTCCAAAAAGGAGGAGTTATTCAATTCGTCTGTACTTTTTTTTGTGTTTGTTTTTGTAGGTATTGAAAAGCTGGTGCCTGTTCAGTACTATTAGAAAAACCATAAAACCCAGTTTTGATCCATGGAAGTCGGTTTTGTTTTTTTAATAAAAAAAATACGATCATGTACGGGACCTATTCCAACTTACTATAGAAATATTGGTCACAATTTTTGTTCTAGTGCCAAGTTGGAAAAAATATGAAATTTTTACAAAAAATTTTGAAAGAAAAATACTTCCTCTATGAACTCATTGAAAGCGCTCGAAAGCTGCACCGAAAAAAGTTGTCCTGGTATTTATATTTTATTAAAGATATTAGCTACACTGCTGGTTTCTACGTCAACTACCGAAAGAACTTTCTTCAATTTAAAGAGAATAAAAACAATACAAAGAAGCATTATTAAAACATAAAAAAAAAATTGCGAACTAGATCTATCCCCCCCCTTAGCAAAAAGCTATCTACGCCACTGAATCGCACCATATAAAAATGCTATTTATATAAAACCGAGTATTGCAGCGACACCCTACTATTTTTTTATTAAAGGGGATCAAAAAACAAGAATATTGAGAAGAAGAAAATGTCCCGTTACTTTCTCTTATAATTTTTAGAAATAAAAACAAGTTTTTCTTCCATTGCAAAAGTATAATTGCATTTTTTTATTTTGAGTATGGCCAACAAGGTTTTTGTTACAGAAACCAAGATATACTTTTCTAAAGGTTTTTTATGTGCTGAGCTCGAATCCGAACTCAGAAAAATTCTATCACATCGCGTTTTTGAGATATTCCCGTTAGAAAATCGAAAATCCCGCTTTTTACCAGTTTTCGAGGTTATTTCCTGGCGTTGGTAGGTACTACAGTCTCTGACAAAATCGATACATTTATTTTCGCTTACATACTGGATTTAAGGTTAACATAGAACAAAAGTGGGTAATAAGCAACTGAAGATATCTCGGACAGTAGAAAAGATGTCTGAAAGATTTAAATAGATTTAAGGGTAATATTTCAAAAACGAGATGTGATCGAATAAGTCCGTCTTTGGATTCGAGTTCGGCCACCGAAACCCTTTGAAAAAGCATAGTTTAGTCTCGGCACCAAAAACCCTGCATAAGTACTTGTGGTATTTAAAGGGTTCTTAAAAGAGCATTTTAAGGTGTTAACATAGTGCTTAAGGAAATGGTCAAAGAGATAAAAACTCTTTGTGATGGACCAAACAATTTTTGTTTTCCTTTATACAAACTTCATCGACAGCTTCTGCAACGATGTGAAATTGGTAGTGATTTTAAGGGAGATTTTCATATAGGTAATCAAATCACTAAAATACAAAAACAAATCATTTAGTGTTGCACATATTAGACTTGTATATGTTTATAATATAGGTATCTTTTGATTTTATGAAAAAAAATTTCGGGGGGGGGTTAAACACCCAAACCCCCCCCCCCCCCTAAATACGGCTATGCTTAACATACCGCCACCTTTGAATAAGTCTAGGGTTATTCAATTATTTTCAATAGGTAATGATTCAATTCGATGAATAGTTCTTCGGAGGACGCCTCTTTTGGTTTTTAACTCTATGACACGTACTTGCCCATCGGCTCCAGGAATTACTTTAGTTACTCGCGCAAGCATCCATTGTTGGGTGGAATGTTGTCTTCAGATATCCAGACTAAAGTTCCGACTGTTATGTTAGGTGATTCTGACCATCATTTTTTTCTTTGTTGGAGACTTAACAAATACTCCTTTGACCATAGTTGCCAAAAATGTTGTTTCAAAGCGGAGATTTGTTGACACCTGTCTAAAAGAGATAATTTTTAAAGTTAGTACCATAAGGACCAAAGATTGGCAGTTCCATAAGTGAGCTGGTGTAAAGGCTTTTTCTTCACTCGGGTCTGCTGATAGAGGACACAAAGGCTTTGAATTCAGGATAGCTTCAACACAGGCTGTAGTCAGTTCCTCGAAAGTCAGTAATGCGGTGTTTAATGAGCTCACCAAGAGTTTCTTCGCCGATTTGATCGCCGACTTTCAAAGGCCCCTAAAGTGAAACGACCGAGGTGGAGCATTAGTTTTAAAGCTCTGGACATTAAAATGGCAGGGAAAAACAGAGGCGGGTAATATATTCCACATTCGTGTGGTGCGGCTAAAGAAAGAATCTCTGTATTTTACGGTACGTCCGAAGCTGGGCTTATGAGCATTCCCAGAAGCGCGAGTATTACGGTTGAATTGTTTCAGGGGAGGAATGCAACTAGCTATTTTATCTGAACATTGTTTATAAAAATAGCGATAAAACAAGGAGAGACCATACACATTACGTCGCGTCGGTGGTCTAGGGACGCAATTGTCTCAGTTATCGATCCATCATGAGGACATAATTTGAAAATAGAGCAAGATTGGTGGAGGTGGATCTTCCCCCCACAAACCCATGTTGGTAAGGCGATATTATTTCTTTGAGCCAAAACGATTAGACCGAGAGCCCAGAGCAGATTTTGGGAGTTTTTGGATAACCGAAAATGGGTCATATGTATGTGTAGGTAATAGCGTCCTGATGAAGAATTCGAAAGTCTGGCAGGTTTATTTCACGGCATTCTATGGTTTATGGGGAGTTGAAAAATGCATTTTTTCCGATTTATGTGTCGAGTATATAACCACTTAAATTCATATAGAGCCGATAAAGGGCGATACCTTGATTGCAAAAAGTTCGGTCCCAGACGTTTTATTCGCGGCATTACCCTTGCCAGACGTCCTTGAAGATTTGCGAAATAGCGATTTTCATACAAAAGTCAGAATATTATTTTTTGCAAGATATATAACCGTCTGGTGGTACCTCTTAAAAAATTACCACTACCCATTGATAAAAAAAAATTAGTGCCAGACGTTTAAATCACGGCATTACCCCCACCAGACGTCCTTAAAGAGTCGCGAAATAGCAATTTTCATACAAAAGTCAGAATATTATTTTTTGCAAGATGTATAACCGTCTGGTAGTACCTCTTAAAAAATTACTACTACCCATTGATAAAAATAAAATTAGTGCCATACGTTTAAATCACGGCATTACCCCCACCAGACGTCCTTGAAGAGTCCCGAAACAGCGATTTTCGTACAAAAGTCGCTATTTCGGAACTCTTCAAGGACGTCTAGTGGGGGTAGTGCCGTGATTTAAACGTCTGGCACTAATTTATTTTTTATCTGGAGGTAGTGGTGATTTTTTAAGAGCTACCACCAGACGCATATAAATCTTGCAAAAAATAATTTTCCGACTTTTGTATGAAAATTGCTATTTCGCGAATCTTCAAGGACGTCTGGTGGGGGTAATGCCGTGATTTAAACGTCTGGCACCAATTTATTTTTAATCTGGAGGTAGTGGTAATTTTTTAAGAGTTACCACCAGACGGTTATACATTTTGCAAAAAATAATATTCTGACTTTTGTATGAAAACCGCTATTTCGGGACTCTTCAAGGACGTTTGGTGGGGGTAGTGCCGTGATTTAAACGTCTGGCACTAATTTATTTTTTATCTGGAGGTAGTGGTGATTTTTTAAGAGCTACCACCAGACGCATATAAATCTTGCAAAAAATAATTTTCCGACTTTTGTATGAAAATTGCTATTTCGCCAATCTTCAAGGACGTCTGGTGGGGGTAATGCCGTGATTTAAACGTCTGGCACCAGTTTATTTTTAATCTGGAGGTAGTGGTAATTTTTTAAGAGTTACCACCAGACGGTTATACATCTTGCAAAAAATAATATTCTGACTTTTGTATGAAAACCGCTATTTCGGGACTCTTCAAGGACGTCTGGTGGGGGTAATGCCGTGATTTAAACGTCTGGCACTAATTTTTTTTTTATCAATGGGTAGTAGTGATTTTTTAAGAGGTACCACCAGACGGTTATATATCTTGCAAAAAATAATATTCTGACTTTTGTATGAAAATCGCTATTTCGCAAATCTTCAAGGACGTCTGGCAAGGGTAATGCCGCGAATAAAACGTCTGGGACCGAACTTTTTGCAATCAAGGTATCGCCCTTTATCGGCTCTATATGAATTTAAGTGGTTATGTACTCGACACAAAAATCGGAAAAAATGCATTTTTCAACTCCCCAAAAACCATAGAATGCCGTGAAATAAACCTGCCAGACTTTCGAATTCTTCATCAGGACGCTATTACCTACACATACATATGACCCATTTTCGGTTATCCAAAAACTCCCAAAATCTACTCTGGGCTCTAAGACTAGATAATTTATCGTATACAATCTTTTCAAAAAGTTTAGGTATCGCTGAGAGTTTGCAGATCGGGCGATAGTTTGATATTTCCTGTTTAGAACCTGATTTGTGTATTGGACTAATGAAGGATTTCTTCCACTCAGAGAGAAATTCTCCTTTAGAAAGAGAATTATTAAAAGTAATTGTTAAAGGTTCAGAAAGAGCAGATGCACATTTTTTTTAAATAACTGGAGGAATTTCATCTGGACCAGCATTTTTATCGCAGCTTAAGCTACGTAATGTATTTTCAACTTCATTTGCACTTATAGTCAAAAATCCAATACTTAGTGGAGTTTCGGAAATAATTGTTTGTACAGGATATCCCTTTGGAGAAGTATAATTTGATTGAAAATAAGCTGAAAAAACATTACAAATAGATGCAATATCGGAGTATGTGTCACCCATATACTGCATTGTTTTTGGTAACCCATTACATTTTTTTTTATTTTTTATGAAAGACCAGAAACTTTTACTATTATGCTTTAATTCTCTCTCTATTGAATATATATAATTGTTATAAAGAAACTTATTTAGAACATTGTATTCTCTATCCAATTGGGTATAGCTGAATTTAAGAAAAGAATTATCTAATGAATTTCGATATAGCTTATAAGCTTTGTTCTTTTTATTGCTAAGATTACATAACCTTTTATTGTACCATGGAGGTTTCGAATTACATTTAATAGGCAATTTCGGCACGAATGTATTAATTGCACTTTTCAACGAGTCAGTAAAAAATTTGTATGAAACCGATAAATCAGAATAATTAAGCTGAGAATTCCAGTTAAATTGAGACATATAACTCACTATGCCCTGAATATTAGCCTTGTGGTACATTAATTTAAATTTATTAGAAAATTTATTTTTAAAATATTCAATATATTCAAAACAAATAGATAGAGCTTTATGATGTGTTGAATTCGGAGCAATAGGAGAAATTGAATTACTAACGGAGCTTTTTAACTCCTTATCAACAAAAATTAAGTCGAACAAGCGATTCAAATCGTTTTTACAATAATTTACCTGGATTAGATTGTGACACAAAAAAGAGTCAACAACCTCCGTTTCATAATCCAACTTTACATTATATGGAACTAAATTAAGGTCATCCGAATCATTTATCCAATCTACGTTGGGCAAATTAAAATCACCAAGAATCATTACACTTTGATTGTCTTTAATTTTAGATAAATAAAATAAACAATTGTTTACATGAACTTTGTATAATTCTAACGAACTTTTAGGAGGAATGTAACTAATAATTAATATGATTTCAGATTGATTATTAAAATTTACTTTGACAATAACTTGATCAATATCATATGAAGTGGGAGCACTGGTGACATGTGAAAGCAGCTGGATGCAAGAAAACGTAGATCGAATAGCAAGTAACACACCCCACCTCGTACAAGTCCAGTGGTGTGTGAACAACGATCTTTGCGGAAGATGTTGTAATGATTTGTGTTAAAAATTTCTGTATTATGATGAGCATCAGTCAACCAGTGCCTACGTTCTGTAACTCTCGCATCGAGAAATTTCTCGCATGAAACACGCAAATCGGAACAAAAATAATGTGAATCGACACAAAAATCATTTTCTCACATTCGCTTGTTTCTATAAACAAAATTTTCTCGACTTGAAACATTTCGGAATAAAAATGTTTGAAAGACTGGAAAAATGTGAATAAAACTGTGTCTGTAAGAAAATTATCGAAATAATTTCTCGATTGAACTGCCAAAATTACTCACAAGCAAAAAGGATGCGAGAAAGTAAGATATTTGAAAAAAAAATTGATATTCTTGTATTAAATGTGAGATGTTAGTTCTGAAAAAGTGTTCACGGTTATTTATTTTTGTATCAATTAAATTTTTAAAATAAAAAAAAAGAATATTAAAGAAAAAAAAAGAAAATATTTCATGCCCTAAACGTGACTTGAACTCGGTACCTTCCGCTCGCTGACCGACTGCCCTACCTTCGGACTACCGACCCTTGGGATATTTTTTTGTAAAACTATGTGTATGACCTTTGATGGCCAAAGGTAAAAATATTTTCCCTTTTTTTGACAGTTTCCAATAATTCCAATAGAATAAAAAATTTATAGGGTTGCTTCTCACATCGAGATACAGACACAGGTTATTTTTGCAAATAGAGAAACGTATGGAATTTTTGTTTCACAATTTTTCGATGCGAGAAGTTCTCGACTAAGTTACAGAACGTAGGCACAGGTTTCAGTTATTGCAATAAAATCATATTGTTATGATGATGACGACAGAAACATTTGTTGTAATTTAGTACGCATTCCACCTATGTTTTGGTAATAACCAAAAAACTGACTGAGCGGAAGAAGTGTAGAATGGGAAAGAGAAGATTGAGAGTATGATGTTGTTTTTGTTGTTTGCGATGATTGTCACTGAGAAGGCTGATGTGGCGATTGAAGTGACTCTTGTTCTTGTAATTGCATAGATGGTGCAAGTGAGGGTGGAGGTGCAGTTGATATTGTTGTTGGTGGTGGATTAGCAGTTGGTGTTATTGTTGTTGTTGGCGAAGTGTTCTCGATTTTTTTATGTGTGATAAATTCTTTTACTTGAACAAAGGAACCCCATACAGACGGGTTAAGAACAAGGGAAAGTTTATGTGAAGGTACACTGAGTTTAAAAGTAATGAATTTAAGAGTCGATAAATCTGCATCTTTTGTAATGAGAGCATAACATTTTAACTCTTCCTTTGGAATATTAGTTTTTTGGGAGATGCTATCAACAATGTCACTAGATTTAGTATTTTTATCGAATCTTGACAAATGAAGCCATTTTATATTTGGGAGAGCACAGAGAGAAGAAGGGTCACTTCCAAAAATTGTTTTTATTCTTGAAACACTTTTGTTGTTTGTTGGTACATTTTGCATGTTGTTTATATATGGAGAATTCTCCTTGATTGGTTCAAGAGTAGATAGAAAGGCATTTGATAGATTTGACGATGATGAAGGAGGTAGCGATGATGACGATAGTGATGATAATGATGATGAAAATGTTGTGCACAAGATCGAGGGAATTCGTTTCGCCGTTTGAAGCAAAACTATAAATCGTTAAAGAAAAGATAGAAACGAAATTTGAACGATTTTGAATTTACAATTTTTTTTTTTACAAAAATTAAACTTATTATATTTTTTTTTTTTTTTAATTTAACCAAAAGTGAATCAAAACTTACTTTTTTCTGTCTTTTTTTTATAGAAATCTTATGTCGAATTTGCTGGTGGTTCAATAAAGATGATGTATGTTTGCAATTGTTCGGATGCGAAACACAGGTTTATGGTTTCTTTGGGGTTGATTACATAGAATCTCACTGGAAAATAAGTGTGCATGATCTGTAGTAGGGGAGCCCGAGATGCTAAATTTGCAGTTACTCGAGCGTCATGGGGACCTATTGGATTGCGAAGATTAGGTTCTAAAACGAAAGAAAGTACATGGAAGTTTTCCATTTAAGTGGGGAAAAGAGCTTATAAGCACTTTAAAAAAATGTAAAAAAAACTGTCACATTGAAATACTCGAGCGCGTCAGATATTAATAGGGTATACTCGAATTGACTTTGTAATAGCCGATAAATATTAATCTGACGATAAGACAGTGGTGGTTGGCTAAAAAAAGCTGTAGAAAAAATAAAAAAAAAAGTTATTCGAGCGTGTCAAATTTTGAGAGGGCACGTTCAGTGAACTCCAAATAGTGTTCAATTTGAATAACTGACAATTTGGACGTGGCCTACACTTATGAAGCATTTTTGAAAATGTAAAAAAAAATTGTTAACTTTAGTTACTCGAGCGCGTCAGACTTTCCTACTGTAGGTTCAGCTCGATGTCAGAGTCACCCTAAATGATAATCTGACAATTATTTAAGGAGTATTCTAATCTGACAATTTGAAAAAAAAAAAAAAAAATAATGAAACAGTTTTTGAATAAAACAATCTTTTTCGTTTCTTCTGGTTATTACTGGATGTGATACAAAATTTGCATATATATGTACAACTTCTACATATTATATACAAAGGTCGATCAATAAATTAATATTCATCATCACTGGATTCGTCTTCCAGGTTGGTTTCCACTTCTTCAACTTCGACGTCATCTCTTGTTTCTGTAAGCAAGATTGGTTATGATACCTACTTGATAATCTTTCTTTCGTATGATATTATGTTGTTAAAAAGTAAACGTAGCTGAATTCAGAAGTTTTGCTCGTCTGATCTTTTACGAAAGAAAAACCTACCCCAAATCCAAGAACATTACGTAATGACCAGACGATCAGAGCTTCTATATTTATTGAAGATGGGATTTTGCCATAAAGTTAAGAATGTCACGTTATTCCTCGATATACAAAAATTTAAGTATTAGACCGGTCTGGAAATTCTCCGGTCATGAATTCCATAGAAAACGCCTTTTGGAGCTTATTCCCTTTGGCACGTTCTTTTTATCAAATTTAATGAATTCTTTACATTTTTTTAAGTCAATCCGTATCCACATAATAAGTGAAAGTAAACGAGGCAAAAAAAATTTAAGATATTTCGACAAACACATTAAAAATTCAGCAACATGAACCAATAAATTGTATTTTTTTGAACTGAACGTTCATGCCTTATCGATGTTTTTGGCTTAATTGCCACATGAAAACCATCAGATTATATGTTTTTTTGTGTTCCTGATTAAATTCCCTTCAGAATAAAAAAAAAAATAATCACGCTCGAGTATTTCGAGGTGACGTTTTTTATTTACAAATTTGTGCTTCTCCCATTTTCTTATGCCACGCTCAAATTGTCAGATTATTGAAATATGCACTTTTCTGGATGTACTTAACCTACCATTCCTTAATCTGACGCGCTCGAGTATTTCCGAAGATCGATTTTTTTTTAACTAATCTGACGGGTTGTCCACAAAGAACACCACTGTATCAAGCTTTTTTATTTGGTAGGAGTACATTACTGAGTACAAGCTTTCTCCCATATGATTTTCTGAAGCGCTCGAGTAATGTGCGAAATCCCTTCCTGGGCTCCCCTACTACTGGGACTAGTTAGATTTTTGGGGCGAACTATCTCTCTCATTGATGAGTTGAGATGATGGATTTCCCAGTAAGTTCGGTTTTGGACGGTGGATAGTGTTGCGTGATGGATGCAGAGTTTTTAATTTTAAAGTAAATGCACTTCAGATTGCCAATAGAGAACTGGAGGTCTTAGTTTGGCGAGATTTGTGCACAGAGTTTTTCACTTAAGTGGACTTATGACTTCAAATACGTGTATTTGGCCACTTTTTTGCAACCAGGTTAATCGTGAGCCCCTCAGTGTTTTTGCTTGAGCTTTCGCTGTAGTGACTTTTTAGCGTTCAGTAGCTATAATTTAAACCTAGCTTAGTTTATTTTGCTAAAAATGTGTTTCTTTTTATCACCACTCAATTCACTAATTGACAAAATATTATTTGGATTGTTTATTGTATCGTTTAGAATTAAACTTTGCACTTTTAAACTATTTT
This sequence comes from Episyrphus balteatus, assembly GCF_945859705.1. Classification (NCBI taxonomy): domain Eukaryota; kingdom Metazoa; phylum Arthropoda; class Insecta; order Diptera; family Syrphidae; genus Episyrphus; species Episyrphus balteatus. The sequence continues at coordinate 75,672,609 of NC_079134.1, read as the reverse complement.
TTAGATTTAAGTTTATTTTAAAAGATAATGGGTACGACCGACGCCACACCAGAATTATTTTATATATATTAATTGCCTCGGGGCTCACCTTTATTCTTAATTGTCCAAAAGAATTATTCCAAAAAGAAGGATTTTGCGTTAAGCAGGTGTATTTATAGTCCCTTGGACCAAGCTCATAAACCTTACTCATACATACACACGAAAGAAACATGGACGTAAATTGAAACTTCCGTTTTGTTTCTCCCGTAAAGGATTTTGACTATAAAATTTTTTAGTTTAGTGTAAGACAATTTTGAATTTTTTTAAAAATAAGTGTGTTAAAATTCACAACCTCTGGGTCAAAATCCATTAAAACTCATTATCTCAAAAATCTTTTTTTTTTTTTTTGTATTGGTTCGGCTTTTCGATTCACATGTTCCAAAAAACATCAAAAAACAGCTGTGTCCTTGAAAATTATTTTTGCATAATTTATGCAATATAGTATATGAAAAATCACAAGAGTTTTTGTGATTTAGCTCTTATTTGAGCCTGAATTTAACACCTTTTAAAAAAACTTTAGAGATTAAACTTTCAAAAAAACGAGTTAAATAAAACGACGTGTTTAGAGTGCGGTAACTTTCAGTGGAATGATTTATTTTCCGTTTTCTTTTTCTTCTTCTTTTTCATCTTTCTTTTAAAGTGAAATAAATATGGCCGAAAGGCGCGGAATTTAAATATTATAGCTGTTAAGTTCTAGTTCACAATAGTTAAATTGGATTTTTAGTATAATTCAAATTTTAATTCAAAGTAATTTCAAACTATATTTAAAATTCATTTTAGTTCATTTTAATTAATATAATTCAAATTAATAGTTATTAGTAATAATTCAAAGGAAATTCAGTTTTTCATTGTTACAATGACATTTGTCAAAACAGTATACCTCATGTTATATTTTTTTTATAGCTAAGTATTCCACCTGATATTTGTTTCATTTTTGTACCCTATCATATACATAAGTCGCTCCGTAGCACGATGGGTAGGGTAGGCACGACACATCCAACCAACAACCCTGGTTGAAATCTCCTAATTTCTTTTCGTTTTCTCTTACTTTTTTCAAATTTATTTTTTTTTTACGAAAAAAAAAAAATAAAATCATATTATACAGGGTGATTCAAGAGTAATGTGCCAAAAAGCTGGTGCGTGTAGGTTGGTTCGAGACACGAAAAAAATCGTATGGGAGGGAAGGGTCTATTCCCCTTCGTTTAGCGAGGAGGGGCAATTTAAAAAAAAAATGACTTAATTTGGAAAATAAATTATTAAAAATCAACGGTTACACCTACAACAACGTGCTATACCTTTTTGTAAAGCCAAGTCTTTGTCTTTTACAAAAATTTTAAATAACGCCATTTTATGGTACAGTTTTTGAAAAATTAGTTTTCAAAATCAAAATTTTGAAAAAAAAAATTGGAAAAAAAATTTCAAACTAAAATTAGTTTTCAAAATCAAAATTTTGAAAAAAAAAATTGGAAAAAAAATTTCAAACTAATTTTTCTCAAAATTTTATGTAATTAAGTACTAATTAAGTTTTTAAAATTCGATGCTCTTATTTGTTTTTAAATACAAACAGAAAACCGGATTCCAAAATATTTTGTCATTTTCGAGAAATTAACAAAAAACCAAAACTATTTTTTTCTAAAAAACCTCTTTATTTTCTGTTTTCACGTAGCAGGACTTTTCGATAAATTAATTTATGAAACATTTACCATTCGTCAATTATTTTTTAAACATTCAGACTTAAATAAGGATACAATAAAGTGACACAGTATTGGATTCACCCTGAATTGATGAACTTTTTTCATTGATAACACCTGAAAACTTACCCCCTTCGGGTAGGGGAAAAGAAAGAATATACCCGAGGTAGGCATGCCTGTCGTAAGAGGTGACTAAAATCCACCCTCCGTATACTGAGAATGACGTATACAAAAATATGGAATGAATAAAACAGAAAGATATAGTACCCCAGGTGGCAATTCAGATTTTCTGGAAAATCCACCCTCTTCGGAGGTTGGCTCTAAGGATTCTGGGGAGAGCCATTATTCCAATTTGAACACTTGATAAATCCGTTTTCAAGAAAACCTATGATAACGCGATCACAACCACCAACATCGAGTGCAACCGGGCAAAAGAGTCTCCCTAAACTACCAGAGCGTGCAAAAGAAGACTCAGACAAAAAAGATAGTCTTGAAAAAGACAACAACGATCTTCGTCAAAGACTCGACGAAACATTGAAACTCTATCAAGAGTTGAAAGAAGAATTCAATTTTCTAAGAATTGAAAATGAGGCCTTAAAGAAAAGCCATCAAGAAATCGATCTTCTCCGCAAGGAAAATGATATGTTAAAAAAAGCTCAAATACTTAAAGAAACAAAAACAGCTCCACAGCAAGTGGTTATTCACGAATATAAAACAGACGAAGAAGAGCTAAACGTGAAACGGAAAGATCCTCCAAAAATCCAAAAAGACGTACAAAAAAACGTAAAGTTTTCTCCTCACCAGAGGGTGCTTCTTCTTCCGAGACAGAAGAAGTTAAAGAAGTAAATGCACCAAAAGATACAAATATCAAAGAAAAACCGGTTAAAATAAGGCCACCGCCACCGATTAATGTTGTCGGAGTTGCGGAGTTCAATAAATTACAAACCATTTTAAAGGCGTTACCGCCAACGAATTTCAAAGTTATCTCGCTTAATAACAACAAGTAAAAAGTTTGTGTAAAAGACTCTGATAATTATCGTCTCCTTTCGCGAAGACTGAACGAAGAAAAAGTAGAGTGGTACACATACGAAAACAAATAAAGAAAAAAAGACAACAAAAAGATAAAGAAACAGTCGTGGTACAACGTGGTCTCTACTATTTATACTCACGTTCGATAAAACAGAAAAACTAGAGGAAATCTACAAAATCAAAAGAATACTTAGCCTCGTAGTAAAGATCGAACCTCTAAAAAAACATACAAAACAAGTCCCTCAGTGTAGACGCTGTCAAGGGTTCAACCAAACACAAACTTATTGTAAAAAAGAACCTAGGTGTGTGAAATGCGCGGGAAAACACTTAACCGCAGATTGCACCGGAAACAGCAAGAGTCCAGCGAAGTGCATAAATTGCACCGGAAGTCACCCGGCAAGTTATAGAGGCTGTGAAGTAGCTAAAGAGGTACAGAAACGCCGAGAAAAAATTCATGCCCAAAGAAAGCCCACAAAGAACCAAACTTCTAAGACCCCTAAAAGGGTTAATACAACAAAACCCGCCACTGGTAAAGAAAATCAAACGCCAACAACATCAAACACGTCTCCAAAGAAACGTAATGGAAACTCATACGCTGAAATGGCGGCTTCACCCGTAATCAAAAATAATTCCGAACCTGTCGCATTTTCTCAAAGCTTGGCTATAATTTTGTCAAAATTTGAGGATCAGTTAAAACTTAACAAATTTATGTCTGAAATGCTTTCTAAACTCGAAGAATTTATATTATCCAACACTATACAAAATATAAATGATGGAAAAGCTTAAAATTATAACATGGAACGCCAACGGATTATGGCAAAGACTTGGAGAATTAGAAATGGTTATGCGGGAAAAAGATATTGACATTTGTCTGATATCAGAAACCCATGTAAAAAAAGAATCAAACTTCAATATCAACGGTTTTCTTGATTACCACGCAGTTCACCCGTCGAACAAAGCAAGAGGCGGAGCATTATTATATATAAAAGATTGTATTAAACACTCGATAGTTCTTAAGCTTGAGCTTGAATCGATGCAACTTATAAGTGTGCAAGTTGAAACTAAGCATGATGTACTAAATGTCTCATCTATATGAATTTTCAAACTTGCTAAAATTACTTAGACCAACTTTAATTATCGGCGGCGACTTTAATGCAAAGCATACGTTTTGGGGTTCTAGATATATATCTCAAAAAGGCCGAGCGTTATACGAAGCCGGTATGGATAATAATTTTTGACTTTCATTCTACTGGGAAACCAACTTATTGGCCGGCAGATACCTCCAAAATACCTGACCTGATTGATTACTTTATAGTCAGGGGAATACCGTCAAATCGAATTAAAGTAACGGAATGTTATGATCTTTTTTCTGACCACTCTCCCGTTATTCTCACAATGAGCGAAAGTCTTGTTAAAGTTGAAATGCCACCTAGACTAACAAACGGTAAAACTAACTGGGAAAGCTTTAAGAAGGATATTGAGGATAATGTTGAATTAAGGGTATCACTACAAACACCTCTTGAGCTTGAAGCAGCGGTAGATAATTTTGTGAATATTATCCAAAAAGCCGCATGGAACAATACCCCTTGCCAAAGAGAAATTTGAGGGTACAAAGATGCTAAATATCCCCAAGAGATAAAAGACGTACTTAAAGAAAAGCGAAAAGCGCACAAAAAATGGCAACAAACTCGTGCTCCCCATCACAAATCTAATTTAAATCGGTTAAGTAATTTGCTTAAAAAGATGATATCAGATTTCAAGAACCGCGAAGCTAAAAATTACCTTGAAAATTTGACGGCAGGTAAAGAATCTAACTACTCTCTATGGAAAGCTATAAAAGCCACGAAAAAATCTAAGCTTCCAGCACCTCCGATTATGAAAGACCAAAATGAATGGGCAAGAAGCGACAAAGAGAAAGCAAAAGTTTTCGCTGATTACCTAGAGGACACATTCAAACCATTCAATGGGCAAGCATTGAATAATAGTATAAATATAAATATGAATTTAACGTCAAGTGAAAGCTTTATCACAAGAAATGTTACACTCGCCGAATTAAACAAAGAAATTAAGAACCTAAAGTTAAAAAAAGCACCCGGATACGACTTAATTACAGCGGAAATTCTCATTTTCGAGAAATTAACAAAAAACCAAAACTATTTTTTTCTAAAAAACCTCTTTATTTTCTGTTTTCACGTAGCAGGACTTTTCGATAAATTAATTTATGAAACATTTACCATTCGTCAATTATTTTTTAAACATTCAGACTTAAATAAGGATACAATAAAGTGACACAGTATTGGATTCACCCTGAATTGATGAACTTTTTTCATTGATAACACCTGAAAACTTACCCCCTTCGGGTAGGGGAAAAGAAAGAATATACCCGAGGTAGGCATGCCTGTCGTAAGAGGTGACTAAAATCCACCCTCCGTATACTGAGAATGACGTATACAAAAATATGGAATGAATAAAACAGAAAGATATAGTACCCCAGGTGGCAATTCAGATTTTCTGGAAAATCCACCCTCTTCGGAGGTTGGCTCTAAGGATTCTGGGGAGAGCCATTATTCCAATTTGAACACTTGATAAATCCGTTTTCAAGAAAACCTATGATAACGCGATCACAACCACCAACATCGAGTGCAACCGGGCAAAAGAGTCTCCCTAAACTACCAGAGCGTGCAAAAGAAGACTCAGACAAAAAAGATAGTCTTGAAAAAGACAACAACGATCTTCGTCAAAGACTCGACGAAACATTGAAACTCTATCAAGAGTTGAAAGAAGAATTCAATTTTCTAAGAATTGAAAATGAGGCCTTAAAGAAAAGCCATCAAGAAATCGATCTTCTCCGCAAGGAAAATGATATGTTAAAAAAAGCTCAAATACTTAAAGAAACAAAAACAGCTCCACAGCAAGTGGTTATTCACGAATATAAAACAGACGAAGAAGAGCTAAACGTGAAACGGAAAGATCCTCCAAAAATCCAAAAAGACGTACAAAAAAACGTAAAGTTTTCTCCTCACCAGAGGGTGCTTCTTCTTCCGAGACAGAAGAAGTTAAAGAAGTAAATGCACCAAAAGATACAAATATCAAAGAAAAACCGGTTAAAATAAGGCCACCGCCACCGATTAATGTTGTCGGAGTTGCGGAGTTCAATAAATTACAAACCATTTTAAAGGCGTTACCGCCAACGAATTTCAAAGTTATCTCGCTTAATAACAACAAGTAAAAAGTTTGTGTAAAAGACTCTGATAATTATCGTCTCCTTTCGCGAAGACTGAACGAAGAAAAAGTAGAGTGGTACACATACGAAAACAAATAAAGAAAAAAAGACAACAAAAAGATAAAGAAACAGTCGTGGTACAACGTGGTCTCTACTATTTATACTCACGTTCGATAAAACAGAAAAACTAGAGGAAATCTACAAAATCAAAAGAATACTTAGCCTCGTAGTAAAGATCGAACCTCTAAAAAAACATACAAAACAAGTCCCTCAGTGTAGACGCTGTCAAGGGTTCAACCAAACACAAACTTATTGTAAAAAAGAACCTAGGTGTGTGAAATGCGCGGGAAAACACTTAACCGCAGATTGCACCGGAAACAGCAAGAGTCCAGCGAAGTGCATAAATTGCACCGGAAGTCACCCGGCAAGTTATAGAGGCTGTGAAGTAGCTAAAGAGGTACAGAAACGCCGAGAAAAAATTCATGCCCAAAGAAAGCCCACAAAGAACCAAACTTCTAAGACCCCTAAAAGGGTTAATACAACAAAACCCGCCACTGGTAAAGAAAATCAAACGCCAACAACATCAAACACGTCTCCAAAGAAACGTAATGGAAACTCATACGCTGAAATGGCGGCTTCACCCGTAATCAAAAATAATTCCGAACCTGTCGCATTTTCTCAAAGCTTGGCTATAATTTTGTCAAAATTTGAGGATCAGTTAAAACTTAACAAATTTATGTCTGAAATGCTTTCTAAACTCGAAGAATTTATATTATCCAACACTATACAAAATATAAATGATGGAAAAGCTTAAAATTATAACATGGAACGCCAACGGATTATGGCAAAGACTTGGAGAATTAGAAATGGTTATGCGGGAAAAAGATATTGACATTTGTCTGATATCAGAAACCCATGTAAAAAAAGAATCAAACTTCAATATCAACGGTTTTCTTGATTACCACGCAGTTCACCCGTCGAACAAAGCAAGAGGCGGAGCATTATTATATATAAAAGATTGTATTAAACACTCGATAGTTCTTAAGCTTGAGCTTGAATCGATGCAACTTATAAGTGTGCAAGTTGAAACTAAGCATGATGTACTAAATGTCTCATCTATATGAATTTTCAAACTTGCTAAAATTACTTAGACCAACTTTAATTATCGGCGGCGACTTTAATGCAAAGCATACGTTTTGGGGTTCTAGATATATATCTCAAAAAGGCCGAGCGTTATACGAAGCCGGTATGGATAATAATTTTTGACTTTCATTCTACTGGGAAACCAACTTATTGGCCGGCAGATACCTCCAAAATACCTGACCTGATTGATTACTTTATAGTCAGGGGAATACCGTCAAATCGAATTAAAGTAACGGAATGTTATGATCTTTTTTCTGACCACTCTCCCGTTATTCTCACAATGAGCGAAAGTCTTGTTAAAGTTGAAATGCCACCTAGACTAACAAACGGTAAAACTAACTGGGAAAGCTTTAAGAAGGATATTGAGGATAATGTTGAATTAAGGGTATCACTACAAACACCTCTTGAGCTTGAAGCAGCGGTAGATAATTTTGTGAATATTATCCAAAAAGCCGCATGGAACAATACCCCTTGCCAAAGAGAAATTTGAGGGTACAAAGATGCTAAATATCCCCAAGAGATAAAAGACGTACTTAAAGAAAAGCGAAAAGCGCACAAAAAATGGCAACAAACTCGTGCTCCCCATCACAAATCTAATTTAAATCGGTTAAGTAATTTGCTTAAAAAGATGATATCAGATTTCAAGAACCGCGAAGCTAAAAATTACCTTGAAAATTTGACGGCAGGTAAAGAATCTAACTACTCTCTATGGAAAGCTATAAAAGCCACGAAAAAACCTAAGCTTCCAGCACCTCCGATTATGAAAGACCAAAATGAATGGGCAAGAAGCGACAAAGAGAAAGCAAAAGTTTTCGCTGATTAGAGTCGTTCGTGGTAAGTGTGCGCAGCCGGTAAGTGTGCGCATTGCTATTTTCTCGAAACTAGTGTAAAAATTTAAATTTCTGCTGATGCACAATTAATTAAATATCTGATCTTCGTCGAAGTCCGTTATATTTATGCTTCTGTTGTTTTTAATGTTTCGAGAAAAAGCAAAAGAAAAAAAAGTTAACTTTCCTTAAAATTTTTCACACTTTTCAAACTGTGACAGTGACCTGTCTTTGACTTAAAGTGAAATCAATTGATTTTTTTTATTGAGCTTACTATTTAAACTTTATGTTCCAATAAAAATGTTATTGTTTTTTGTATTTATTTATTAATATTTTATCAAAAACAATAAAAAACTGCATTTGGGGTAAGTGTACGCAAAAATTTGGGGGCAAGTGTGCGCATGCAAATGCATGGGATTCCACTGAAAATATATATACTTGCATAAAATGCTTCAAAATGCATCAAAATTTCACAGTGTACAGAATGGATCAAAATAATGAGAAAATCGTATGGGAGCGGGAGTCTCAGACCCCTCGTTTGGTTTTTATATGTCTTTAAAAAATGAAAAAAAAGAACAATAGATATTCATTTAGATTACTAAGCAAAAGTACCTGCGCACACTTACCGTACACCCTGCGCACACTTACCCCTTCGAAGGGGTAAGTGTGCGCAATATGACCTGTTTTGGTTTTCTTAGGAAAACATAAATAATTTTATAAATATTAGTTAAATTTTAATTGAATTTAAGAAGTCAAAACATGTATCTGTAATAATCAATTTACTTTTTTTATGTACATCCTATATTATGCTTGTAATACTTATTCAAAGTCAAAAGTGCGCACACTTACCACAAACGACTCTACCTAGAGGACACATTCAAACCATTCAATGGGCAAGCATTGAATAATAGTATAAATATAAATATGAATTTAACGTCAAGTGAAAGCTTTATCACAAGAAATGTTACACTCGCCGAATTAAACAAAGAAATTAAGAACCTAAAGTTAAAAAAAGCACCCGGATACGACTTAATTACAGCGGAAATTCTTAAAATGCTCCCACGGAAAGGTTTAATAAATCTTCTCTATATAATGAATGCCACTATAAGGTTAGAATACATTCCAAATCAATGGAAAGTCGCAGAAGTAATAATGGTCTTGAAACCTGGCAAACCATCACATGAAAAGAAATCATACAGACCCATTTCACTGCTTCCTGTAGTATCGAAGATTTTTGAAAGAATATTTTTGCAGCGACTTCAGCCAATAAAATAGAAGAAAAAGGTCTTATACCTGAACACCAGTTCGGTTTTAGAAACAAGCACTCGACGATTGATCAAGTGCATAGAATCACCGATGTCATTGAGAGAGCTCTTGAAGAAAAGAAAATTTGTTCAGCGGTCTTTTTAGATGTGTCTCAAGCTTTTGACAAAGTATGGAACGAGGGCCTCAAATTCAAGTTAAGACAAGTCCTACCTAAAGGACTCTTTACCATTCTTAAAGAATATATAGAGAATAGAATTTTCCGCGTTAGGCACGAAAATGATTACTCAGACTTTAGGGAAATAGTGGCTGGGGTATCACAAGGTAGTGTTTTAGGTCCCATTCTGTACCTTCTATTCTATATAAGAAAATAAATAGACTACCTGTTTTTATTAATACTACTCAAGTCCCATTTGCAAATGAGGCAAAATATCTCGGGATGACTCTCGAAGCGAAATTAAAATGGAAACCGCATGTTAAAAATAAATGTGATCAATTAAATATGAAATTGAGAGAAATGTATTGGTTGCTAGGACAACATTCTAGACTAAGTGTCGAAAACAAATTATTAGTTTACAAGCAGGTACTTAAGCCTGTCTGGACATATGGTATTCAACTCTGGGGTTGTACCCGCGATACAAATTTAAATAGATTACAAACGTTTGAAAATAAATTATTAAGATCATTTGTAAATGCGCCGTGGTATATAAGAAACGAAGATCTTCACAGGGATCTTGGAATCCCCACGGTTCGCGAAGAAATAAAAACGTTTGCCCAAAAACATCGAAAACGGTTAGTCAAACATACTAATAGAACAATACTAGAAATTCTCGATGAGACAAACTAAGTACGACGTTTGCGAAGGACTAAACCTTCCGATTTGGTTTAGTGAAATTTTTCAATTTAATTCCTTTATTTCAAAATATCGACATAGATTAACATAAATTTAAATGTTTTAGTGATTTTATTGGTTTAACTTCCTTTAAAATATTTTTTTTTGATATCAAAATTTAAACCATTACTTAAATGATTTAATTTAAAACAAATGTTATTTATTTATTTTTAAATATCATCAGTAAGAACTTTCATCGGAAAGTTACCTACAACACGTAACTTAACTTCGAGAAAGATAAATTGCTAGATAAGTTCCATCTGAACTTAGTTGCAATCGGGAGGAGGAGGTGGTTTTAGTGGTTAAGAGTCCCACATATCTATGAGCACGCGTTTTCCGGTCCTCATAGAATCTTTTGAAGATTTCAACACCCACCCACGGACAAAACAAAAAAAAAAATATTTATGTATATTAAAATTTAATAATTGAGTTTAAAAAGACAACGAATTTCAGTATTTATCATCAATTAATACCTGACAATTGCAATGAGGATGACAGGTAGATACCTATAGGAAAAAAAAAAATATAAAAAAGAAGTAACACAACCAAATTTTTCGATGGAGGTCAGAGGCCAACTAAAAAATAAAACAAATTTAAGCAACAAAATGTTCCATACAAAGTGTTCTTTTTTGGTGGGAGGTGGAAGTGGGAGCAACACAATCACAGCATGAACCTATCTGTTGGACTACTCGACTACTTCTCCCTCTCCAGCTTGTGTTATACTTTACATAACACTACAACCTTATTCTAATGACACATTTTTTTCGACTAGTTGATGTGGAGGTGGGGAGTGTGTGTGAGAAAGATGTCATCTATCGTTGGCTTAGGTTTGTCCTAATCTAACAACAGAAACAGAGTTATATAATGGAAATAAAAATGCGCTTTTTATTTTACTTATGTCGTTTTCTATTGACTTTTGAGATTTTTGTGTAAAATTCTCAGATTTTCCACTGCAAATAGAATATGAAATCTAGTTTTGTAATTGTGTGCGAAATCTCTGCGTATAAAAAAAATAAAACAACAACAAATGTTCAGACAAATGTCAAACAGAGGAGTGTGTGTGAAAGTGCGTGTGTTTGTATGCGTGAATCTTGATAAAAATCCAGAATCAGATTTTTGAATCTCAGATTCATTTTTTTGTCATTTTTTTGAATCTCAAGACGCAAATAGATCATGAAATCTGAGATTTGTCCACTATTTCCCCTCTTCACCCCCCCTTTCAGCTGTCAAATTCACAAATCTCATTCTGAGATTCGTCATTAGAAAACGACATTATTTAGGTGGGGAAATAAGAATGCATGTTTTTTTCATTTAAGATGTCACTGTCTAACACTATTGTTGTTATGAAAGAGATAACCTAACAAATTTTTAACTTGTTGACTTGTTCTTTTCTAAAACTTGCATTTAGTTCAGTCAATGGGGAAAAATCTGACAGTTGTGACGTCTGCTAAGTTTGGATGCAGTATGGAAGGGGGTTTATCCTGAGTATAAATCTCAGTTTGGGTATTATTTGGGGCGTCCGCCATTTTGAAAAACGCATAAGTTTGAATATCTCGAGAACGCCTGGTCGAACAGAAAATTTGCAAGGTCTTTTTAGATTGGAAATATAATTATTTTTCTTTCCCCAGTACTATTTTTTTCTCTAGGATTTATACTCAGGATAAACCTCCTTCAATTCTGCATCCAAACTTAGCAGACGTCACAACTTTTGTCGGATCCACTGCTTGACTCCTCATTGACTGAACTTATTGTTATGAAAATAAAATAACCCTATATTTTTTCAACTTATTTAAAGGTGGGGATATGATTTTTTTGGTATACGTTCTTAAGAGTCCATCCAACCCATAGAATCCGTCGCATCCCATAGGTCGACGGATTCAACGGACAATTCAATAAAATACACAAGTTCTCATGAGAACCGACCTATAAACAAACGGCAACCATCAAGTCCAACTAATATACGAATTGGTTCTTATAAAAATGTTGTTTATCAAGGTCAATTAAATCCGTCAACAAATCAACGGATGCGACGGTTCCTATGCCTTTACCTTGGCCCCTTTATGTAGGTGAGACGTCAGAGGCGTTACCGGGAAATTTTTTTTTTTTTGAAAGTGCCAATGTTAACAACAGGTGCCAATTTGGGCCATTTAGTGCATAAAAGTAAAAACAAAGTCTGAAGACTAAAGACATAACTAATGAGAATTATTAAGCGCAAAACTAGTAAATTAATTTAATTATAAAAAAGAACTTAATGAATGGCCACACAACAACCGTATTCGATAATGGTATGTTTGCAAAAAAAAATTCCAAACCTGATGTACATCAACGTTCAGATGCGGAATTTTTTTCATACACTTACCCGTAGGTACCGCATACCTTTTCGGTGTGGGCAAACCCTTAAAGCTTCAAAGAAACATAACAAATAAATAAAAGCATCAAGAAATTAGTTAATTAAAAATATAAGTCCATACCTACATAGGGGGTGCGACATAAGGTCAAATTAACTAAATGTTGTAAATATTTTATCTTTAATATACATTTTTCTAGAGTGGCATTTCAAGTCATTTGAGAACAACAGTACCATTTAAATTTAAAAAAACACCAAAAGTGCACGACCGTGCCAATTCGGCAACGCTACGGTCGGATGTGAATGATTTTTTTTTAAATTTTTTTTAACTGCTCCTTCCTTCTCTTACATCCACGATCCATTTTTTGAAGTGTTGGGGAAACAGAAACATTGATCGGCCACCACCATTGTTCTTTCTCAATAGGTGTGCATTGAATTTGTATAATGTTAAGTATCTTCTTTTATTTATCAGTTATTGCCAAAGAAAAAATATGAGTTTTTATTTACATAATTATGAATTTGTTAAACAAGGAAAGACTATTCAACGAGTTAAAAAAATGGAGTTTCCCCTACTAAACAGAAACGATTGAAATAGAACATTTTCATCTTTGGTTTGTTTTTTTTTTTAGTGGTTCCCTGACCTCCGTTTAAGAAGGTTGTGGCGTCACATTTTGTCACATATTATTCTTTCCAATACTTCAAACAAAACAGAAATGAAAAAAACAAACGTCAGCAAATTTTTCCCCATTAAATAATTTCTTCTGAGGAGAAAAGAGGGCGGGAGTGTAATTTACTGGCTGAATAAAATGGTGTAGCTGTGGCTATAGCTTTTAGCGCAAGTTGAAGAATTCTCAACTTTTTGCTCAGCTGCCGCCAACTTTTGTTGTTGTTTCCCTTAGTAAAATTTTGACAGTACTACAAGCTACAGCCACAGCTACACCATTGTATTCAGCCAGTTAGACCAAAGCTCAGGGAATGATCGCAACTTCAATGATATAAAAGACCACATCAGTTCACCACACCAAAATAACGTCTGTAAAAAAAGGGGTGGTTTGGTTATTATTTTAATATAAATAATAAAGTGGGTATTACAAAATACGCTATGAATAATTATATTAATTAATAGAAAAAAAAAAAATACGTAGGTGCAATATTAGTTGGACAAATAAGAAGTTAATTTCAATTATGTCCCCCAAACTTACATAAGTATACCTATGTTTTTTTTTCTATTTCAACGTTTTTGCGATCTTCTCACAAAAACAGAACCATATATGTATGTATACCTATAGCTATCCAATCAAAATTTTACAAGATTAAATAACACCCATTTTCGCTTTACTCATTTAGTTCTGACCAATGAGAAAAATGTTAATCTCTTGTTTGTATTTCCATAATTCCATATCGTTCCTCGCAATTGTTGCCAAACCAAAAATCACATGTCATAGCTTAGCATAACTTTAGAATTCGTAACTCTAGTTTTTCGTAACTTCGGTTTCGCGTAACTTTGACGCTCGTAACTCTGTCGCCCGTAACTCTGGTATTCGTAACTTCGTCGGTTTCCCCCTGCGAAGTGTCATTAAGTAACAAAAATCATCCCTAGGCTCGATATTTTCTACTTATTTCACTAGAAGTATGCAACGTTTTATTCGGCTTTTTTTTCTTATACCGTAGCTTAGATCTTTAAACAAGTGAAGCTTAAGGGGGGTTTCCATAGCATTTTAATGGAAGATGGTTGACTAATTGTTGTATAACTTTTGCAGTTTATATGATAATCTTATGAAACGTACTTTTTTGAAAAGGTAATAAACGTACGAATATTTTTGCATCATTTAAATTTTAGAAACATTTCTTGTGCGATTTTTATAAGGGTAGAAAATGATTTTTTTCCTGCAAATTTAGATTGAATCAAAATTTTGGTTGGGGCACCGTTGTTTATAAACTTTTTATTTTTTTTTTTTTGTTTTATAATGATCAAATGTGTTTTCATGCAGCACGTGAAACAGTTTTTTTTTTATTAGAAAAAAAGCTTCGTTAATTTGTTGTAATTTCATGTTTTTTTTTACTCACTCTTCTTAGAATAACTTTACCGTATATTAGTGTTTTTAGATGATACAAAAAGAAAACAATAAAGTGAAATTAGGAGAATCCAATAAAATTTCTAAAATTTAATTTGAAGTTAGTTTGAACGGTTAATTTGAAGGAAAGGTGTCAAAATGCATTTTAGCATTTTAGTCGTGGGGCAAAGCGTGATTATTTTTTAAAATGTTTTTGTATTTTTTAATGAGAAGTTAATAAAGTTGTTCATGCAACCCGTTTGCCAAAAAAAAATATTTTTTTTATTTACACACTAAAAATTTGATTTTAATAAACCAATATTTGCATTCTGTTTTTGAGGAAGGGGCAGTTAATGCATCCACAATTTATTTTTATTATTTTTTTTCATTATATTTCAAATCAGTTTCAAAAAAAAATATATATTTTTGCTCACAGTATTTTAAATATAAATTGTTGAAAAAGTGTCTATTTTAGCTTTTTTTACTTTGAAAATTCCATTGATCACGCACACATGCAAATTTAGTTCAAAAGAATGCCACGCATAAGCTGGCGCTGATGAACTCTTTTTTTCTGTTCTTTTCTATTTATTGAAAAAAAACTTGCTCTTGCGCTCTCATTTTTTCGTTATATTTTGTTTTTTTTTTTTGTGTTTACATAATCCTTTTTTTTTTGTTTCCTATTTCCTCACTCAGGCAGGCAGAAATCATTCATGAAATTATGAAGATGATGCAGAGAGTAGGTAGATAGTAGATATTTTTTGCAAGATCATTATCATTAGTTTTCAAAAAGGGTTGTTTTGTTCTTGTTGACTCTTGGGTTTTTCCTAACAATTCATTTCGTGTTTATAATATCGCACCCACGCTTTCGAGTTGACGGGAGCGGTACGATTGATCGCAAACTAAAATCTCTTATAACAAAATCTCGCATTTTGGCAAAAATCACGCAAATCTAAATTTCGCATTTTTAACATCTCACATAACAAAATCTCGCATTTTCAAAATCCTGCATATTAAAATCTCGCATTTTAGAAAAAATCTCACAAGTTCACTAAATTCTTGCTATATCAAAATCTCGCATTAGAAGAATTAGTTTAGAGCGTAAAGTATCTTAAATTTAAATTGCTTTTTTGACAGCAAAATGTATAAGCAACAGATTAAATGAAAAGAGAAGGTCGAATACGACAAATTCACATGCATTAAGTCCTTTTGACTCCAACATTCAACAGTTGAAACTGAACACTTTAAAAAAACTGGCATAGGCGCCTGACAGTTAACAAACCTTTTCCTTTTCTATTTATCTCTTCAAAACAAAACGAAAAAAATCAGAAGAGGGATGTTCTGGGCTTTCCTTAGCTAGCAATATCATGTAGGTTTATAATCTCAAATTGAAATAAAATATTTATTAATTCGCGCGCGCGAATTAATAAATATTTTATTTCAATGCGAGATTATAAATTTTGGGATTTTAGTTTGCGAGATTTTAATGTTGCGAGATTTTGGTAAACGAGATTTTGAAATTGCGAGATTTCGATAAAAAAGATTTCATAATGCGAGATTTTAAGATGCGAGGTTTTAAGAACAAGATTTTAAAATGCGGTCAATCGTACCCAACCCGTAATATTCACATTGCTCGTGCGGGGATATAGGTAAAGGATTAGATATGTGGTATGCATTTGTTTGTGTGTAAAAATGTGTATTGACATTTGACATGTGCTTGTGCACAATGATTGATTTCCATATTTAGGTTGAATTCTGGGTTGTATTAGGTCTGTTTGGGTACTGCCTAAAACAGAAATATTTCAACTTTTTTCAACATTTTCAGCCCAATTCCTGTTTGGGTACACTGGAATGGTGTGGTTTTGCACATTATTTTTGTCAAAAAAAGAAATATTTCTGTTTTAGACAGTACCCAAACAGACCTATTGTTTATTATACTACACTCGCGCGTGCGTGCGGGGTTATATAATATAAATATGTCCTTTTGTTTTTCATTGTCTTTGTTTATATGTTGCGGATTCGGTTTTTTTTTTGTAGGTTTGTAGGTATAATAGTTATATTTTCGCGGGGGAATGGGTAAAGGGTTATATAAGTGTATTTGTGGTTAGAATGCACTTGATGGTATTTATAGAAATAGTTTTGCAATGGATTTTCAATTCAGTGTCTTCTTTGTTTTTGAATGAAAAAATAGATCATTGTTTTTCAAAGTGTTGAGCTTGAAAATTATTTTTGAAAACTTCCCTAAGCTTTGATTACATAATTGAAAAATTAATTTCAAGGTTTAAAAAAAAAGTAACTTATAAGTTATTAATGCTGCCTTATTTTTGTTTCCTAATAATGTAGGTATAAGTAAATAAAAAACAAAATCGATTCAGTTACGAACTGAGTTCATTACATTGGTGACTTTAAAAAAAATCTTTATTAAAAAGGTTTTGAAAGTAAATTGGATTGATATCGAGTCCATCCCCAAACAACATACACATAAGAACCTAAACATTCTATATATTGTAAGTAAATACATTTCCATGTCAGCCGGCGCGTGTGCGAGACAAAAAATTTCTCAACGAAGAACAACTCAAACAGAGATACCCAAAAGAGATGAGAAACTTCTGACGTCATACGGGTTTGCCTACAAGCTGCTTTAGACATTTTTGGATAAGTATGCGTGAAAAAATACACATTTTTGGCTAAGTACGCGTGAAAAATCGTACATTTTTGCTTAGGTGTGCGTAAAAACACCGTGGCTACACTATGTGTGTTTTTCACATTTATTCACGAATACAAAAGAGATTACAACAACACGAAATAAACAAATGGGTTTTGGGGGGTAAAACATACGAAAGTTTCCCATCTCCTTTGGGTATCTCTGAACTCAAAAGTGAGCAAGAACCTGAAAATCAATCCTTCTGCGCATCTACTCATATTTTTATACAAACTACACAAAGGATACTGTCAAGTATATTATATCAATGCACCCATATAACACATCCTCTACCTGCTTCTCCGCTGAACAACTATAATTATTATTATAATGCAAAAAATTTCTCTGATACACAAAAAACTCAAATGCCATCCACAACAGCAACATGGAAACAAGTTTCTTTTTCATTTCAAAAATAAATAGGTATACCTGCACTCCAGAAATCTTTCATGAAAATATTGAATTTCAAACCAGTTTTCGTCCACAAACACCATATCCATATAAAGATCTATGTAGTATACCTACATCCATTTGCATGTCACCCCGCACGCGTGAGTGCGATGACGATCTCACAGAGAGACAATGAATGAAAACCTTAACCAACATCCTGAGCAGGGATGGGACTTTAAAAAAAAAATGTAGAAGTAGATTTGAACAAAAAACGCAGTAGATTCATTTTTATCGCAGTAGATTTTTATATTTTTAGAATTTCATAAAAAATAACAAAAACTAAACATTCATTTCTTTTTAGAAAATATAACAAAAACGGACCAAAACAAAAATGTATGCATTTTTGTATTAATTATACGTAAAAACACACGTTACGTATTAGAATGAGATTGACTGCATTCAGAATAACGATCAAACAAATAAAATAAATAATATGCTGATAGTATTTTTACATGAGATTCACGTGGAAATTTTCCACACGAAACATTTTTGTTCGCATGCAATTTTAATAACGGCAAAAATAGTTTTTTGTTCGCCACTAAATTTTAACCTCGCAGAGTGTTGCCAGAATATTTAAGAAGCAAGGAGTCGATTTTGAAAAATCTTGGAGCCAAAAATAGACTTTTATATGGCATACAAAACGCATATAGTTTTGTTTTGCTATGAGATTTTTGATTTTTTTTAATTTTCAGAAAAATTTTGGATATCAGACCTCAAGTACAATTTTTTTTCATACCTATTTGATACCTATTTGTATATTCTGGTTTTTATGCTCATTGACGGGCATGAAATTAAATTAGTAGTAGTTAATAATGAAACGTGTATGCAAATTGGTTATCTCTGTTCACATCCTTAATGGATTTTTGTTGTAAGATGCTTTGATTTCAAAGGAGCCTTAAGTCGCCAAGTTTAAAATTAAAAGGGCCAAATTCCGATAAATCGGAAATAAAAATTTTAAGTAGCGGGTGAAATGTTCAAGGAGCTTGTTTGGCGATAAATAGCCGGCTCTGGCAACACTGCCTCGCACATTACCTGAACAAAATACGAGGAGTTTTCTGAACGTCAACAACTTTCCTCATGGAACTCATAATAGAAATAAAAGTAATATTCCATTTTTTCGGGTGAAATCCTGTTCACATGAAACTCACAATAGGCTGATAATTTTTTTTTTTGTAAAACAAAAAGTGCAGTAGATTTTATTTAAAGGCAGTAGATTTGTTTCTTGAAGAAAATGCAGTAGATCTACTGCAATTGCAGCAAAGTCCCATCCCTGATCCTGAGAGTAAAAAACCAGAGAATTCGATGGCGAGAGAGCGAAACACATTCACTAATACACACAAATGCTTTTACATGAGATTTGACTTTGCTGAAAAAGGGAACCCAGTCTTAAGAGACAATTTACACCACAATTTCCACAACTGTTTTGGATCTTGATTTTTAATAAGAGAGTCAATTAAAACTCTGACAAAAAAAAACAATCCGGCGATGATAGGTATATTAATTACTATACGTATTTATTTAAAAAAAAATCATTATGAAAAGAGCGATAGAAGAGAAAAGAAAACTAATAGAATAAATGAGATGGATTAAATTCTGTTTACACAATCTCTACCTTATTTTAATAAGAAACAAAAAGTCTACAAAATCAAATGCAAGAAAAGTATGTTAAAGAGAGGCTTATGATTATCTGTTGTTTAAAAAAAAATATTTTGGTTTTGCTTTAAATTTGTACAGTGTGTACAACAAGTAAGGTTTCCCACAAAATGAAGACCGAATAGTTTGGAAGTCTGAGTTAAAAAGGAAGAATAACCACGTTGGGTATTTGACATTTATGTATAAAACCAGAAATGGGGCAGAACAGATGTTTCCGCCAAGTTTACAGTTTTGAGCTGTTAGCTTTCGACCAGTAGAATGTCAGCGTTTGGAGATACTTACTTACTACAACGTGAGCTGATTTGTTTTTTCTGACTTTGGATGCGAGTTCAGTACACCGAAAACCTTCAGAAAAGAAAATTTTTGTTTCGACAACAAAACCCTTGTAAACCAGTGTTATCAATAGCCCAAAATCCTAGATTTATTCTGTTCTTCAAACTCATAAGATTTTTCAACCTATGTAGCACCCAAAATAATTTTTTTTGTTTTTTTTTTTTTTTTCAACTAAAAAGATGTGTTTACGCCTTAAGGTACAATTTGCATCAAAAAGTCGATTTCGGAAAAGTGGATTTATTCTGTTCTAACATATGACGATTAAATTAAAGTAACGGGCATATTATTCACTCTGGATTTAGTTTGGATTAAAGTTAATTTTAAATCCAAAAAAATTATGTGACTATTCAACAAATAATTTGAATTCATCTTTATTTTTCCTTCACAAAATACAAAACAACTGAACACTGTGAAAATGAATTTTACATCTGGATTTAAAAAGTTAAACAGACCTCCAGGTTAGGTTAGGTTAGGTTAGGTTAGGTTAGGTTAGGTTAGGTTAGGTTAGGTTAGGTTAGGTTAGGTTAGGTTAGGTTAGGTTAGGTTAGGTTAGGTTAGGTTAGGTTAGGTTAGGTTAGGTTAGGTTAGGTTAGGTTAGGTTAGGTTAGGTTAGGTTAGGTTAGGTTAGGTTAGGTTAGGTTAGGTTAGGTTAGGTTAGGTTAGGTTAGGTTAGGTTAGGTTAGGTTAGGTTAGGTTAGGTTAGGTTAGGTTAGGTTAGGTTAGGTTAGGTTAGGTTAGGTTAGGTTAGGTTAGGTTAGGTTAGGTTAGGTTAGGTTAGGTTAGGTTAGGTTAGGTTAGGTTAGGTTAGGTTAGGTTAGGTTAGGTTAGGTTAGGTTAGGTTAGGTTAGGTTAGGTTAGGTTAGGTTTGGTTAGGTTGCGTTAGGTTAGGTTAGGTTAGGTTAGGTTAGGTTAGGTTAGGTTAGGTTAGGTTAGGTTAGGTTAGGTTAGGTTAGGTTAGGTTAGGTTAGGTTAGGTTAGGTTAGGTTAGGTTTGGTTAGGTTAGGTTAGGTTAGGTTAGGTTAGGTTAGGTTAGGTTAGGTTAGGTTAGGTTAGGTTAGGTTAGGTTAGGTTAGGTATAGCAGTGGTTGTCAGGCAAGTTACCCGACACACTTAGACCCTTATGGATCCATTGTGATACCTTATGAATGGAGATAGACTTTTAACGTCCGTTTTCACTAGATTACTAGTGTATTCATAGAAGAATTCTCCTAGATGTAGTTTTCTTCTGCTGGAGAGAGCAGGGCAGGTGCACAGAAGATGTTGAACAGTTTCCTCTTCTTCTCCATCCATGCAACCTCTGCAGAAATCGTTAGAGAACACGCCCATTCGTTTTGCGTGTCTACCTATTAGACAGTGTGGAGCTTATATGCTTTCTGTTTAAATTCAACAAACCCTTTGAACGCTTCAAGTCTATACAAGGCCATATTTGTTTAGTAGCTAGGCAAGTATTACTCTGAGTCCATCTGAGGTTGATTTTCTTTAAAGCGTTCTGCTTCAGCATAAGTTTGCGTGTAGCGATAGGTGTTCCTATATTGTTCCTTTCTGGTTGTAGAGGAGTGATTGTTCCTTGTTTGGCAAGTTCGTCTGCCCTGCAATTGCCTGGAATGTCTCTTTGTCCCGGCACCCATACGAGGTGAATGTTAAATTGCTCAGAAATCTCCCTTAGAGATGTTTGACAGTCGAGGACCGTGATTGAATTTACAGTGATAGAGGCAAGAGATTTAATAGCTGCTTGGCTGTCCGAGAAGATCCGAATATCCGTGTTGGATATTACGTTTTCTCTGAGCCCAGAGAGAACCTCCTTTATCGCCAGAATTTCTGCTTGGCACACGCTACATTGGTCTGGTAGGCGGAAGAAAATACTGAGATTCAGTTTTTCCGAGAATATACCACTTCCTACACTTTCGTTGGTTTTTGAACCTTCAGTATAGAAGTGTAAAGAGCCATTGTCCAGAGTGCTAAGGTCCTCTCATTCAGTTCTGGAGGGAATAGAGTTCTGGAAATTATTATCGAACACCAATTGAGGTGTGGTATAGTCTAAACGATCCGGAATGAATCCGAAGTTGTTTAGAATATTAGTGTGGCCAATATGATTACTGATCCACTGAAGGGTCGCTTTTAGACGATTAGGTGAGCTTGCTGCTACTTGTTTGCTGAAAATGTCTAGGGGTGTGAGATTTAGTAGTATGTCGATGGCGTCAGAAGGAGTTGACCTTAGCGCACCGCTTATGCACATACTTGCTGACCTTTGGACTTTGATAAGCTTGTTTAGGTTTATCGCTTTGTCCAGTGCAGTCCACCAAACTACCATCCCGTATGTAAGTATTGGTCTTATGACCGATATGTATAGCCAGTGTGCAATGTTAGGAGAAATGCCCCATTTGCCGCCAATGGCTTTTTTGCATGAAAAGAGTGCCACATTGGCTTTCTTAACCCTTTCTTCAATATTGAGCTTCCAGGTCAGTTTTTTATCAAAAAATGAGTCCTAGATATTTAGCTTGATCGGATAGAGTAAGTGTTACATCTTTAATTGTAGGGAGTTTGAAGTCTGGAATCTTGTATTTCCTCGTGAAGAGGACAAGTTCCGTTTTGTGGGGATTAATATCCAATCCACATCCTCTAGCCAAGTGAATTAGTTTAAGGCTTTTTGTAGCAGTTCTGCTAGTGTCTGTGCGTATTTGGTTGGAAATAAGATCTTTACTAATTTGATAAAATTGGTTGGATCGGTGACCAATGTCACTTATAGAGTTCGAGCTACCAGGGAAGTAAGTGTCTATTAGCAAGTTTAGTGATTCCTCATAGGAGCTAGTCCAATCGCCATTTGAGTCCTAGAGAGCTCGGCATGGTTGGATTAGTTGAAAGGATTTTCCTTAGTCTAGATGCCTCAGAGGAGTCTTCAATTTGAATTGTTTGTGATATAAGGGTAATGTTCAATACCTCTTGTCGGTTCTTTGTGACAAAGGTATGTTCACTACCAATATTACAAATAAGGAGACTAGTACTTAGAATAAAATCAAAAAGTGACTCACCTCTTTCATTTCCGTCAGTACTCCCCCAAACTGTGTGATGAGCATTAGCATCACTACCAATTAGGAGATCTACTTTTTGGCTCGCTGCTGCTGCGATCATTCGCCCAAGTGTCTCTCCCGGAGGCGGCCCACAATCATGGCCTAGATAAGCGGACGTAATCCAATATGTTCCTTTGGGAGTCTGTAGTCTAATGGTTGTGATATCACGATCGCTGTAATTAGGTAGTAAAAATACTGTTGGTGTTTTCTTTGCTAGTATGCAGGGTCTAGGCTCACCTTTATTCGTCACATACAGCAGAGAATAATCTTTCGTCCCGAGGCCTCTCACCAAGGATTTTACAATCCAAGGTTCCTGGATCAGGACTGTATTTTCTCCGGACTTGCTTAGTCGAAGAAGAAGGGTGGCCGAAGCCTTTATGGAGTGTTGGAGATTAATCTGTACTACCTGCAGCATGGCTACAACCAGTACGATCAACCTCCACCACTGTGGCATTAAGGTCCTCCGTTTTTGAGGTTGAGTTTAGTAATTCATCAAAAGAGAGAGTAGCCTCAAGCACGTCATTGTCAGTGTCCATATTGGAAACACTTTCAATCATCACTTCGTCTTCCATTTCGGGAGATATTGTTTTTGCGTCCTTTTCGGACACTTTGTTTTTGTTTTTGTCCTCTTCGGACACTGGGGTTTGATTGGTTCCCATTACGGGATCTTCTACCGTAGATGGCGACTGGTCTGGAATAGACAAGCTGCATGATGCATCAACCTCCATCCCTGAAAGTGCTTTGCATATGCCCAATTCATCCATCTCAGACTCAGCCGTATCGCCTGCAAGCCGTGCCATCTCCTCATCTTTCTTATAAAGTTTGAGCACAAGGCTGTCAAAACCATACTGGATGACCCCCCCGGTTGCAGCCAGAGGATCCAGTGACTCTTTGTTGATTATTACAAGAGTAGATCGATAGCGTCCCACTGGCTCTTTTTCGATGATTGGGACTTTCCAGTCGTGAGTGGGCAGAGAATGATTACTTAATTGAATCAGTCGGAGAACCATCTCTGGTGACGTGTGTAAGGCCGGGACCAGAATGCGAGCTCTCGGCCTGCAGGGGATTGCTTCTGTCGATGACCGCAACATCAACCTTTTCCCTGACCAAATCACTTAAGGTTTCCCCAATTAGAGGTGCTGGTGGTATGCCATCCAACACCCTTGCTTTTTTGGGTAGAGGCTTTTCTTCCTCAAAGGACCTTTCAGGCTTAGACGTAGAGTCTTCGCTGGTCCTCTCCAACACTTTGCGCACCCACTTGAGCTTGCTGGGTTCAGAACGACTTCTCTCCCCCGTAGCATCGAGTTCTGTTAGATTTAATTTGCAAAATATACTTTTTATTAAAAAAAAAAAACACTTTGATTTTGTTAACCACCAGCTTGGGGTGTCTAGAAAGTTCTTTATTATGATATTTTTGAAAAGAGAAAAAGATACATTCAAAAGATACATTTAAAAGATACATAAAAAGAAAAGACAGGGATGTGTCATAAACTGTGTTGCCAATAGGTATTTTATTAATACTAACGACACCCCCCCTCAACACAGGTTACTCTTCTTCTTCTTCTTGGGTACCAAAACCTTTTTTTTTTTTTTTTCATTTATTTCTTTATTCTCCAACTCCATTACATTATACAAAATTCAAATTAATTACAAAGTAAATGAGATATTATAAATAATTATATCTATAAGATGAATGAAAGGGAATAGTTTGAGGCATAAGTTAAATTAATTTAAAATAGAGCTGCCACTTAATAAATTGATAGTTACGTACCTATATGTTTTTTAGTGTGGGGTGAGTATAACAAAGAAAATTACATGTCAAATATGTTTTTAAATTAATTCAAAAGATACAAAAGCAATCAAATTTACAATTAAATTAAACTATATAGCGCATCAAATTTTCAACTTCAGTGTGATCAATGCTCAAAAGTCATAACTTAACTTCCTTCAGAAAAATTAATAAAATTCTAACGATTCGAATATTTTCCGGGAGGACATTAAACAAATTATGAGATACGATATAAAAAAAGTTTCTAAATCTAGAAGTTCGAAAGTGAGGAATGGTTACAGTGGATCCAATATTACTTCGAAGATTATATAAGTCAGATATGGGGCTCTGTAAGTAGCCACCTCTTATGAAAAAAAAATTTTTAGGACTTTAAAATAATATGAGTGTCTGATTGGTAGAATTTTCAGCCTTTTGAACAATTCCATAGTGTGTGCTAAACGAGACAATTTACAGATTTTTCGTATAACATATTTTTGTAAGATGGTCAATTGATGAATTTTATTAAAATATGCTCCCCCCCCCTAGCAGCTCATCCCGTACTGCAATTTTGAATGAAAAATGCCAAAATAAAAATTTTTCAAAACTTTTGAAAAGCAGCATTTCGAAAGACGGTAAAAACAGCGCAAAGTTGATAGAAGATACTGTTTCAAGCATATAATATGGTCATTCCAGGACAGATTTTGGTCAATTAAGACACCTAGAAATATGTAGTTAGTTACTATATCAATTGTGAAACAATGTTCATTACAGTTAAAATCCTTATTGTATAATATTACATTCACAAGACATCAAGCTTGCTCTGTGACAATTAGCCGCATGAAAAGTAATTTTGAACTCAGGGGATCCCGTTGTGTGAAAAGTGAAGCACATGAGTTTAGTTTTTTGGCTAACTACCAACTTGTGTTTAGCAAACCAAAGCCGGAGTAAATGTACATCATTATTTATATTAGCAACTAATTCAAAAAGGTTAGTTGAAACATAAGCAAACGCTAGGTCATCCGCAAAAGCCTTGACCTTGCCAACAAAAGGAAGTTCAACAACCGAGTTCACATAAATTAGGAACGAAATCGGTCGAAGCACAGATCCTTGTGGAACACCGAGACTTACGGTCTTGGAATTACTTAAACTGTTTCCAATTTTAACTTTTTGAACTCTGTTATTGAGGAACGAATAAAACCAGTCTAGAACAAAGCCACGAAAACCCATGCTATACAGTAGAGATTTATTCATCCATGGTTTTTACATTACTTCTGATCTTCTAAGAACTAAAGTTCTGCCAGATTCTCCACGAGTTGGTTCATTAATGAATGATGTCATCCCTTGAGCAGCCATAAGAGATTCATATGTTTCTATTGTTTTACAAGAAGAAACTAAATCTAAATTCAAATCGCCAAGAATAATGACATTTGCTCCCGTTTCGGACGTTAAAAAGACTGAAAATTCATCTAAGAAAATATTCGAAGCAACATTATGAATTCTATATACACACACAAAAACAAAAGATACATTACATATAACACAAGTGATTTTTAAAGCATCAGTACTCGAAAAATTTAAATTTACAATCTTACACTCATAAATGTCTTTGATGAATACACCTACACCACCAGCCATATACGAATCGTTAGTATAAGCGTAAAACACATAATTTGGGATATTGAAATCTTCTTTTTCATAGGAATAAATCCGAATTTCAGTTACAAAAATCAAGTCTGGCAAATTTATAGAACTTTGAAGGTTGCATACAAGGGAATCGAAATTTTGACGCAGACTTCTCACATTTTGATGCACTACATAAACAGGTTTTTTTTTTCATTAATATCAGAATAAAAGATAGTATCATGACAATCATGTATGGTTTCGTTGGTAGAGTCATATATTAAATACATATATTAAAGGATCATTATTATTAACCATTGCTATGTATTAATTAATCAAGTTTCTTTAAATCATCAAATGATCTTATAATAACAACTCTACCATTATCAACCTTTCTCATTAAAATGTTAGACTTACTAAACCATAAGTATTTATAATTATTTTCATTTTTTACTTTTCTTGCCTCCATAAATAAAGCCCTAGTGTACTTAGTAAAATAATCATTGATGAAAATGCTATGTCTCCTATCCTCACCAAAAAGTGATGTGTTTAGAGACTTCTTAGCAGAACGCTTGCTTCTCATTATACGCAGTTTGACATCAGGTGACGAAAGATGAATGCATACGGTGTTTATATTGGTTTGTATTAAAAGATGATTACACTGTGCAAGTTTTTTGAAAAAATTTTTTTGAGACAGGTGCGCGATTAACTGTTTCGACCTATTTTGGACCCGAGAAATCGATTGGCGTCATTATTTTTTCGATTTATCGGTACGACTTCGAACAAAATTTTATTTGAAAGATTTTCAATTATTTTGAGAATTTTCCACTTTTTTTGTCATTTTTCAACCAAAAACAATATTTATATTGCTAATAATTCTGCTCAAACGTTATTTGCTACCAGTAGAAAGACGTTATAAACAATTTTGAACAATTTATTTAAAAATTTAGTGATTTTTTTGAAAAAATTAAAAAAAATCGAAATTTTTTACATTGTTTATCGTTTTTTCGCTGTTTTTGTTTTCCATTAAAAATTAATTTAACTGTTAATTTAGTGTTGGTTAAACTTCGACAGTCTATCGATAGCATCGATAGCAAAAAAATATCGAGTATATATATACTTTACAAAACTGTCGATAGTTTCAATACTTCCAAATTATTTTACCCAAAGGCTACCGATATTATCGATAGTTTCTTTCTCAAAACTATCGATCCAATCGATAATGGAAACTATCGATATCTACCAAAACTATGTTAATTCGTTGCTTATATCCAATGTCAAACGAAAACTTAACTTGTATTTCAAATTGTGTTTAATTAATTTCAAAGCTATCGATAATATCGGTAGCCTTGTGGTAAAATAATTTGGAAGTATTGAAACTATCGATAGTTTTGTGAAGTATCGATATACTCGATATTTTTTTGTTATCGATGCTATCGATAGACTGCCGAAGTTTAACCAACACTAAATTAACATTGAAATTAATTTTTAATGGAAAACATGCAATGTACCTATTTGTGCAAAAGAGAACAAAAACAGCGAAAAAACGATAAACAATGTAAAAAATTTCGATTTTTTTCAAAAAAATCACTAAATTTTCAAATAAATTGTTCAAAATTGTTTATAATATCTTTCTACTGGTAGCAAATAACGTTTGAGCAGAATTATTAGCAATATAAATATTGTTTTGGTTGAAAAATGACTAAAAACAGTGGGAAACTCCCAAAATAATTAAAAAAAACTTTTAAAAAAAATTTTGTTCGAAGTCGTACCGATAAATCGAAAAACTAATGATACCAATGGATTTCTCGGGTCCGAAATAGGGCGAAACAGTTATTCGCGCGCCTGTCAAGAATTTCGACTTGCACAGTGTTATTTTTCTTTGCTGCAGGCAAACGTTTGACTTAGCATTTTACTATCTCGTCCTCAGAAACAGAAACATTTAACGCTTCAGCAAAGATTTTATGTACGCTGTCTAATGGATTATGAGTGTTTGCCTCAGGCACACCAACAATTTCGATGACACTTTCCATTTCCTTCTGCTCCCTCCAATTCAATTTACTTTCCAAACTAATAATTCTCGATCTCAGTGCAATTGTTCTATTTTGTGTAGGAAATCAGTATTCATTTTTTTTATGGCAAGAATTTCATCATAGAGTAGCTTTAGGCTAGGCGCACACATGCAACGGCAGATCCAGAACGAACTTAAAGTTCATACTTAAAGGAAATCAAACTATAAGAGTTTTTAAAATATATGAATAATAACAGAAAGAACTTGAGTGAAACTCTTGTCTATTTCTGGCTGAAAATGCGAATTTTATTGTTTGTTGCACCCCTTTCCCATGAAAAGCTCCACCTCACAAATAAATAAACGTCTATTTGTTGGTTACACACGAATTTTTTTTCTATTAAAAAAAAGTGAATTTTCAAAGTGATTTTGGTGAAAAATTTTGATATGGACATCGAATGACATAAACTATATATTATAGAACTGCTGATATGTAGAACAAATTTGCATTTCAGAAGTTTGCCCAAGTTTGCACCCCGAAAATAAAGACCCCTTGAAAAAAACTCCTCAAAAGCGACCCTTACTTATAGATTTTTATAAATGTTATTTTATTGAGAAAATTTCTCCAGAGATACCTTTAGAAATATGTATGTAAAAAAAATAGTGTTCCAAATTTCAAAAGAATCAGTGCAGTAGTTTTGAAGTTATGAGGAGCACCGGCGTTGAAAACATTAGTTGTGGGGATAACGATTTAAAGTTTTGAACTCTGGACTAAAAGACTAAAATGTTCCAAGAGAACACAATATTCTTGAACACAATATTCTTGAACACAATATTCTTGAACACAATATTCTTGAGATATAAAAAAATTTAACCCCTTGTAGACCCATGTGACATTTCTGTAACAAACCGAAAAAGATTGCATAAAAGCTCTACAAACTATTTTTTTATTTTCTTTTGAAGCTTCTAATATAATCTTTAAGTATTGCTTTATCGAAATAGTACATACTTCAAATTTCTAATAAATAGCACCAATAGTTTTTAACTGACAGTTAATGTTGAAAGTTGGGCTTTTTTTGAAAATAAGCTAATTTGTGTAAAAACTACGAGATTCAGAAAAATAATATTTTTATTAGTAAACCCACGGGGTTTTATTTTTGTATTTTAGGAAAGTGCCTAAAAATTAATATAAGATAGTTTTTTGCTTGAATTTTTGCAATTTTATATAAAAATAAATTATTTTAACTTTTTTTTACTCCCTAAATATCGAAATAACTAAGTAAATAATGACTTTTTTGAATTTTTAAAAAATACCTACGTGTTTTATTAAAGATAAAGGCCAATCGATTGACTTTTTGTTATTCTTAGGAACTTTAATATTTATTAGAATGAAGTCTTTAGTATTTGACTAAAAACTACTAGGTCATTAACTAATGGTATAATTATGTCCATAATATTGCAAAATTTTATACAAAATCAATTAAAAAACATAAACATTTTTTTTTCAAAATTTCATCTTTAAAACTTAATTTCTCAAAAACTATTTGATGAAACAACTTAAGTCAAAAAATAAAATAAAGAATAGATTATAGCACAGGATTGCATTGCATTTTCTGATTTTTATATTTTTTTTCTCCCGGCTAATCCAGGGGTAAGTGATAAGCACTTAAGTGGCTTTTACTGTAACAAGAAAACGAAAATTTTTCCTTTTCCTTTTTGGTCATTTGGTACCTATTTGCTGTGGGAAATGTGCCTAAATATTTTTGGCCAGGTTTTAGACCACTGTGGGTCGTTAAAATTTTCTGCTTGTTAGTCAGTCGTATGATACTTTACTTTATTTCTAACTGTTATTGCCGTTTTTTTGCCAATCCGTCACTTGTGCCCCCCCCCCCAGAAAAAAATCCTGGATCCGCCCCTGCACACATGCGATTTTAGTCGCACGATTATTCAGTCGCAAAAATGGATCACATGCATTTCAATGCCGGTAAACACACATGCTTTTAAAAAATAGCAGCGATTAAAAAACGGCAGAGCCGTGTACCGGGGTAAGGCTAGTCTATTTCGGACCTTGCCAGGCATCCGAAAAAGCTCGTAACTGACTGGTTTACCCTCTAGTCTTGCATTCCTCGGCACGGTTTTAAAAAGCTCACACCACCTCTGAAATTAGGAACCTCGAATCTATGGTGAAATTGGATTTCTGAGGATTGTACTATTAAGAAGTAAGAACCTCTCAGCGATCCAACCTAACCTTAGCTGACCCCGCTTTGACATCGCACAAAGCATGAATTGTGGTGGTCATTGCCCGCCCGGCATCCACTTGGAGGGTTCGATCGAGGATTTTTGTCGAGCACTGACCTCCAGAGAGCAGTTTAAATTTATTTGGATTCATCGAGAATGGATTTAAAAATTTGGATTTAAGTAGTGAATATTGGATTTGGCTTTATTTTTGACATTTGACATTTCTTTACATCCAGATGTATTTTTAAACTAATGAATGATATGGCCCTTATTGTTAATTTATATAAAACCAATACCTAGGTAAAATTAAAAATAAACTTTATTTTTCTTTCAGTATATTGTCTTGTTCCTCCTACAATTGAACATGCTAGGCATTCCGCTTTACCGGTGCAAGGAACATTTGATTTAGATTCAACAGTCCAATACCATTGTTTTAACGGATTCGTCACAAACGGATTTCCAAGAGCAAAATGCTTGGCAATTGATGGACAAGCAAGTTGGTATGGTCCAGATATTCAATGTGAAGGTAACTATTTATATCATCAACATCACTTGATACAGAATTGAATATTCATTTGCACAATTAAGAAATCCTAATTGGCAGAAGTTTGGAAGGTCTTTAAACAATCTTCAATAAAAAAAACGGACTAGTGACACCTAAAACGTTTTGATTGAAGCAAATAAGAGCAAGTAAATTATTAATTTAATATATTTTTCCGCCTTTTATATTGTACCGATGAATTACTGAACTACTTTTAAGATAAACACCTGAACACACTATGTACTTCTGTGAAGATAAATATCTGAACGCATCTTTAGTAATAAGTGTGAACATGCCTTTAAATTTCTGAACGCACCTTTGGGCATCCAAAATATACCACTGGATGTATGAAGCGTCCCTCCTGCAAAGGAAGTTTCGAGAAGCAAAGACGAGAAGCAAAGACGAGAACCTTCGAAGACGTTCTTAAATTTCGAAATTCAGGGTAGTGTGGACATAGACATGGACACCGACCGGATACACTTTAATTTTGAAATTGAAAGTGAAAAATTACAGTAAAAGGTGAAATAAAGTGTTGGAAACAGTAGTAAACAAAGTGATTTAAATAGTGTGTTTATTTGAGCGAGTAATAAAAATGAATGAAATTAAAATAAAGTGTGTGTTTATTTGAACGGAAAGTAAAGGCGGAAATTAAATAAACGAAATAAGTTTTATTGTGAACCCTGAATAAAACATTACATTGGTGTCAGAAAAGTGGAATAAATTTTATTTATTTTTGCAATTCAGATAATTTCGCGAATAAAAAGAAAGCGCGCGTGTGTTTTAACAAAAGAAATAAGTAAAAGTGCTTGTGTTTTTTATAATTAAAATGGGTAAACATTAAATGAGTTAAGTTTGACTGAGCTTAAGGCGGCATTAAATAAGCGAGGTCTTCCTTCTGCTGGAACGAAATATGACCTCATTCGTCTTCAGGATTATTTAACGAAAACGTAGATTTGGATACATTTCAATTCGAAATTGAAATGGCAGAAGAACAAGTAAGTACTAGTGCCGATATGTTGTCCATAATCGCTGTTCTCCTTGCCAAATTTGAAGAACAGAAAGAACAATTACGAAAACAACGTACCTAGCCAAAGAGTGAACAACAGAGTGTTCACGAAAAAAATGAAAAAAAATGGAGACACAGCAAAGGTTTGTAACGGATTTCGATGGGCTTATTCAATGAAGAGCGATGACATGCTTTGCTGCAGCTATCTTAGGACCACAGGTTCCCTAAAATCAACCACAACACACTAAATAAGATGTCTAGCTAGCACGGTACGGCTCGGCATGCTTGCTTCCACCAAAGGCCAGCTCGTCGGTGGGGTAGGTTCTTGCACCTGCCGCTAGACTACCGTACATTATTTATCATGCCGATAAAAAAAAATAATAAAGTTCCTAATCTCCATACGCAACGAAAATTATTCTTCAAAATCTCTCTAAGTCGGATCCCTGGGTGTTAATTGGGACCCCGAGTGTAACCCTCCCCTCGTCTCTTTGAAACCAAAGAAACACCTTGGTTATTGATCCACTCTTAATTTTATGTCAATAACCCCTAATTTAAAATGATAAAATTCTTACGAAACTATCATTACATCATCTTGTTGCAGCATCACTAATGCCCTTCTCTTGCCCCTAGCACAAAATTATATTTACTCCATAATGACTCAATTGAGAGCCAAACAAACAAAATAGTCAACTGACTTATTTAAATTCATAAATATAAATAATGTTTATTCAATCCAAAAAGAAAATTATATAAATTCAAAATATTTTAAAAATTTGTCTACTCATCGCAAATTTATTATTAAGAAAATTAAATTGGTAAAAAAAATCGTATATATAAAACAAATTTAAATTCCCTCAAGTTCGAATACTTTAAAGTTTAAATTAATAAAATTCATTTGATTTCAAATGAGTGAACCCTGTACCTATGTGAGTTGAGTGAAAACAATAAAATAGAGCAAACATTTTAGAAAAGAAAAAAAATGCACGATCAACTTTACTTCGCGCTTTATATTCAAGAATGCTTTAATTTAAGATCCACAGTGTATTAGAGAACGCTCGCTCTCTCTCTCTTGGATTGTTATTAGAGTTTTTTTTTTTTTTTTGTTTTTAATCTGTATGTATCTATTTTTTTATACTTTTTCACTTATTGTTTTCACTTATGCTCATGCTCATTAAACACACACTTTCATAAAAAGGATTCACTTTAGTACTTAGTAATTTTATATAGATTAAGATAGAAATTAAGATATTTTAAAAGTTTAAGTTAGAAATTAAGTTTTAAAAATTCTCATCATAAAAAGTCGTTCAATTTGATACAAAAAAAATTAAACAAAAATGACTTACCCGCTCTCCAAAGATGATGTGCACAGCATCCCCGTAGTTGTCGGAGCGCTAATCTTTTTTTTTATAAGCGCAGCTAATTGATGTTCTATACTGGATATAACACAATGCACAAGTTGAACGATAATTTAAATGATGATTTGATGAGAGACACAATAAGTTATTGATAAATTATAAGGTTTGATTAAAGTTTAGCATGAACGATAACGATAATGTTGTTTTTATGATGGAGTTGACGAGTTTGTTGGTTTTTAATGATAGTTTGATTGTTGAGTATGGATGGGTTGTACAAATTCTTGTTTTGTATCAGATTTAAACAAAATCTTGGTGTCGCTTAGACTAAGTTTAGATGAAAACGATTTTAGGTATATAGTTGTATTCTTGATTTTTTTTTGTTGTTGTAAGATCGAGTGTATGATCAGGCAGGCGGTTTGTTGACTGTAGAAACGAGCCACGTAAGCTTGTGATGCTCTTATCACTTGAGTTTTGATCAGCCAAGCTTTCTTTTATTGAACTTGATCGTTTAATTGGTTTGAAGTGACCAATTTTGAAGATCTGGTTGGATCGCTTGAAAGTTGGGCCTCGTGGAAGCGCCAAAGGCACAACCAGAACTTTCTCGAGGCGATTTCTCCCTTTTATACACAATCGATAGTTTCCAAGATGTAAGATTTGGATTTGTTATCGATGATATAGGTCTATGGCGATATATATATATAATTGTCAAGAACCTTTGTAGAGGGTTTTATCAGGTTTTCTAGGAGTGATCTTCGGATCGTCTCCCAGAGGTTTTGCTTAGTTCTAAAGCACACCCAATGGATCACTAGCATGTAGTTAAACAAAAAAATAAATTTGTAAGCTTCTTTTGACTTAGTTTAATCAGTTTGGAACTAGAAATTACCTTTTTGTTGAATAATCAATGGTTTGATCAATTATTTATTGTACTTTTATTTGCAAAATTATTCCCAAATTATAGTAAACGATTATAATGATTAAGTATAGGTATCTTTTTAAATTCACTTAATTAGCGATATGTACTTTAATTACACTTTTAAGACTCTTAGGATGGAGATTGAGGCGTTCTACCATGGATTAGAGTTCGAGTTAAAAAGATCGATTTAAGGAAACGAAATATGCTTTTATCCGGAAAAGTTGAGGATGTTCGAAGCAAATGCGAAATTTGGCATGCTCGCAGACAATAATTTTAGACCATTTAGGTTATGCTCGGTGGTATGGAATTTCGTATGTGTACAGTAAGACCAAAAATTGTTATGGGTAGAATTATTTAAATGATATTAAAAAAATGAAATTACGTCGGCCTACACACAACATTTCAGTTTTGTGTATTTTGTCAAAACACAAAAATGGAATGAGAAAAGGCTGTTTGTTTCTATCAAATCGACCCACGCCCTAAACGAGATTAAGTTTTTACCATTAGTTCGTATTTTGCTTAAATTCGTATATCCTTGGCATGAATTATTCCCAGGGATTTACCATTTAAATCATCTAATTCATATAAATTGTTACTTACGGCTTTCTTAACAGTAGCTTCGATAAATTTTGGGCATAACTTCGCATTGCGCTTTTTGGACTTATCACTTAGTATAAAATTACGCTTAAGAACTTTTTGTCCTACAATAAATTTACATGTCTTACTTCGAGTATTGTATGTTTTCTCATAAAGTTTATGGGCCTTAGCCAAAGATTCCTTTACACGACTGTGAATGAGATTCATTTTTGCTGCTTTTGGTAATACGTCAAACTCCGAGTTGTTGAGACCATGTAATTTTTTTAGCAACGCGTAGTCTGAACCATGTTGGATTTTGCATTGGCCGAAAAGAGCTTCAAATGGTGACATTCCTATAGCGGAATGCATGCTCGTTCTTAAAGAACTTAGAATAAGAGTCAGGTGTTTATCCCAATTTGATTGATCTGTACTAATATAAGATCTTATAGCAGCTAAGATTGATCTGTTTGTTCGCTCGCTTGCGTTCGCTTGTGGAGCGTACGATGCTGTGCGAATATGTTTTGTTCCGTTTGACTCTAAAAATTTAGCAAATTCTTTCCCAACAAATTGTTTACCATTGTCGGAGAGAAGCGACTCAGGTACACCGAAAAGCGAGAAGACGTTTTCTATTAAAAACTGAATAGCTACCTCAGCAGTGGCTTTCCTAATTGCCTTAGCAAGTACAAATTTCGTTAGTTGATCAAGACAGACGATTATATATGAATTTCCGCTTTTCGATTTCGGATACGGGCCGAGGAAATCAATAAATACATGTTGAAAGGGTCTGTCCACGATAAACGACTGACCCATAGGTGGTCTTAAGATGTGATTTGGAGCTTTAGTCGTTTTACAGACAATACATTCTCCAATGAAGGATTTCACTTGAGCCGCCATATTAGGCCAGTAAAATCGTTCTCGAAGTCGATATAAAGTCATTGCAATTCCACCATGCGAGGCTCTAGGTGGGTCATGCGCCAGTCGGATTAATTGGTCAGTCAGAGCAGCGGGTATCCACAGTTTCCAAACGCAGTCGTCCTCCCACTGTACAGGGGACAGTGTTTGACCTTCTTGTAAAGAAAATTTTCTGATACTTGAAGGTCAATTAGCTGGGTTTTGTTTTTCTCTATAGTTTCGATCAATCTCATATACTCATCCGACTTAAACGCCGGATCAGAGAGATTGACCTGTAGAACATCGGAAGGGTTGGAATTGTTTGAATGGATAACTGAAATTGAATCGGTGGCATACACACGTGAAAGTGCATCCGGTGCGACATTTTGGGAACCCTTTCGATGCTCTATAACAAAAGAGTATCTTTGGAGCCGTAAACTCCACCGCGCTAACCTTCCACTTAAATCCTTTTGGCTCATGAGCCACCGGAGACTCGAATGGTCTGTGACAATTGTAAAATTGTAACCTTCAACGTAAGGTCGAAACTTTTCTACCCCTAAAACAGCAGCTAAACATTCGAGCTCTGTTACGCTATAGTTTCTTTGCGCTTGGTTCAGTTTATAGGAGTAGTAGTAAATGGGTTTTTCTACGCCGTTGTCATCAAGTTGACTTAAAACGCATCCGACACCGGTTTTAGAGGCGTCACATAAGATGATGAACGGTTTGTTAAAATTAGGATTTTCTAGCACTGGTGCTGTTGTCAATGCTTGTTTAAGTTTTTCAAAAGCTAAGAGAGCTTCAGGAGTGAAGACAAATTTTTTACAATTCTTTAAAGTGTTCGTAATTGGGGTAGCAAGGGTAGAGTAATTAGGTACGAATCGTCGGTACCATCCCGTTAGGCCTAAAAATCGTCTTACCTGTCGAGATGTACATGGCACTGGAAAATCGTTTATGGCACTAACTTTATCTGGGTCGGTTTTCACGCAACCCCCTCCCACAATAAAACCTAAGTAACGAAGTTCTTTGAAGCAAAAACGAGATTTTTCTAAATTAATTGTCAAGCCTGCCTTCCTCAATAACGAAGCTAGTTTCCGAAGAATTTCAATATGTTCTTCAAACGTTTTCGACACAATCAGCAAATCGTCCAAATAAACGAAGATGTTTTGTTTCAATTCGTTAGGTACCACTTTGTCCATTAGTCTGCACAAGCGTTGAGCTGCATTGCAGAGGCCAAAGGGCATCACCTTAAATTGATATAAAGGTCGACCGGGCACACTAAAAGCTGTCTTTTCCCGTGCCTCTTGTTCCAGAGGAATCTGCCAAAATGCGTCTTTTAGATCCACACTGCTAATGTAGTGTGTTTCCGATTGACGACTAAGCAGATTCTCTATATGAGGAAAAGGATAGGCATCGTGTTTTGTTGCCTTGTTGAGCTTTCTGGAATCTAAACACAAGCGAATCTTTCCTGGTTTTCGCACCAGAACAACTGGTGAGCTCCAGGCACTTTCACTTACTTCTATAACATCCAATGATAGCATCCTATCCAGTTCCTCATACATCAATTTCTGGATGGCTGGTGACACGGGATAGTTTCTTTGTTTAATGGGCTCGGTGTCACTTGTATTTATTGTGTGTTCCTCCAATGTCGTTCGTCCAAGCCCTTCTTTGGCATAGGACGGAAATAGACGGATAACTTTTTCAATTTCAAAAGATTGATCGGCTGAAAGGTCGTGAGCGTTTGCGTCACATACCCGAAGTGAAGGAGAACTGATTTCTGATACTATAAGTGGAGCAATTTTAAAAAGCTTCCAAAAATTAATGCCGAGATAAAGAGGTTGTTCCAGAGATGGTACTAAATAGATTTTTAATTCTTTTGTCATATTTTTGTATTCCACTGTAGTAGTTATCTCGCCGATTATTTTCTGTGGTTGTCCACTGGCTGTTTTAACATTTGAGTTAAAGCTTTTAAACGGAATCTTAAGGTCTTGTAGCATTTGCATACATCCAGATCCAAGACAAGTGATGCTCGCACCACTGTCCAAAAGACCAAGCATCTTTTTACCAAAAATCGAGACGCTTGCATATGGTCTAGGATCTTCAGCATTACAAAGTGTCGTAGCACAAATTTCACGATGAGTGTTTTTCTTGGCTTTAAATCTGTTTCTGAGTTTCTGAATGCGAGGTGTAGGGTTGGAGAAAATTCTACCGCGAACTTCATAATAGTTCCGCAACCGTTCGTGAAGAGATACGGGTGCGTTCAAAGCTGGGGGTGATTTGTCGCTGGAAGGGATTTCGCGTTGGAGAATTTGAATTGATTTGGTATCATTTTTCATCTCTGAAGTTTTTGAAACTTCAAGTGTTTTTGTCGAATCAGGTGTTGGTGTCAAAGCAGGTGGTTTGTTTATGTCTGTTGACGATAAACATTCAGGTCTAAAAGTATTAGTATTGTTTTTTATTGATTTTGATCCGGGTTTGCTTTCGATTGACAACCCTCCCCGGTGGTAGAATTGCCGCGTTTTCGGTTTCCCGAACATTTTGCGCAGTTTGGTGTTGTGGTATTTTCCATACCACACTTGTAGCAAAACAAGTTTCGCTGAGAATTAGGACAATGGACGAATGAGTGTCCCTTTGCCTTACAGTTCCAGCAAGTGTAGTTCGAGTAATTTTGTGGACCAGGCGAAGCTTTTAACTCATCTACTTCAAGCAAGTCTTCGTCTGGCAATAGTGGGTCTAATTCGCTGATTTGTTTTTTAAAACTATTTTGAACTAAAGGTTTTGAATGAGAGGCTTCTTTCTGGGCATGTTTTTCTATTGACCTACAGACGTATACCATTTCGGCTAAACTTTGAGTACTAAAAGTAATTAGAAGTTCCCCTGTTCTTTTTTTAACATTCTGCTTTATCAGCTCGATTAATTCTGTCCGAGATTTAGGAATATGAAGACGTGCATTCATAACGAGAATGTCGTTGTAAAAGCTATCGAAACTTTCATTTTGACCTTGGCGTCGATCGAACATTTTCCTCGAAAGTTCCGAGTCAGTTTCAATACTCCTATATTGTTCTACTAATGCAAATTCTAAGGTACGCCAATTTGCGTTTGGGTTGGTTTTGAGGTATGTCCAAAACCAAGTTTCGACATCACCTTTAACAAAGAGTTGAAAGTGAAGAAAAATATCTTCCCACGAAGCGTTGTAACTCGTTTTTAGCGTTTTAAGGCGAAATATAAAATCGTCGACAGTCATTTTTACATTGTCGAATTTCAGACCCCATTTGTGAAATTCGAGTGCACGATTCGTGCTTGTATGAGATGGGTTACGACTAACGCTAGGGCTATCAGAGTTCAAATTTAAAGCTTCTATTCTATTTAAAAAATTTTGAGTATTTCGATTCAGATGTTGAGGTTCTATGTTTTCAACTGAACCCGTTGGTGCATGGGCAGTACTGTGCTCTTGTGGAGGATTAATATCCTGTATAGGTTCAGACCTAACGATAGGAGTTGTCACTTTCCCTAAAGTTTCGCGAATGATTCTATCTACTTCCTCTCTGTTTCTAGCTCTTTCTTCTTCCAAATCTCTCTCTCTTTGTCGCAAGTCTTCGGCTCTACTGAGTCCAATTGTTGCGTTTACAATATTTGTGACAAATCGTTGGAAACTATCGTTTAACAACATCGGATTTGGTATTTGTTCCGAAAAAGCGTTGTTTTGATCATTATTTTGATCGGTATTTTGTTCGTTATTATGACCGTCATTTTGACCAGTATTTTGATCACCATTTTGATCATTGATTTGACCATCTCCTGTTTCGTCAGAATGAAGATTTTCATCTTCAGTCGCATTGTTCACAATCGAACCAGATGGTAAATCTGCAACTGTCGTACGCGTATTGCGTGTGACAACTTTTGCTTTGTCTTTCGACTTATCTATTTTCGGTGCCATTTCGCAAAAGCAAAAAAAAATTATTTACACTTTAAGTGAAAGTATACCAACAAAAAAAAAGAAATAAAAATCAAGAATTCAAAAATATCTAAAATGTATGTACAAATGTACTAAATTTTTGTTTATATTGGTTTTCAAATAATCAAAAATAAAAATAAAAATATATAAATGCAGTGGAATATTTATCCAAAAAAATATCAATAAAAATTATCAATGTCAAATTATCATGCTGGGCAAGAAAAAAAAATCAGTGATGTGCAACATTTAACTTAACATAAGAGAATTGAAAAAAAAACTTCGTTGGCAATACCGAGTTTAAACTTGCATTAAAATTTCAAAAACGCAACTAAAAGATTGATAAAATGTACCTTTTCTTATTAGGTCGTTCGATTAATTAGCATAATTTTTAGTATTAAGGTTTAAAGTTATTTAAGTAGGACTTTAATTTTTGTTTAAAATATAAATGAGACTTAATTTTTCAAGTTAATAAAAGTTCAATAGTCAGTTGTTTCATGATCGCAACAGACGAAATAAAGTTTCTAAGAACTATTTGTTTCCCGGACATTCATGAAAAAACTTTCTGGATACAAAAACGAAAAAACTCTATCTAAAACCTAGTCAATGCAACAGACGAAAAATTGTATCCGGTACATGTTAATTTCGGGTCATTGATTTAAATTTAGATAAATATTTTTTTCAAAACACTGCAGCTAGCGCTTCACTAAACATGATCAAAAGACCGAAGTAAATGGGTCGTCAACTTAAGTGTTTATTGCTATTTAAAAATTTTTAATTATTTTTTTGTTAAAATTAACTTGAAAGAAAAACAAAAAAAATATTTCTAGATGAAAATGAAACTTAAAATGGATTTATTCGAAGCCTCACTATGGGCGCCACCTGTGTAACGGATTTCGATGGGCTTATTCAATGAAGAGCGATGACATGCTTTGCTGCAGCTATCTTAGGACCACAGGTTCCCTAAAATCAACCACAACACACTAAATAAGATGTCTAGCTAGCACGGTACGGCTCGGCATGCTTGCTTCCACCAAAGGCCAGCTCGTCGGTGGGGTAGGTTCTTGCACCTGCCGCTAGACTACCGTACATTATTTATCATGCCGATAAAAAAAAATAATAAAGTTCCTAATCTCCATACGCAACGAAAATTATTCTTCAAAATCTCTCTAAGTCGGATCCCTGGGTGTTAATTGGGACCCCGAGTGTAACCCTCCCCTCGTCTCTTTGAAACCAAAGAAACACCTTGGTTATTGATCCACTCTTAATTTTATGTCAATAACCCCTAATTTAAAATGATAAAATTCTTACGAAACTATCATTACATCATCTTGTTGCAGCATCACTAATGCCCTTCTCTTGCCCCTAGCACAAAATTATATTTACTCCATAATGACTCAATTGAGAGCCAAACAAACAAAATAGTCAACTGACTTATTTAAATTCATAAATATAAATAATGTTTATTCAATCCAAAAAGAAAATTATATAAATTCAAAATATTTTAAAAATTTGTCTACTCATCGCAAATTTATTATTAAGAAAATTAAATTGGTAAAAAAAATCGTATATATAAAACAAATTTAAATTCCCTCAAGTTCGAATACTTTAAAGTTTAAATTAATAAAATTCATTTGATTTCAAATGAGTGAACCCTGTACCTATGTGAGTTGAGTGAAAACAATAAAATAGAGCAAACATTTTAGAAAAGAAAAAAAATGCACGATCAACTTTACTTCGCGCTTTATATTCAAGAATGCTTTAATTTAAGATCCACAGTTTATTAGAGAACGCTCGCTCTCTCTCTCTTGGATTGTTATTAGAGTTTTTTTTTTTTTTTGTTTTTAATCTGTATGTATCTATTTTTTTATACTTTTTCACTTATTGTTTTCACTTATGCTCATTAAACACACACTTTCATAAAAAGGATTCACTTTAGTACTTAGTAATTTTATATAGATTAAGATAGAAATTAAGATATTTTAAAAGTTTAAGTTAGAAATTAAGTTTTAAAAATTCTCATCATAAAAAGTCGTTCAATTTGATACAAAAAAAATTAAACAAAAATGACTTACCCGCTCTCCAAAGATGATGTGCACAGCATCCCCGTAGTTGTCGGAGCGCTAATCTTTTTTTTTATAAGCGCAGCTAATTGATGTTCTATACTGGATATAACACAATGCACAAGTTGAACGATAATTTAAATGATGATTTGATGAGAGACACAATAAGTTATTGATAAATTATAAGGTTTGATTAAAGTTTAGCATGAACGATAACGATAATGTTGTTTTTATGATGGAGTTGACGAGTTTGTTGGTTTTTAATGATAGTTTGATTGTTGAGTATGGATGGGTTGTACAAATTCTTGTTTTGTATCAGATTTAAACAAAATCTTGGTGTCGCTTAGACTAAGTTTAGATGAAAACGATTTTAGGTATATAGTTGTATTCTTGATTTTTTTTTGTTGTTGTAAGATCGAGTGTATGATCAGGCAGGCGGTTTGTTGACTGTAGAAACGAGCCACGTAAGCTTGTGATGCTCTTATCACTTGAGTTTTGATCAGCCAAGCTTTCTTTTATTGAACTTGATCGTTTAATTGGTTTGAAGTGACCAATTTTGAAGATCTGGTTGGATCGCTTGAAAGTTGGGCCTCGTGGAAGCGCCAAAGGCACAACCAGAACTTTCTCGAGGCGATTTCTCCCTTTTATACACAATCGATAGTTTCCAAGATGTAAGATTTGGATTTGTTATCGATGATATAGGTCTATGGCGATATATATATATAATTGTCAAGAACCTTTGTAGAGGGTTTTATCAGGTTTTCTAGGAGTGATCTTCGGATCGTCTCCCAGAGGTTTTGCTTAGTTCTAAAGCACACCCAATGGATCACTAGCATGTAGTTAAACAAAAAAATAAATTTGTAAGCTTCTTTTGACTTAGTTTAATCAGTTTGGAACTAGAAATTACCTTTTTGTTGAATAATCAATGGTTTGATCAATTATTTATTGTACTTTTATTTGCAAAATTATTCCCAAATTATAGTAAACGATTATAATGATTAAGTATAGGTATCTTTTTAAATTCACTTAATTAGCGATATGTACTTTAATTACACTTTTAAGACTCTTAGGATGGAGATTGAGGCGTTCTACCATGGATTAGAGTTCGAGTTAAAAAGATCGATTTAAGGAAACGAAATATGCTTTTATCCGGAAAAGTTGAGGATGTTCGAAGCAAATGCGAAATTTGGC
Source organism: Episyrphus balteatus (assembly GCF_945859705.1). NCBI lineage: Eukaryota > Metazoa > Arthropoda > Insecta > Diptera > Syrphidae > Episyrphus > Episyrphus balteatus. Next base: position 75,629,780 of record NC_079134.1, on the reverse strand, counting down.
ATGCTCGCAGACAATAATTTTAGACCATTTAGGTTATGCTCGGTGGTATGGAATTTCGTATGTGTACAGTAAGACCAAAAATTGTTATGGGTAGAATTATTTAAATGATATTAAAAAAATGAAATTACGTCGGCCTACACAGGTTAGGTTAGGTTAAATTGGCTGACAGTTGATGTTGTTACCGTCACACTTAGATCAATGTATTTCCCTTGTGATACCCTGAAGTATTTATAACCTCATTAAAAAAGTGTAATCCTATGAATCCTATGGTTTGTCGAGCCACTTGGTAGACTTGACAAAGTTCAGTAGGCTATTGCCTGCCAGTTTTGATAGTTCTCTTCTAATTCATTAAAGAAGTAGTTCCCTAAAAATGTTTTCCTAGTGCGGCAGAGTGCTGGACAGTGACAGAGGAAGTGAGTAGTATCTTCCTGTTCGTCCTCATTGCCGCAGCCTCCACATAGGTCATCTGTGCTAAACCCTAATTTCTTTTTATGGCACCCCCGTAGGTTATGTCCCGTTAAAGCACCTACAAGGATCTTAAGGAAGGTTTACTGAGTAATTAGATTTTTTCTCGTCGTAATTCGGCCAAAGTTTATTGGTGTGACTGCAGGCAGGGCCGGTTTTAGGGGGGGGCAGCCTGGGCCGTCGCCCAGAGGCGCAAGCACTGAGGAGCGCCGCAGGCGCCCCGAACTTTTACAAAAGTTTTATAAATAACGAAGTCTATCCAATCGATGTTTTATTTATTTTTACTTTCACAAAGGCGCCCCAATTTTTTTCTATTTTACTTTTTCAACGGCGCTCGTATTGTTTGTTTTAAACTTTTTGAAGAATGAAGGCGCCCCCCAGTTTTGAGTTAATTTGTTTGGCTTCTGGAAGGACAATGGTGTCCAAAATCTTCGTTCATCTTTGAAGAACAAGGCGCCCCAATTTCTTTTGAAAGACTAAAGCAATCTTAATATTCCTCCAACCAATTTAATTTTTGCAAAGGCGCCCCTTTATATAAAACACTAAATCAAAGCTGGTAATATCCAGGCTGTAATAATGAATAAAGAAACAGAAGAGAGACAGACAGAATCCCGAAATTAAAAGTCCAGGAAGCCCAAAATCCAGAATACCCTAAATTCCGAAAACCCAAAAACCCGAAACCCCAAAATCCCGAAAACCCAGAATCCGAAAATCCCGAAAAACCAAAATCCCGAAAACCCAAAATCCAGAAAGGCCAAAAATTGACAGCTTCTCCATTTCTCATAAAAAAACTACGTTTGTGTGTGAGAATAAAAGAATAGATCTGTTCGTAGTTCCCTCCTCCAGGGCACTCAAGTCATGTCAATTAACTGTCAAAAAAAATTACAGTTTCTCGGGTTTTCACTTTACATCGAACGCCTTTAGTTTCATCAGCGAACATCGAACACAGAGGAAATAACTCTGGTTGAAAAAAGAGCTACAAAAAACGCTTGACAACGAATTCGGAGCGACCCAGAGTGCCCTAGAGATAACAACGAACAAACCTAATACTTATAAAGGTATGTCGTTTTCGATTGGCTGTCCGGAAGCGTCCGGAATCATTCAGAAGCCTGCTACAAGTTTTTTATTCTCCTACTGAAAAAAAAACAAAAAAAATTATTTGATTTTTCACCAATACAGATATTAAGATTCAGAATTGAAAAAGTTTTTGAAAAAATATTGTTCAAATAAAACCAACTGTACCTACTCTTTAAATGTGTTTAAACAAAAAAGTCAGAAATAAAGGTAAACTTGTCAATTGAGCCTTAATGACATGAATATTTAATTTTTTTTTAAAGTTAACCTTATGTACTTTAATAAACCGCACATTGTCAATAAACGCATTAACAAGTATATGAGAGGTAAGACATAATCTGCTATTGCTTTTTTCGTGATTTTAAAAATTGTTTTAAAATTAATTTTTTTTTGAGAGGTGCCACTTGCACTTGCCCAGGGGCGCCGGTAGTGCTTAAACCGGCACTGACTGCAGGTATCTAGGAGGTTCCATTTTTCATTGGTTTTTTGAAAAATATGTTTGACGATATTTCGTTTCATTTCATATTGTGGGATTCTGATGTTATGGTCTATGAGAGAAGGACCAAGTACTGAGCCTTCCCTTGCAAGCTCGTCCGCTTTTTCGTTGCCGAACACATCAGTGGCAACGCAGCAATAGAACCTTCTAGATGACCAGAAAACCCTCATCGAAGGTAAGCTTGATATGATCGAGAACAAGTTTGTTGCTCTTGATGCTTCCATAAAAGACGATGCAGAACAATAAAAAAAAAAATCATCTAGAAAGTTGAAGGAAAACTCGAGAAAGTAGAAGGAAAAAGTGGATGAAAAATTCGAAAAAAATATACATAAGTTAAAATGCAAAGTATTACCGAAGAACTTGACAAGGTTAGGACAATTGAGATCCGAAAAAGTTCTGTTGAGTATCCAAAGAAGAAGGAAATGCATCTACCAACCATTGATGCTTGCTCTTAGAGGTCCTGCTGCTAGGTCGTTGAAAAACGCTTTGGAGATGACCATATGCCAGAAGTCTTCAGCGTCCAACTCCAGAAAAAAGAAGAGACTGCAACAACTCCAAGCTGATATAAAAAGGTGAGCTCATCTGGCATACCCGACAGCAAAAGACGACATTATCAATATGTATCGTATATAAATCTTCAGCGAGCGATTTGAACAGCTGGAAAACGTTCCCTTCCTGAAGCATTAGTGTTCGCACTAACTATGGAAGCCGCAGAACATGCTTCTCAAGGCGTTCATAGGGTAAGAGAAGTTGCAGTGGAAGAATGCTCTTGTCACAAAATCGCGTTTCAGAGAAATCAGCGAGATGGATCTGCTCGATACTGGAACTGTAACAAGACAGGACATCTCCAGCGACAGTGCAGAATATCACTAAGAAGATCTGCTTGCCAACACTGTGGAAACAGAAATACTGCCCGATAACAGGTAAGCAATAACACAAACGCTGATGTTCAACTTGTTTCCAGAATCGATGACCCCAGAACCACAATTCAAGTCTCACAGACTAAACAAGACAACAAAAGACTGACAATGGAGGAGGATCATAAACAACAAACAGCACGTGGCTACAATTGACACCGCTGCCACCGCCTCCATTGTAAGAAGGGACTTGGTAAAGATGACATGGCTACATAACAACAACAGCTTCCGTCTGAAGACCGCCACAGGAGAATCAGCAAGGGTGTAGGGCTCCCTAAAATTACGCCAGATTTGTTTTCGGAAAAAAGGCAAAAAATTTTCACACAAGATCTGGCTTTTTTTCCTAGGCAAAAAGTGCAAATTTTTTCTAAGAATACTTCCAAAATTTTTGGTATTTTTTCCGAATAGTTTTCTGGTGCTTTCTTCATTTCACCATTTGGAACAAAAGCCAGACAAAAATTGGAAAAAAGCCAGAAACCATGTGATGTTTTTTTCCTTTTTAGTTTTCAAAAAAAATCCAGAAAACTGTTTTTACGTAAATTTGGTATACAAATAACAGTTATGACGAGTATTGTGAAGTTCGTCTTACGATTCATATGGCAGAACTTGAGTTTTCGCATGTGTTTTTGGTGGCAGAGTGCATCATTGGAATAGACTTCATGAAGGAACATATAATCATTTTGAATATCGTTGATCAAGCCCTGAAATACTCAAATGAAGAGATTCCAATGGTCTATGGCAACGAAAACTCAACAACAATTGGAACTGTCATCAAAGAAGACAGGTGCCTTCCTCCTTCTTTAGGAGTTTTTGTGTGGATAAAACTAAAGGGGAATTTTGGAAGCCACGGATACCACATGGTCGAACCAGAAGTAGAGCAAAGTTCCCAAAACATCATCATGGGGAACGTACTATTAACGATTCATGAAGGATTTTGCAGGAATCACCAAAGGCGTGCTGAAAATGTAATAATTGTGCCGCTAGCAAAGGGCCAGCTAGAAAAATCCAAAGCAAGATGCAGCAGTACAATGTGGGTACACCTTTTGAGAGAATTGCAATAGACGTGGCAGGTCCTTTTCCCGAAACCAACAACGGAAACCGGTACATCCTTGCAATCAACACCAACTTAATGTTACTGGGAGGCTTCTTCATGAACATGCTGATATTTTCTTTTCACCCAGCGGGCAGTACGATCGAAAATAACTGGTGCAGCATCGAATCGACACAGGAGACGCTAGACCGATTCGTCAATCAGCAAGACGTCTCCCCTTGGCCAAATAAGGTAAATTTAAAGAAATGATATCGTCAATGAAGAAAGATGGGCTGATCGAAAATTCCAAAAGCCCTTGTGCGTCACCGGCAATTCTCGTCAAAAAGAAATATGGAAGCACTCGAATTTGTATCGACTACCGCAGGCTTAATGATGTGACGAAGAAAGACAGCTACCCACTGCCAAGAATCAACGATACTCTGGATGCAATGGAAGGAGCACAATGGTCTTCGACTTGGACCTGAAGAGTGGCTATTAGCAGGTGGAAATCCATCCAGAAGATCGGGAAGAGACGGCTTTCTCCACAGGAAATGGTCTGTGGCAGTGTAATGTCATGCCGTTTAGGCTATTTAATGCTCCAGCTACTTTTGAGCATTTGATAGAGGGCGTTTTAAATGGATTAACCTGGAAATCTTGCCTAGTCTATTTGGATGATATCATAGTTTACAAACAATTCATCATTGAAGCAAATGCAAGTAATGTTGGAATTGGTGCTGTTTTATCGCAATTTCATGACAGAGAAGAAAAGGTCGTTGCCTGCCTATAACAGCAAGGTACTTTTGAAACAAGAAAGAAACTATCGCGTGACCACGAGGGAACTTCTTGCTCTGATATTGGCAACAAAGCACTTCTGTTAGTACATCTATGGACAAAAGTTCCTTCATCGTACAGATCATGGTGAACTTAATTGACTTTTGAACTTCAAAAATCCAGAGGGTCAAGTAGCATGATGGATCTAGAGACTTCAGACTTATCACTGTCAGATTCAACACCGAAGAGGAAAGCTGCAGCAAATGCAGACGCATTATCTCGGAGTCCGTGTAAGTAAGACTTGAAGCAATGCACACGACAAGAGGAAAAGGAAGTTGTTGCTGTTAGACGAACGAGAGCTGATCCAATTTGCGGCTGGAGTAATTAAGAACTCAGGATGGCCCAACAGAAATATTCGGACATCGAACCCATCCTTGCATGGAAGGAACATCACTAGATACCAGAATAGGCCGACATCTCCGACCAAAGCCCCACTCTCAAAGCATATTGGTCACAATGGGACTCGTTTCGTGTGCAAGAAGAGCTACTCAGTTGTAAGTGGGAATCCGCAGATGGTAAATCCTATGTAATGCAGCTAGTCGTACCTCAGTCAACGGTAAGCGATGTTCTTCGAGAGATGCACGATGGAGCTTCTGGAGGCCACTTAGGCATCAACAAGAAGCTGGCCAGCTACGACACCGATTCTACTATCGTTACTTGCGAGAGAAGACGTCGAAAAGTGGTGGCGAAAATGTGATATTTGTACGGCTAGCAAAGGGCCAGGTAGAAAAATCCAAAGTAAGATGCAGCAATACAACGTGGGCACAATACGTCTTCCGAGTGAACTAAGATTCACAAGGACAAATATAAAAGCGTCTAGTGACAGAATGAAAACAAGATATGATGCACGAGCGACTGGAACAGGGTTTCAAGAAGGAGAACTTGTGTGGTTTTACAATCCCCACCGACAAAAAGGACTGTCACCAAAGCTACAACAATACTGGGAAAGCCCTCATACAGTAGTAAACAGAATCAACATCGTGGTTTACCGTATACAGAGAGGGGTAAGCGGGAAATCGGGAAGGCTCATGCCTTTCATGGGCAAAAATTATGGAAACACCTAAATGTCAAATATCTAAGGATTGAAATATATAAAAATTAAATTATTAACGAAGTTTTTAGAATTTGAAATTCTTTTGAAATGGGTCAGGGGATGTCAAAGTAGCATTTTCTTAAATCCCCCATAAACGACGTCATTATTACAGAAAAGTTCTCAGTTTGAGTGCTCCATATAAGGTTCAAATAGGTTCTAACAAATATAGCAAATACAAACAAGTTGTAAAAGAAATTTGTTCTGGGTGGGATCTTATACAATTTAAAAAATGTGAATTTTTGCGAAAATGTGCATTTTTCGGAGCCTTCCCGATTTCGTTTTTTCCATTAACGACTCAAAATAGGGGATCAGATCTGGTTCTAGAGACCACACAGCATAAGTTATGAGCAGTGGGTAGTGAATGAAAAAGATTATGTCAATTCAGATGGATCGATTTTCGTGAAATACGAGCAATCTTCAGAGGCTTCCCGATTTTTATTTTTCCTTTGTAGAATAAGAAAAAGTATCAGAATATTTTCAGAAGAGCACAAGGCATAAACCATGAGTTGCACGCAGTGATCTGAAAGAAAAATCCAAAAACGCTCCACTCTAATGGACAACCATAAAACGGCTGATAGCTACACTTATGACTGTTCTAAAAACAGAAAAAAAAAGTTCATCGTAGATAACCAGTTCATAAAATATAGGCTTTTTTTCGTTTAGTGTATTTTAAATTTTATCATCTTATGTTTTCGTTCACTGCAACCACGAATGAATGAATTTTATTTATTTCTTTTTTTTATAATTTTCTAAAATAATTGGATTAGTACATAAACACTTAAAAAAATTCATAGCTATTTGTTTTTTGATGCAAAATGTAAAAAAAAATTTTATGAAAATGAAGTATAAAATAAATCTATGGAAACCTTTCTTAAAAATATTCCCCTTAGACGAGACGACGATTACAACTAAACTTCAACTTTTTGAATCGTTAGACCTAAGAAACGGTGGGTCTTAGGAGAAAAAGTGTCATGACTCCTTACACTTACATATGTACATATATCAAATTTGAAAAAAAAGTGGAGCAAATCCAAAATTTCCGAAGTAGATTTGAAACAAAAAAATTCTTACTTTAAAGGAAATTTTTTTAATAAATAATAATAAAGTCTTAAAGTAATGTCAATGGGGCCGGGGCGTACTCATGGACACTGTTTAAGAAACTTTTATGAAGAATTCGAGTTTATCCCATTTGAATTGCATTGGATAAACTCCAGTTTTAGTTAAACATCAACTATGAATTTTGCCCAATTTGGTTCATAAAATAAATTTATTTTGAGATGAATTCAACTTGGACCAATTTAGCTATATTGTTTTATAAACCTCATAAATTCAAGTGGTGGAAAATGTGTTTGCAATTCTAAAATAAATACAATTTCAATTCCAATCCGGTTAGTTAGGTTAGTTTAGTCAAACAATTTTTCTGTATGGAAAAATTGGAGTAAATCTCGAAAAATCGGAGCGTTGGAGTAGATTTCTTTTGTTCCTCAAAAGTGGAGCAAATTTGCTCCGATCGGAGCAAGCTTTGAACCCTGGCCAGAAGATCTTTTTGTATGGATAGAAAAGAAAAAAAAATCATGGGCATAACGGTCTTGAGTTGGAATCGTTATCATTCTGTATCTCTGAATTTTTTTTCTTGTTTTCTTGTTGTGTTTTTGCATTGCAAAATCGCTCTTTAACTGTTTCTTTTTTAAGGCGGGATTGCGGACAGATGGATTAAGGCAGATGGATTGTGGACGTATTTGAAAGGCTAACAGAAAATCGTCGTATTTGAAGAAAAAGAGCACCAAAGAAAATAGTACTCAGATACGATTACAACTCAAGACCGTTGTGCACATGTTTTTTTTCTGTCCATAGAAATAGACCTTGTGGCTCGAGTATCAAGTCGTTACTCCAGTCAAAGCGTCATTTGACCTTGCGCAGAGAGGCACTGTCAGTTTTATTTCATGGATCGATAGGGGTATATTTAAAAGGCTTAAACCCAATTTCTCACCACCTGATCATTCTTATTAGCGGAGTTATTCACAAAAATGCATTTTTTGGGATATTTACTTCAAAGCTAATATCTTTGCTCCAGATTGTCGTAGACCAAAAAATAAACATACATTCTATTCTTTATAATATTTTCTATCGTTGTATGTAATTTCATTGTATTTGAGTGAGTAAATACAAAATGGCAGCCATTTAAAGTCAAATTCTTGTTGTTAAAAAACACATTTTTGTCATTATTTCGAAAAAAGCTTGTATCATGATTAACATTTTTCTAACTTATTTTGTAGCCCTATTCATGTCCTGCATTTTACACAAAAAATTAGCTCATTATCACCAAAGATGGCCGAGCAATTGATAAATGAACGCATGCAAAACCGGTGCGAAAACGCCCAAAAATATCGTTTTTCTGGAATAACTCGGCTTCAGAATGTTCTACGAAAAAAAATAAAGCTATTGATTGTTCCTTACAACATTTTCTATCGATTTGGTGCACATTATTTTTGTTGAAACAAATGAAAAATAAGTAATATTAAGTCAAAGACGTTTTTTTGTTTAGCAAACTCTTGCCTTATTATTTTGCAAACGGTGCAAGTATTGGCTAACAAAATAAATTACTGTTGTAGTCCTTTAAATTATCAAAAATTTAGCTCTCTACGACCCACGGTAGCCTAATGGGATCTCGAAAATTTTGCCCAAATTTTTCATTTTATATAATTTTTCGGGATTTCGGTTTCGAAAACAATCCTAAGTGTGAAATTAAGGTGTTAATACGTAAAAAACAATATAAGTGTATGATTCCGTTATTATCTCTTTTTTACATGATTTCAACTTCTTATTGTTCTTTCAGCAGTGTTTTGTTATGATTGAGTAAAGTTGGAAAAATCGTTGAACTAAATCAAAAGAATTACGAGTTTTAATATTTTACTTATAATAATTGTATGTTTAAAATATTTAAATAAAAAAAAGGAAATAAGTTCCTCCTTTATTTAGTTCTTTTATTTTTCATTTCTTGTATAGATAAACGAATGGAATTTGAATTACACATTCCAATTTTGTTGTTGTTTCGTTTGTGTAGAGTTAAGGAAATTAAGGAAATTACTAATTTAATGGTAAAATTATTTAGTGGAGTACCTAACTGAAGCTCAATAATGTTGTAAAGGGCAGAAACGGATCCGATATTCATAATCTTTTCTTACAAACGACAGTAATTTAAAAATACTCGATGAAAAATTGCCACTGTTTTCGTTTTGCTTTAAAAATTTAAATTACCTAAGAATTCAATTTGTGTTTTGTTGGTTTGTTAAAAAAAAATCCTAAATGATATGAAAATATTGCCTGTGTTATATGAAGACATAGTTTAAGCGGCAAAGGCAATTTTCTCACAAGTTGACAAATGTGAAAATCAAGTACGAAAATTGAAAGCAGTTATGTTATGTTATGTTATGTTATGTTATGTTATGTTATGTTATGTTATGTTATGTTATGTTATGTTATGTTATGTTATGTTATGTTATGTTATGTTATGTTATGTTATGTTATGTTATGTTATGTTATGTTATGTTATGTTATGTTATGTTATGTTATGTTATGTTATGTTATGTTATGTTATGTTATGTTATGTTATGTTATGTTATGTTATGTTATGTTATGTTATGTTATGTTATGTTATGTTATGTTATGTTATGTTATGTTATGTTATGTTATGTTATGTTATGTTATGTTATGTTATGTTATGTTATGTTATGTTATGTTATGTTATGTTATGTTATGTTATGTTATGTTATGTTATGTTATGTTATGTTATGTTATGTTATGTTATGTTATGTTATGTTATGTTATGTTATGTTATGTTATGTTATGTTATGTTATGTTATGTTATGTTATGTTATGTTATGTTATGTTATGTTATGTTATGTTATGTTATGTTATGTTATGTTATGTTATGTTATGTTATGTTATGTTATGTTATGTTATGTTATGTTATGTTATGTTATGTTATGTTATGTTATGTTATGTTATGTTATGTTATGTTATGTTATGTTATGTTATGTTATGTTATGTTATGTTATGTTATGTTATGTTATGTTATGTTATGTTATGTTATGTTATGTTATGTTATGTTATGTTATGTTATGTTATGTTATGTTATGTTATGTTATGTTATGTTATGTTATGTTATGTTATGTTATGTTATGTTATGTTATGTTATGTTATGTTATGTTATGTTATGTTATGTTATGTTATGTTATGTTATGTTATGTTATGTTATGTTATGTTATGTTATGTTATGTTATGTTATGTTATGTTATGTTATGTTATGTTATGTTATGTTATGTTATGTTATGTTATGTTATGTTATGTTATGTTATGTTATGTTATGTTATGTTATGTTATGTTATGTTATGTTATGTTATGTTATGTTATGTTATGTTATGTTATGTTATGTTATGTTATGTTATGTTATGTTATGTTATGTTATGTTATGTTATGTTATGTTATGTTATGTTATGTTATGTTATGTTATGTTATGTTATGTTATGTTATGTTATGTTATGTTATGTTATGTTATGTTATGTTATGTTATGTTATGTTATGTTATGTTATGTTATGTTATGTTATGTTATGTTATGTTATGTTATGTTATGTTATGTTATGTTATGTTATGTTATGTTATGTTATGTTATGTTATGTTATGTTATGTTATGTTATGTTATGTTATGTTATGTTATGTTATGTTATGTTATGTTATGTTATGTTATGTTATGTTATGTTATGTTATGTTATGTTATGTTATGTTATGTTATGTTATGTTATGTTATGTTATGTTATGTTATGTTATGTTATGTTATGTTATGTTATGTTATGTTATGTTATGTTATGTTATGTTATGTTATGTTATGTTATGTTATGTTATGTTATGTTATGTTATGTTATGTTATGTTATGTTATGTTATGTTATGTTATGTTATGTTATGTTATGTTATGTTATGTTATGTTATGTTATGTTATGTTATGTTATGTTATGTTATGTTATGTTATGTTATGTTATGTTATGTTATGTTATGTTATGTTATGTTATGTTATGTTATGTTATGTTATGTTATGTTATGTTATGTTATGTTATGTTATGTTATGTTATGTTATGTTATGTTATGTTATGTTATGTTATGTTATGTTATGTTATGTTATGTTATGTTATGTTATGTTATGTTATGTTATGTTATGTTATGTTATGTTATGTTATGTTATGTTATGTTATGTTATGTTATGTTATGTTATGTTATGTTGTGTTGTGTTGTGTTGTGTTGTGTTGTGTTGTATTGTTTTTTGTTATGTTATGTTATGTTATTATAATTTTAATATTAACTCCTAAGTGGGCTTGAGGTCAATTTTGTTTATCCTAATATTTATTCGACGTTTCGGTTGTGATCAAGGGGCACGGTAGTGCCCAGCCAAGTTCTCTAGCAACTTTGGCACTACACCCTTATTTACAGGAAACAACTCAGGCCATTTTCGACCCCCCTCCAACTTCTATACCAAATATGTATGTCAGAAATTTCAAACTCGCTCCATTTGTTGAACTAGTCAAAAACAAACTCCTTACGAAATTTCAGCTGCCTAGGAGGAGTAGTTCCTGAGATATAGGGCTTCGAAAATCTCAAAAACCGTAACTGACTGACTGACTGACTGACTGATTCACTCACTGACAGATCATCAACATTATGGAGCACTTCCCGATATCGTAGAAACTTGTAATTTGGCACAGTGATGGGGGTTGAGGTGCATACAAAGGAAAAAATCGAGATTTTCAAGTCAGGGGGCGTGGTAACCGCCCATTTTCGCTGAATTGTCATCAAATATTTTAGAGCACTTCTAACTATCGTAGAATCTTGAAACTTGGTAGATTGATATAGCTGGTGGTTTATACAAAGGGACAAATTTTTAATTTGAGAATTTTCGCCAGGGGGCGTGGTAACCGCCCATTTTCACTAAATTTTATCAAATTTTTTAGAGCACTTCTGATTATCGTAGAATCTTGAAACTTAGTAGAATTGTAAAGCTAGTAAGTTATACCAAGGAAAAAATTTAAAATTTGAGAATTTTGGGTAGGGGGCGTTTTTGAAATAACTTTAAAAATCTGTAATTAAAAGAAAAATTGTCAAGAGAACAATCAAAATTTTATTGATACGAATTTGAACCCAAACTTTAGAACTTGGTACACTTTTACATCTCAGTACTTTTTGTGCCAGCATAATTTCAACATAGGAGAATTTGGCTCTTTTTTACCAGTAATGTTTTTGTTGTGATTACAACCTTCTTCAGGAATCTATAATAAATATTCTTAGTCTAAAAATAATACTTAAAAATAAAATAAAAATCTATAGGTACTTACAATGTTAAGCTTAAAAAAGTTTAAGATCTTTAAAATCTTAAATTTTATCTAGATTGGTTTTTTTAGTTTTTTAATATTTCAAAATTAAATTAATGAAGTCTTGAAAAAGACGTTTCAATCAATCGAAATTTTAAAATAATGAAATCCAAATTTCACATTTGATAAGAAATTCAAAATTTCGAACTTCTAATCAAAAATGATCTTCAAAATTCAAGTCAAATATACCTAAATATTTAGCCTAAAATATTTCTATGCACAAACTGACTATAAATACTGCTCAACCCTTCGCAATCAGATCTCCTATTAACCGTATTATCTGTATTTAAAATATGTAACATTTCTAGTAACATGCGTTTGCTGTAGTGTTTTTCTGTCTGTATAATATCAACGTTATTGAAATCTGGTCTATGTCCTTCATCTATGCAATGCAAAGCCAATGCTGTCTTATGTGAATGTCCGCTATTTATATCTGATCTATGACCAGCTAAACGATTTTTAAGTTTTTGCATAGATGTTCCTACATAAACGGAAGGACAATTAGTTATTCCATCACCTAAGCATTTTATCTTATAGACAATATTTGATTTTTCATTTTTATTAAGTTCACCTTTTAAATTCGAAAACAATGAACTTCTTAGGATATTTGCCGATTTGAAAGCTATACGTACATTATCTTTATTTCTTATTGGAGCATTTAACATTCTATTGGAAAGATTAGGAATGTATACAATACTTTTGTATGAAAATGGAGTAACATTTGTTAATAGAGTTTTAGATATCAGTGACATTGTCTTTCGTCAAAAAAACATACAAATAATTATGGATACTTTACTTTCCAATTCATTTCCTTTAAATATAATAAGAACATTACTGAATCAATATTTTAATCCATTGGTTCAGAGAAATTCAGTAAAAGGTCACGAAGATAGAAATAAATTATAATTTTAAGAAAGCATCATTCCGTAAGAAAATTTAAAAAAATTTCCCTTGTTTATAAGTCGAATAATAGTTCTCAGTGAGAGGGGTTGTTTTCATTGTTTCTTGTTATAAGAGGATTTGTCTCATGTTTTTCGTTGGGCATTTAGAACTTTTTTAAAAAATTAATTTCTCGACTCGTGTGGGTCGCAGAGAGCTAATGTTTCTTTAAATTGTAGATAATTTAAAGGACTACAACAGTAATTTATTTTTTTAGTCAATAGGTACTTGCACCGTTTACAAAATAATAAGGCAAGAGTTTGCTAAACAAAAAAACGTCTTTGACTTAATATTACTTATTTTTTATTTGTTTCAACAAAAATAATGTGCACCAAATCGATAAAAAATGTTGTAACAAACAATTAATAGCTTTATTTTTTGTCGTAGGACACTCTGAAGCCGAGTTATTCCCAAAAAGATATTTTTGGGTGTTTTCGCACCGGTTTTGCATGCGTTCATTTATCAATTGCTCGGCCATCTTTGGTGATAAAGAGCTGATTTTTTCTGTAAAATGCAGGACATCCCAAGTAACAATTTTACTTGCATAAGGTCAATTTTCTTCGATTCGGCAAGCTATAGTTTGTATAAGTTTAGTTTAAGGCTTACTTACGCAAATCATCCATTTTGGAAACAAAGGAGGTCTCCTTAAGGCCATCTGGAAGTGTTTAGAAGAAGCCTTGTAAATATAAGTTAAAGAAGACCTTCATAAGACCTGTTTGAACCGTTTTAAAGAAGCCTTCTATTTTCAAGTGACAGAAGACTTTCATAAGACCTGTTCCAAGAGGTTCTTGTAAGTATGCAATGTTTTCATCTCTCAAGTATGCAATGTTTTTCACCTGCAGATATGCAATGTTTGTAACACTTTAGAAAAAAACATTGCATTTATATGTGAGGTTTCAATTAGCTCCCTTTTTGCCACTCATCTTTAATATTCGAGTATGGTCTACTGGTAAGGTGCTGGCTTGGTATGCAGAGGTAAGTGGGATCGATTCCTGGCGGGGCCATTTGTGAAATAAAAAAAAAATGTGTTCTTTTTCAATTAAAATAAAATTCTTCCCATTTCAGAACGACAGGTAAAGCATTGAAATGGCCAAAAAAAGAAGAAAAAACAAAATAGAAAAAAATTAAAAGAAAAAAAAATCAATAAAATCATTTTTTTTTATTCATAAATTCAACATCTTATAACAACCTCCATAATGCCTTATTATAACATCCAATGCAAATGATAGTTTCCTTAGCGAAGCTAGTTTCCCTAAAATGTTTCATTGTTTTGTAAAAAGGCCTGCATAAGGTCGTTTTACGCTGTTCGTCACAAGCTATTAGCTTGTTATGTTATGTTATGTTATGTTATGTTATGTTATGTTATGTTATGTTATGTTATGTTATGTTATGTTATGTTATGTTATGTTATGTTATGTTATGTTATGTTATGTTATGTTATGTTATGTTATGTTATGTTATGTTATGTTATGTTATGTTATGTTATGTTATGTTATGTTATGTTATGTTATGTTATGTTATGTTATGTTATGTTATGTTATGTTATGTTATGTTATGTTATGTTATGTTATGTTATGTTATGTTATGTTATGTTATGTTATGTTATGTTATGTTATGTTATGTTATGTTATGTTATGTTATGTTATGTTATGTTATGTTATGTTATGTTATGTTATGTTATGTTATGTTATGTTATGTTATGTTATGTTATGTTATGTTATGTTATGTTATGTTATGTTATGTTATGTTATGTTATGTTATGTTATGTTATGTTATGTTATGTTATGTTATGTTATGTTATGTTATGTTATGTTATGTTATGTTATGTTATGTTATGTTATGTTATGTTATGTTATGTTATGTTATGTTATGTTATGTTATGTTATGTTATGTTATGTTATGTTATGTTATGTTATGTTATGTTATGTTATGTTATGTTATGTTATGTTATGTTATGTTATGTTATGTTATGTTATGTTATGTTATGTTATGTTATGTTATGTTATGTTATGTTATGTTATGTTATGTTATGTTATGTTATGTTATGTTATGTTATGTTATGTTATGTTATGTTATGTTATGTTATGTTATGTTATGTTATGTTATGTTATGTTATGTTATGTTATGTTATGTTATGTTATGTTATGTTATGTTATGTTATGTTATGTTATGTTATGTTATGTTATGTTATGTTATGTTATGTTATGTTATGTTATGTTATGTTATGTTATGTTATGTTATGTTATGTTATGTTATGTTATGTTATGTTATGTTATGTTATGTTATGTTATGTTATGTTATGTTATGTTATGTTATGTTATGTTATGTTATGTTATGTTATGTTATGTTATGTTATGTTATGTTATGTTATGTTATGTTATGTTATGTTATGTTATGTTATGTTATGTTATGTTATGTTATGTTATGTTATGTTATGTTATGTTATGTTATGTTATGTTATGTTATGTTATGTTATGTTATGTTATGTTATGTTATGTTATGTTATGTTATGTTATGTTGTGTTGTGTTGTGTTGTGTTGTGTTGTGTTGTATTGTTTTTTGTTATGTTATGTTATTATAATTTTAATATTAACTCCTAAGTGGGCTTGAGGTCAATTTTGTTTATCCTAATATTTATTCGACGTTTCGGTTGTGATCAAGGGGCACGGTAGTGCCCAGCCAAGTTCTCTAGCAACTTTGGCACTACACCCTTATTTACAGGAAACAACTCAGGCCATTTTCGACCCCCCTCCAACTTCTATACCAAATATGTCAGAAATTTCAAACTCGCTCCATTTGTTGAACTAGTCAAAAACAAACTCCTTACGAAATTTCAGCTGCCTAGGAGGAGTAGTTCCTGAGATATAGGGCTTCGAAAATCTCAAAAACCGTAACTGACTGACTGACTGATTCACTCACTGACAGATCATCAACATTATGGAGCACTTCCCGATATCGTAGAAACTTGTAATTTGGCACAGTGATGGGGGTTGAGGTGCATACAAAGGAAAAAATCGAAAATCGAGATTTTCAAGTCAGGGGGCGTGGTAACCGCCCATTTTCGCTGAATTGTCATCAAATATTTTAGAGCACTTCTAACTATCGTAGAATCTTGAAACTTGGTAGATTGATATAGCTGGTGGTTTATACAAAGGGAAAAATTTTTAATTTGAGAATTTTCGCCAGGGGGCGTGGTAACCCCCCATTTTCACTAAATTTTATCAAATTTTTTAGAGCACTTCTGATTATCGTAGAATCTTGAAACTTAGTAGAATTGTAAAGCTAGTAAGTTATACCAAGGAAAAAATTTAAAATTTGAGAATTTTGGGTAGGGTGCGTGGCTACCGCCCATTTCTGCTGAATTTTCATCAAATATTATAAAGCCCTTCTGACTATCGTAGAATCTTGAAATTTGGTAGAATGGTAGAGATGGTAGTTTGTACAAAGGAAAAAATTTAAAATTTGAAAATTATAGCCAGGGGGCATGGCAACCGCTCATTTTCACTGAATTTTCATCAAATATAGAGATTTTCAATTCTACAGCCATACCTTGCAAAAAGTAGTGATAGATAAGATAAGATGATTTCTTTATTTCTATAAATTGTATTTACATTAATTTTACAAGTTTAAAAATCAAAAAGTAGTGAAATCACAACAAAAACATTACTGTTAAAAAAGAGCCAAGTTCTCCTATGTTGAAATTATGCTGGCACAAAAAGTACTGAGATGTAAAAGTGTACCAAGTTCTTAAGTTTGGGTTCAAATTCGTATCAATAAAATTTTGATTGTTTACTTGGCAATTTTTGAAATAACTTTAAAAATCGGTAATTAAAAGAAAAATTGTCAAGAGAACAATCAAAATTTTATTGATACGAATTTGAACCCAAACTTTAGAACTTGGTACACTTTTACATCTCAGTACTTTTTGTGCCAGCATAATTTCAACATAGGAGAACTTGGCTCTTTTTTACCAGTAATGTTTTTGTTGTGATTACAACCTTCTTCAGGAATCTATAATAAATATTCTTAGCCTAAAAATAATACTTAAAAATAAAATAAAAATCTATAGGTACTTACAATGTTAAGCTTAAAAAAGTTTAAGATCTTTAAAATCTTAAATTTTATCTAGATTGGTTTTTTTAGTTTTTTAATATTTCAAAATTAAATTAATGAAGTCTTGAAAAAGACGTTTCAATCAATCGAAATTTTAAAATAATGAAATCCAAATTTCACATTTGATAAGAAATTCAAAATTTCGAACTTCTAATCAAAAATGATCTTCAAAATTCAAGTCAAATATACCTAAATATTTAGCCTAAAATATTTCTATGCACAAACTGACTATAAATACTGCTCAACCCTTCGCAATCAGATCTCCTATTAACCGTATTATCTGTATTTGAAATATGTAACATTTCTAGTAACATGCGTTTGCTGTAGTGTTTTTCTGTCTGTATAATATCAACGTTATTGAAATCTGGTCTATGTCCTTCATCTATGCAATGCAAAGCCAATGCTGTCTTATGTGAATGTCCGCTATTTATATCTGATCTATGACCAGCTAAACGATTTTTAAGTTTTTGCATAGATGTTCCTACATAAACGGAAGGACAATTAGTTATTCCATCACCTAAGCATTTTATCTTATAGACAATATTTGATTTTTCATTTTTATTAAGTTCACCTTTTAAATTCGAAAACAATGAACTTCTTAGGATATTTGCCGATTTGAAAGCTATACGTACATTATCTTTATTTCTTATTGGAGCATTTAACATTCTATTGGAAAGATTAGGAATGTATACAATACTTTTGTATGAAAATGGAGTAACATTTGTTAATAGAGTTTTAGATATCAGTGACATTGTCTTTCGTCAAAAAAACATACAAATAATTATGGATACTTTACTTTCCAATTCATTTCCTTTAAATATAATAAGAACATTACTGAATCAATATTTTAATCCATTGGTTCAGAGAAATTCAGTAAAAGGTCACGAAGATAGAAATAAATTATAATTTTAAGAAAGCATCATTCCGTAAGAAAATTTAAAAAAATTTCAGTTGTTTATAAGTCGAATAATAGTTCTCAGTGAGAGGGGTTGTTTTCATTGTTTCTTGTTATAAGAGGATTTGTCTCATGTTTTTCGTTGGGCATTTAGAACTTTTTTAAAAAATTAATTTCTCGACTCGTGTGGGTCGCAGAGAGCTAATGTTTCTTTAAATTGTAGATAATTTAAAGGACTACAACAGTAATTTATTTTTTTAGTCAATAGGTACTTGCACCGTTTACAAAATAATAAGGCAAGAGTTTGCTAAACAAAAAAACGTCTTTGACTTAATATTACTTATTTTTTATTTGTTTCAACAAAAATAATGTGCACCAAATCGATAAAAAATGTTGTAACAAACAATTAATAGCTTTATTTTTTGTCGTAGGACACTCTGAAGCCGAGTTATTCCCAAAACGATATTTTTGGGTGTTTTCGCACCGGTTTTGCATGCGTTCATTTATCAATTGCTCGGCCATCTTTGGTGATAAAGAGCTGATTTTTTCTGTAAAATGCAGGACATCCCAAGTAACAATTTTACTTGCATAAGGTCCATTTTCTTCGATTCGGCAAGCTATAGTTTGTATAAGTTTAGTTTAAGGCTTACTTACGCAAATCATCCATTTTGGAAACAAAGGAGGTCTCCTTAAGGCCATCTGGAAGTGTTTAGAAGAAGCCTTGTAAATATAAGTTAAAGAAGACCTTCATAAGACCTGTTTGAACCGTTTTAAAGAAGCCTTCTATTTTCAAGTGACAGAAGGCTTTCATAAGACCTGTTCCAAGAGGTTCTTGTAAGTATGCAATGTTTTCATCTCTCAAGTATGCAATGTTTTTCACCTGCAGATATGCAATGTTTGTAACACTTTAGAAAAAAACATTGCATTTATATGTGAGGTTTCAATTAGCTCCCTTTTTGCCACTCATCTTTAATATTCGAGTATGGTCTACTGGTAAGGTGCTGGCTTGGTATGCAGAGGTAAGTGGGATCGATTCCTGGCGGGGCCATTTGTGAAATAAAAAAAAAATGTGTTCTTTTTCAATTAAAATAAAATTCTTCCCATTTCAGAACGACAGGTAAAGCATTGAAATGGCCAAAAAAGAAGAAAAAACAAAATAGAAAAAAATTAAAAGAAAAAAAAATCAATAAAATCATTTTTTTTTATTCATAAATTCAACATCTTATAACAACCTCCATAAGGCCTTATTATAACATCCAATGCAAATGATAGTTTCCTTAGCGAAGCTAGTTTCCCTAAAATGTTTCATTGTTTTGTAAAAAGGCCTGCATAAGGTCGTTTTACGCTGTTCGTCACAAGCTATTAGCTTGTGGATTGCCTGTGGAGGAAAGTCTTGGGGGAAATTCGGTAATGTGCGCCAAAATGATTTGCATAAGACTTGTCCTTCTTCTTAAACAAGTCAAAAAATAGCTTGTATTGACCCTTATGAAAGCTAAATTGTTACTTGGGATGAATAGGGCTACAAATTAGAAAAATGTCAATCATGATATAAGCTTTTTTCGAAATAATGACAAAAATGTGTTTTTTAACAACAAGAATTTGACTTTAAATGGCTGCAATTTTGTATTTACTCACTCAAATACAATGAAATTACATACAACGATAGAAAATATTATAAGGAAGAGAATGTATGCTTATTTTTTGGTCTACGAGCAAAGATATTAGCTAAAAAGTAAAATATCCCAAAAAATGCATTTTTGTGAATAACTCCGCTAAAAAGAATGATCAGGTGGTGAGAAATTGGGTTTAAGCCTTTTAAATATACCCCTATCGATCCATGAAATAAAAACTGACAGTGCCTCTCTGCGCAAGGTGAAGCCCTTTTTTCCGACGCTTTGACTGGAGTACGTGGACGTGGCAGAATGTCGTCCCCCACCTGCCCTACCTCCATCTTATTTTAAATAGTGAATCCAATTTTAATACATACTTTTTCGTTTTATTTATTTTATGTGTTCATTAAAATGATCGTCAAAAATGTGCGAATTTATTAATAAACTAGCAGTAATGTTCAAGGTATCTATCCTTGATAATCTTTTGTTGGCATTGATTTTAAATCTATAACAAATGATTTATAAAATTTTATTTATCATAGAGTTCCAAATTACGACTGAATTTCGTTTTTACGGAATGTATAAGATAACAAATTAAATGCACTTTTAATTTAGTTAATTCTAAGTTTTTTATGGATTGTTGTGAAAGGCAAAAGTAGGTACTTACCTCCCCGTTAAAAACACTTGTTAGAAGAAGAATAAATACATTTTAAATAAATTTGGTTGTTTTCATACATAAATCAAGTTGGTAGTGCAAAAAAAAAATAAATTCTCTATCAATTCTTAAGAAATAAAAAAAAAACTTAAAAGTTACAAAAATAACTCGTTAAAATGGTTTTAAGCTGCAAACCAAGTATAGCTATGCCATCTAATTTCTTGAAAAAAAAAAGAATTTTTAGAAAAAAAGTTTGAAAATCGAGACGTTTTTTTAGACAGTTTTTTTAATCAATTAACAAAAATTGAACTTTTTTAAAAATCCAAAAATTATATATGGAAAATTTTCCATATTTTTCATATAAGAGATCCCTAAAACGTTTTTGCACAAATATAAGTATATTTTATTTTTTTTAATTTGATAGGTAACTACGACCTCGTTTGCCAGATTACATGATTTTTTTAGCAAAACTGTTAGAGCCATTTTTGAAAAACCCAACCTTTTCTATAAAAGGTTTATTTTGGTCCTAAAACAAATTGATTTTCCCTCTACGGTTTTCCCTCACGAAAAACTCTTAGTTACCAATTTTGAAGTAGGAAAATCGCTACAGATCAATATAGAGGCAGACAGACAAAATTATTGCGAGACCCAATTTTTCGCTTTTTGTTATCTCGTGTTCGATTTTTTACGAATCCTTAACTTTTCCGTAAATTGTAAGCCGCAGGTAAAAAAATGAATTTGAAATTTAAAAGAAAACGAATTTAATTGAAAAAAAAATGTTTATTGCAACTGAGAAAAAATTGCATCAGTAAAACAAAAACAATCGAATCAAATGAAAAAACCATCGTTTAAGAAAACTATTCAAATGAAAAAACTATCGTTTATGAAAACTATTTGAATGAAAAAAACTATCGTTTAAGAAAACTATTCGAATGAAAAAACTATCGTTTAAGAAAACTATTCAAATGAAAAAACTATCGTTTAAGAAAACTATTTGAATGAAAAAACTATCGTTTACGAAAACTATTCAAATGAAAAAAAAACTATCGTTTCAGAAAACTATTCAAATGAAAATACCTATAGTATTTCAAAATCAGCCGGCACTCTCTTATAAAATATTTTTAATTACATGCAGTTTATGCACATATCGTCGTCGTAAAGCAAAATTGTTCAACAATTTTGCTTTACGCCGACGATATATACCTATTTGGAATAGGTATTTCACAGCAGTCTTAGAAAGTTAAAGACGAATTGAAATCACTTCTATCTATGCACATGCACTCCTTTTTTATTTTCGCGGGAGAGTGAGTAAGGCCATGGTCGTAAGAGATCCTTTCTTATTGTTCTCTTTTTAAATTAAAAAAAAGCACGAAAAAGTGACGCCATTTTCTAACGTTCCACTTGAAATTTTTAGCAGTGCGTAAATAGGGGTACAAAAAATTTAAAAAAATTGGCTATTTTCTAAACGCGACAATGTAAAGAGTTGAATTTTTTTTCATCAATAGATAAATTTATTGCAAGACTGACAATGGTATTGAAAAAATTCTAAAAAATTTCAAAACCAAGCTATAAATGGTTTTCTAAAACTAAAACATGAGGTAGACCTTTGACAAAGTAGTGATTATAGGTAGGGGAATTTTTTTTGACAATTTGAAACACGTCATTCAAAAGATAATAAAAAAAAGTTAGTGGTCTAATACGGATTTGTTTTAAGTCTCTGCGTTTTGAAATATGAATTTTTGAAAAACACCTACTTATTTTGGGGTATTTTTGGGTGAGTTTTTATTTTTTTAAATTTTTTGTAGCATTCAAAAAATCTCAAGCTTATAGAACATGTAGTCTATAACTGTGCGCATACATACATGTGCAAAAAATTGGTATTTCAAAATAGTTTTTGACCGAATAACGGGAAAAACAAGTTTTTTGTCCCAAGTTTTTTTTTACCTTTTTCAACCGTTTTTTATTTTTATCTTTTTTTTCTTCAACAGATAAATAAATGAAATTTATATTGTAGATTGATAATAGACAGGACTATATCTGTGAAAAATTTAAATCAGTTTTGTAGTCACAATTTTGAGATAACGCTAAAATAAAGTTGTATTATTCAACAGATAATATCTTTTGATCAAGAGCAGATACAATTTTTTTTACTGAGCATCCTGATGATGTTACCTTTCATTTGGTATATCATGCATAACTGTACATTCACTAAAAGCTACACAACGTGTAAATTAAAAAAACTTGCGAAATACCTCAAAACAACCGTAGTAGAAGATCTGTTGACCATGAACAACCACCAGTGTGGGAAGTACCGTAATCTCAGTTTGGAATGTCGACATGGTTGGCTTTAAAAGAATTCTAACTTTTTTTCTAGGCATCGCAGAAATAAGATTGAAACGTCATATGAATGGCGAAATTATAAGCTTTTACAAGATATAAAATTTTTATAGGTTGTCTAAAAAAAATTGATTCAATAGCGTGAGAACATAAAATTATATGTGTTTTTTTTGCTTTTTTTGATGAAAATTGATCGAGTTCAAAAAATTCTAGCTCTTTTTGGAGAAGCCTAGAAGACATGATCGGTGTATATATTTTGAGCTGAAGCAATAAGCTTTCAGGTGTTATACAATTTATTATAGGTTGTTATATCAAAAAATGAATTTTTGGGTGATTGTTTTTAATAGATTATTATAATACTTTTTGCGCATTGTAAAAATTTAAAAATGGTTTTATTATTTAAAAGAAATATTTGGCTTTTTAATAGTATAATATTTTTTGTAAGCTTTTAAAATAAAAAAAATTAATATAATGAAAAAAGTAAAAAGGTATTTTTTTTTTAGCTTTTTCTTGTAAATTATCATTGTTTGAAATAATTTGTTGCTAATTTGTTACCCCAATCTCGAATTTGTTGCTCTTGCCCTTACCCCTTAAATCTGTGGCGTACCCAGCTTGACAAAAAAGTTAAATCGCCCAAAAATTATCGCACAGTCAAAAAAGTGGTATCAATAGAAAGAGGTCCTTGAAACCTTTTCAAAAAGATCCATATCAAGTTTTTATTCCAATCCCTTCATGTCCAAAATGCCTTGTGGAGTTTGAATGCATTTGTGGAACATACACTGAGCCAAAAAACAACGTAAAATCAATCGAAACCACTTTGAATCAATGGAAAATCACTACATTTTTAGCCTAAAGTGGAAAATGATTGAACCAAAGTAGCACACTTTAAATCTAAGTTGTTCACACATTAAAAAAAATGACAGTAATATTGGCGAGAAATAATTTTCCATAGAAACCAAATTATACTTTTCTAATGGCCTTTGACCTTCTTAATTTGAATCTAGCATTAGAATATCTCTTACGTGAAAAGTTTTTGAGATATTGAATTTTGAACGTCCAAAACACTATTTTTGTGATGTTTTGGCATGGTAATATGTCAAAAATGTGAAGTGATAAATTTTTTTGACTTCGGATTCGAGCTCTGCGCACAAAAAACATTAAAAAAATATACTTTGATTTCTATAAAAAAACTTTTTGACTAGTGAACTCGAACAAGGCATTCGATTATTTCTGCCCGTTTGATTAAAAAAATAGACGTTTCAACCTTCACTTTAATACCGTAATTACCTTCCTAAGAGTTTTAATTTTATTTAGAATACGTACAATAAGCGGGTCTTCAGTTTATTAGAATTTAAAGTTTTCCCTAAAAATATGCAGCGTTGTTCATCACATCAATAGCAGACCCAAAACATAAAAAAAAACTTGCACATATACATATTTCCAGAATTAAAAATTTTAAATTCAGTTCAACTGAAAACCCAACGAAACAACCTAGGTACCTATATATGTTTATAACATTATAAATGTAGGTTCCTATTTCAGAACATTTTTGCCTCTAAAGAACGTACATGATACTTACCTTACAAGAGGTCTGAAGCCGACTAAAGAAAAAACATTTCAAGGCGTAGATATAGATACATACTAACTAATTGTAATAGTATATGTATTATTTTCATCAAAGCAGACCGTTGGGTGCGGAGTCAAATTTAAAGTCAACGCTTACACACTCGATTATTTATATGAAAATAGAAAATCAATATGTAATTTTTTTTATTTAGTATAATGTAGGTAGGTATACATTTTTATGTAGGTATTTGGTTTGTTTTTATAATATAAAAATAAGTCGCGAATCGCAATAATCTGATTGGATGAATAGTAGGTACCAGGCATGGAAAAGCCAATACAATTGTATCGAATTCGATACAAATGAGTTTGCTAGAGTACAAAAATACAATTTGTCTGAATTCGACACAAATTTTTAATCTGTGTCTTAAAAATTCTTTTGCATTCTAAGATTTCAAAAAAAGATGAATAGCCCAGGGAAATAAGTAATTTAAATCGCATTTTTTGCGGGACAACATTTTTTTCATGGAATGTGTTCGGGTGGTTGTCCTTATTATAAAAGTCAATTTGTTGGGATAATTGGAGGTTGGGAACAGCCGCCATCTTGGAAAAGAGATTGGTATCGTTTTTATTGAATAGCTCCATTGTTATTCATTTTAACAAAAAATGACAAAGGTAAGACTTATTAACAATAAAATTATCTAAGAAATGATATACAAAACAATTCCGTGAGTTGATTAAATAAAATTTTATAGTTGGTCAAAGTGCGGGTTTGTATCGCAAGGTTGGGACAAAATGACATTTTTTCATACATATATCTGACGAACTTTTGATTTGTTTGGATAATTCTTTAAGAATGAATTGTAGTACTTATAATTACCTTTAAAATGAGCCCACAATCGTTATTGTCACCATCGTATTGTAGAAGTAATCTAACTCCGAAACTCTCCATGTACTAGTCAAAAGTAAGAAAAAAGCTGTTTTTTTGCTAGTAGGCCGAGAAAATTTTGGGAGTAGAGGTATAACCAAAATATAAGTACGCAGTTTTGCAGCCATACGCGTGTTAATGTAGATTTCAAAGGTCTGACAACTCTAATTTTGTGCTTTATACGGTTTTTGGGGGGTTAAATAACGTAAGTTTTCCAGTTAATGTGAATGGGCTAAATTTATACTAATTGAAATTATAAATATACAAGCTGATGCTCTATTATTTTTCCTAAATCTGATTCAATTAAGATTCCCTACAGTTTAAGTCCAGAAATCGTGATCTGATGGTTTTAGTTTTAGAGTTATACCCAAAACAAATTTGGATAGAATGGATTTTGAAAATCACCTCTGAATTTCAGACCAAAATAAGGAAATATGGCATTAAAAAAAACTCAATTTAAAACGAGAAAACTTCATATCCTTTTTTTAACTACGCCTACTTTCTTGAACAAATAAATTCAATCCCAAATGCCGAAAATTTTTTTTTCAAAAATCCGTATAAATTTTCCGATATTCCCATCTAATCTCATCCCATGGATAAAATGGTTTTTGAATTTCAAATTTATTTTAGAAATAATATTTTGAGTGGATATAATGGGCTTTGATGCGAATAAAATTGTTTGGAAAAATGGGTTTTGAAACAAAAACTCAAGTGGATAAAATGGGTTTTGAAATTAACCTCTAACTTTGTGGTCTGATTTCTATGCCAAAAAATGTAATTAGATACTGAAACCTGGGCGCAACGTATGTATTTGAATAATAGAAGCAAAACCTCGTTTCTTTCCCTTTCAAACTTTCACTTGAATTAATTTGTGTGAAGCTTTCCTTTGAAACTAGATTCGTATACATTATCAATGTATATATTCCTCCAAAAAGCTCGAACGTTGTTTATTCTGAACTTTCTATGGCAATAGATTATATAATGGACTTGTCTTGCTCCAATAGCAACATTTTACTTCTAGGAGATTTAAACTTACCACACATTGATTGGATTCTTTCTGAAGATGAGTCCTGTCAAGAAGCTTCTTTGACTTCTTCACAAACTGAACTTGCTTTTCTAGATAAAATTACACGGTGTTACAAAAATGAGGTTTTAAAATATACGCGGGCGGAGACCTATCAGGTTTTGTAGAGCTAGTCGCACTGAATACGAAACGGTATTTGAAAATCCCCTAACACCCCCAAAATCTGGAGTTACGGGCAAAAAACGGTTTTTTGGACCTTCACCCATTGAAAAAATTCTAGCTTCGACAATTTTTTACCCATTTTCGATTTTTTTACAGTTTCTGATAGAAGATAAATATACCTTTTTAACAATGTATAAAACATGTAACTCGGTTAAACCACTTAGAATTTATAAGATGTCAAAGTTAAAAAATTCAATTTTTTTTGTCATTTGCCCAACTTCGGCATCAATTTAAAGTATATGTTTTCAAAACAACATGCTATTTAAAAAATATATTCTAAAACAATATCTATTTTCCAATTGATCGAGGTATTTTTTATGAAAATAACTTCAAAATTGGCTTAGAAAAAAAAATTTTTCGATTTCAACCCAGATACAGAAATTCGAACTTTTAGGTATAGAACAAAAATGTTGTTTCGGCACGTAGTAGGATAAGTTGGGCGCCAGGATTTGATGAAACGTTTTTGTAGAGGAGCTCAATACAAACAGTTTTTTTTCTTTGAGAGGGGGGTCTATCTCCCCCCGTTTAGGTGGGAGAGGCATTTTTCTAAAAAAACATTATCAAAATAAAAAAAAATATTAAAAAACAACGGCAACACTTACAGTAATAAATGATACCATTCCCAAAAGGCAAAATTGTGCATTTGATTCTAATTTTTAAATCAATATAACATTACAAATAGTTTTTGAAATAATCGATTTCAAAGTTAAAAATAGGGGAAAAAAATTTTTTTAAAACTCATTTTATACTATTTTTGTCCAGACTGTGAATTTTAGTAAATAAATTGCTTTGACAGAAAACTCTCTCAATTGATTCCTTATCGAACAGTGAAAACTATATGTTTCTATGTCTTCTAGTCTTTGAGAAAATTGAAAAATAAAAACAAATAAAAACAAAAAATATTTTGAAAAAAGAAAACTCTGATAAA
This sequence comes from Episyrphus balteatus, assembly GCF_945859705.1. NCBI lineage: Eukaryota > Metazoa > Arthropoda > Insecta > Diptera > Syrphidae > Episyrphus > Episyrphus balteatus. The sequence continues at coordinate 75,602,242 of NC_079134.1, read as the reverse complement.
ATAATTTTTCAATTTTCCCAAAAACTAGAAGACATAGAAACATATAGTTTTCACGGTTCGATAAGGAATCAATTGTAAAATCGAAAATGGGTAAAAAATTGTCGAAGCTAGAATTTTTTCAATGGGTGAAGGTCCAAAAAACCGTTTTTTGCCCGTAACTCCAGATTTTGGGGGTGTTAGGGGATTTTCAAATACCGTTTCGTATTCAGTGCGACTAGCTCTACAAAACCTGATAGGTCTCCGCCCGCGTATATTTTCAGTGTTACACCGTGTTATTACTGCGGACTTACAGCAAATAAGCTGTATTAAGAACTCAAAAAATCGAATTCTCGATTTGGTCTTTTCTTCTGACGCTATTAGTTCTCTTGTCCTAGAGTCTAGTTCAGGAATCACTAATATAGATCATTACCATCCCCCTTTGAAAATTTTCCTTGACTTAAGCAATCATGTTATTGAAAATAGTAATGCGTTCGATTGCTCGTATACTCCTGACCTCAGAAAAGCTAATTTTCAGTTGCTATGTGAAGATTTAAATAATTCTGGTATTAATACTATATCAACGTATACTAATATTGATGAAGCAGTTATCAGTTTTTATAGCATTCTTAACAACTGCATTAATAACACTATCCCTCTCAAAATTTCTAAACAAAGTAATTTCAACCATGCATGGTACACTAAAGAACTGCGAACACTTAGGAAAAGAAGAAACAGAGCATGGAAAACCTATTTAAAATCTCTTTCTTTAACTGATCACAACAATTATATTGCAATTTTCGAAGATTTTAAGATTCTCTCTAATACTCTATATACCAATTATATAAATGAAATGGCTTCTTCTTTGAAAGGAGATCCTAAATCGTTTTGGAAATTTGTGAACACGAAGAAAAACTCTGATGGCTATCCTGCTAATTTTATCAATGAAAACTTGTTGTTGCAAACACCATCTGACATTTGCAATGCCTTCGCTAATAACTTTCGCAACTCTTTTGTTGATGCATCTTTTGATGTTGATGAAGATTATTTTAAATGTCTACATACCTATGCCCAAACGAGTTGTAACAATATTCCTGTGCAGCATGACACAGTTTTAGATCTTCTTTCATCGCTAAAAGATGATTATTCATCTGGTCCAGATGCCATTCCCCCAATTCTTTTAAAAAAGTGTAGGAAGGAACACATTAGTTCAGCCCCTTCTCTTTTTGTTCGAGCTGTCCATCAAATCAGGGAAATTTCCGTGTCTATGGAAGAAATCATTTCTTACTCCAATTTTTAAAAGAGGTGATAAGACATTAATTACCAACTATAGACCTATTTCCAAACTATCTTGCATTCCGAAGGTCTTTGAACAAGTTGTTTGTGAGAGTATCGCTTTTTTCAGTAAAAATCTTATATGTGAGCAGCAGCACGGGTTGGTAAGAAAAAGATCAACTGAAACAAACCTGCTCACCTTTCTTCATAAATGTTCAAATGCATTAGAGCAGGGAAGGGAAGTAGACTGCGTATACACAGACTTTTCAAAGGCATTTGATCAGCTTAGTCATAAAGTCATCATTTTTAAACTCAAAGCTTTTGGGTTTCCGCCATTTTTCATAGCGTGGGTAGAATCATACCTTATTAATAGGTCCTATCAGGTAAAATTTAGAAACTGTCTTTCAGATTCTTTCATTGCTCACTCAGGTGTTCCTCAAGGAAGCCACCTGGGCCCACGATTTGGGTGTTCACTTTAGCTCAAATTTAGAATTCACTGAACACATCAATTACATTATAAATAAAGCTAACTCTATGCTCGGTTTTATTAAACGTTGGGCAAAGGAATTTAATGACCCCTATGTTACACTTTCCTTATATAATTGTTACGACCCCATCTTGAATATGCTTCGCAAGTTTGGACTCCATTTTATGAAATTCACAAAAGCCGTATTGAATCAATTCAACATAATTTCATAAGATTTGCTCTAAAGGGACTTCCTTGGTCTGATCCTTATAACCTGCCTCCATATGAACAAAGGATCCAACTTCTTCAGATTCAAACTCTATATCAAAGACGAGTTAATAATGACCTAATATTTCTCCATCAACTTCTTAATGGATACATTGATGCTCCAACCTTGTTAGCCTGTATCGGGATTAATTATCGCGGAGGGTCTCACCACCTTCGAAGATTTGAACTTTTACACGTTGACTTTCATAGAACAAACTATGGCATACATGAACCTCTTAATCGTATGTGTAAACTTTTTAACTTAAACACATCTTATATCAACTTTAATATAAGTAAGGTGGGATTGAAAACAAGTTTTCGGACCAGTGCACCACTATCGTAATTGTTTTTCAATGTCTGTATTAATTTTATAATGTAATATATGTTAATTGTTAGTTTTGTATCGTAGTATATATTTTTGTGCATGTGTTATTTACTAACCACTAACACATGCACTTATGATGAGCCTCTGATTGTAGATTGCAGCTTGCTCTAAGCTCACTACATCGGAAATTTCTGAAGTGAATAAAATACTTAAGTAATTTTTTTTTGAAAAGTGGATATAATGGGTTTTGATTCTGATCCACACAACTAACCTTAAAATTTCATGTTATTCAAAGAAAACATGTTGGAAATGTTTTGACAGTATATCTTATTATAGAGTTGTGGTAATTAACGGATATTTAAGTGTGTAAAATTAATTTAAGGTTCAAAACTGAGCCATTATCTTAAAAGCAAAATTGCACTTTTATTTTTGTGTCCCCACGGTTTTTGCATTTCTTTCAATTTTTTTTTTATAGATACTTGTAGTCTTCTGTGAATACGTACTTTTTCCCATAGGTATTTATTTTATACCTTCAATATAAGTTCAAGTGACCTCAACTCCAAAAATTTATAAAGCGTTTCGCCCAGGTACGACAGTGGGCTCATCAGTTAGATCTGTCGTACCCTTACTAAGACGCCTTATTTTGGTCGATGTTTACCGACACTATATAAAACTCACAGCATGAATATACTGTGAATTATAATATTCTAAGGGAATTTGTTTAAATTCAGACACTTAGAAAATGTATGCCCGTGGTCAGGCTTATATAATAACGAAGAAAAAAATAACAAAAATATTATATAGTGTCGGTAAACATCGACCAAAATAAGGCGTCTTAGTAAGGGTACGACAGATCTAACTGATGAGCCCACTGTCGTACCTGGGCGAAACGCTTTATAAATTTTTGGAGTTGAGGTCACTTGAACTTATATTGAATCATATTCAATCACTCCACTTAAAATAAAAATAATTTTAATAATTTTTTATTATTTTTGTTATTTTTTTCTTCGTTTTTATTTTATACCGAAATTAAATAAAAATTACTCTTTAACGCAGAAAATAATGACATGTTCATTATATGGGAAATTTAAAAATTTGCAAATAAAAAATTATATTAAATTTTATATTAATTTCTAGTGTGAAAAATATATTTCAATACAATTCTACCCATTTCAGTACAATACAAATTAAATTTTCAGTACAATTAAAAAATGTCATTTTCCATCCCTGGTAGGTACATAAATTGAGTTGAGGAACCTAACTTCTGGGAAAAATAAAACAAAAAAGCTGTTGGCAATATAGGAATTAAATGGGTAGCAGTACCTAACACTTATTAAACTAAGAATTGAGGAGCATCCATAAAAATCAAGTTGGAGTATTGAATTTTACTTTGCGTTTTATTGAAGGGAGTGAAGTAGGTTGAAGGTAGGTCCATGCTTTAAAGGTTTTTAAATATGAAAGGGTAAGGGTAGGTATGTATGTATATCTATATATTGGAAATGACGTAGCCTTTAAAGAGCATTGAATTACCTGCAGCTAGTTGGTTTAAGTGCGTTATATTCTGCTTTTGGACGTTTTTAACATTATTTTAAGGTAGTTTTTACATCAAATTCAAGATTTGAGCATTAATCTGCAAAGCGTATTAAATCTATGCATTGTTAACTTTGTATCATTAAGTTTCAAAATCATGCATCTGTTTCAGCCAATTTAAAGGTCAAATCGTGGAGCAACAAATTCGAGATTAGGGTAACAAATTAGCAACAAAATAGCTTAAGATTCCTGCATACTTAGATTTTTAAATTTGAGTTGTGGCGTACCCAGCTTGATGGATGACGTCATCGAAAAATTAGTTTATCTCCTGTAATATGGGATTGGGTTGAAGAAAACCAACACCATTTCAATACAATGAAAACGACTGCTCTTTGTCGTGTCTAAAACTGAACTCTTTTATTTAAGTACAACTAAACTACATTACAGCTATTTCTTATATCTAATACAAATATTTCTTAACCTATCTTATCTCTATTTGAATACGGATATCGACTGTATGACGCGCCGCATCCCTTGTAGACACAACATGCTGCTTCCAGATGTGACATGTGAGTCATAAACACAATCTATGCATTCTTTTATTGTGGTATACAAAGGATCAGCTCGGCACACATAGTCTATCTATCCCTACTCATGTAAAGCTACCTGCGCATATGTATAATCTTAACTAGATAATTCAACATACTCCCGCCATTGACATCATTGCAAATGTGTCAATTTAAGTGATGAGTGCAGGCCTGTAGCAATACCGTTGTGGGAACTCGGCAGTGGTGTTTTGGTAGGATTCGAATTATTTTGATGATGTTGGATGTTGCTTCTTTACTTTCTCAAAGGTATCTCAGCGTGTAAAATTCAAAACAATTAAACCTCCAAACAATCTTGTTTTGTCAAGCGTTTACCAGTATCTTCAAAGCTGCATATGAGACGTTCTGCTATTCCATTATAATTTAATTTCAAGGGGGCATTTTGATGTCTTCAGATGCTGTCTTACGAGAAATTTAGACTCGGTGTGTCTCAGCAGTTTCTCTTTCTGACTTCAGTAAACTAGTAAACAGGTAACTAATGAACTCCAGGTTGCTTGCTTCATGTTGAAGATTTTGTTGCAGGATTTAAACAGTCGATAAGAGCTTGTCCCTTATCTATATCTGTCATTTTTCATCCTTTCGTCAAAACCTTGATATATACCGAATATGGTTGTTCAAGAATTGTTTTATTGAATTAAATAGGTGCCAGATCGAAGGTCATGAATTATTTAAATGGTTATTCTTCCTTTCCTTGTAATCGCAGGTATCTTCCAGTTTCCAATCATGCACAAAATAATCGAATCGACCACGAACCATTTTTTTAGATTTTCCAAGTCCTTTGTTCTTGTAGATGCTTTCTGAATACGTCACTGCTTTTGGTTTTGAATATGCTTATGAGAATACATTTTTATATTGGCATAATAATGGTTAAAGAATAAAAACAAAACTAATACGAATTATTTGAAATTTATATATAATTATTTAACCAATCTATTTTCTTTTTTAAATATTTAGAAACAATTTATTGAAGGTTAAAGTGAATTAATTTGAATTCTTACATTAATTTTTGTTACGACATACGTATTGAAATATTAATAGATTTTAATTTAAAATTGTATTTTAGACTGAATAAATGAACATTACAATGTGAGAATGTACTTATGTTATAAAAAGTTTGATTACTCTTGTCATTGATATGCTTTTCTTTATAAACTTACAAAAAAATAGATTTTGCATAATTAATTTGTTCAATGTTTACAAAATATTTTAGTTAACGATTTCTACAATTGATACAAGGTATTCCCTAGGAAAAGGACGAGCAACGTAAATCGAATTTGTCGAAATCCCATTGCTTGTCCTTGCGTCTAGTTCTTGATAACGGCCAATTTTGCCAAAGATCTTTTTTGATACCCTGCCACTTTCCCAGCGCATAGGTATATATTTTCCTTTTTGGAATTTGAGAATTTTTATAAAAAATAAACAACAAAGTGCAGTTTATTGTGGATGAAATGCTCTTTTTAAGACAATTCAATTTTGTTCTTTTAAATTTTAAATAAATTTGAAAATATTTGTTTCTTTTAAATTTCGAAACAAATTCAAAATGTCTGGTTTGATTCATTTGATGCATAGGACCTGGAAAGAGAAATTTATTAGAATATCTTTTTAAATAGAGATTAATTTTCGCTAAATTTAATTTCTCCATTTGTTGCGATTCCTGAACGGTTCCTTTCTTATTGTAAAATACCTTGCAGCTTCGAACATATTCAGAGAATTCTGAACCACTCAGGATCTTTCTTTGTTCTAATTTAGAACTTGTCAAATTTAAATGTAATGCCGTTTCAGAATCACTACGAATTGATTTTAGTCCTTTATTTGAACAAGTATTGAAGCTTGGTTCATCTTCTACTAAGGCAGAATTTACACGTATTTCATTGAATTCTCTGCTTCTTATGTCAGGTTCAACAATTACTGGACCACTTACTATCCTATCATTTTCTAAATTCGAATGTATAGGAATAGAAGTCGTGTCATTTAAAAATATATCCAGTTATGTTTTACCAGAACTTAATTCATTGCGAAATGGTAAGTTTTGTACCCTTTGATCACTCAGGATCATATCGCGTTTCTCTTCATGAGAATCTATTTCGTTATACATTATTGAGTTTTCTATAACTCTGGAGCTGTTGAAAATCCCACTTCCATTTTCTTCTTTGAAAATTATATTGTCATCCACCATTGAACCAGCATGGATCACATCATGTACCTTTTTGTCAGATAATTTGTTGTGAGTTGGATTTTTTGTTACTGCTAGTCCACTCACGTCAAGTTCTTCTTCATAAGAACTTACCTCATCCAAATATAAGGCCTTTTCTTTCAACGTATGATCACTCAGAATCACATCAACTTTAGTGTTTTCGGAAATCAGCTTATTTTTATGGAGTAAGGTGCTGTGATTGCCGAGACAAATTTCACAGCCACGCTCGTGACAATCCTTACTTGAATGTTTACCTTTTAAACATTTAAAGCACAATTTGTTAGTCAGAATTTTTCTCCATTTTACCTTCATACTCAAATTATTAAATTTAAGGCATTGATGTGTGGAATGAAAGGATTTACATCCCATAATGCAATTCAAAATTGAATTTACAGATGATTTTATAATAGGCTTCTTAAATTTATGACCTGTTATAACTGGCCTTTTAATTGGAGTTTCCTCTAAGGGAATCCGTTTTGTGTGCTCTTCTACAATATGTAGATTATTAGCACATGGAGTTTCGAATGAAAATCTCCTGTTTTCTGCTTCATTTTGAAGCTTATTACATCTTCCCAGGTTAAAGTCATTATCACTAATAGAATTCCTTATGGTATATTCCTCTCGAACTTTTTCCGATAGGCTGACTTTTGGATTACCAAACGTAAAGTTTACATACCACGAATTTTTAGTAGAACTAATGTCAATGGAAGAGTTTTTTATTAAAGGAGTATTTTCCTTTTCAAATTTTAATTTACGATTCCCCAAGTCATAGTCAGAAGCATATGAACTTTGAGTGAAACGTTTTTCAGTCCGGTTCCAAGAGGAGCCTTCCTCTCGAACATTCGAAAGGTTCACCTCTGGTGTACCAAAACAAAATTCAGGCGGAGAAGTGACGGAAGATTTCTCAAATGAAAATTTCTCATCAATTCTTCCAATTCTAAAATTTTTAAATGAACAGTCTCCATTTGAAGTGTTGTTCATTAAATTGCTATGTTCTATACATAAAGATACATAGACTTTTGTGAGTTCGCCCTCATCGCCAAAATTTTTGTAGTAAGCTACAAACGATTGTTGGGCCAAGGTTTTAGACATCTTGAGTGAGTCGGGTGTCTTGACTCCAGCTTTGAAGTCCTCTAAGGCAGCTTTGAATGACTGAAGTCTTGATTGTAAACTTCTAATTTCATCCATCTCTGCCTCAGTTGGATTTCAAATGAAGGGTAAGTAAATAATTTAAAATTTTTAATTGTCTGGAACTTACCAATTGAATATTCCTTATGAATATCCTCCCATATAAATTCCACAGTACAGCAACTAAAAAGAATTTACTTTAGCACGATACACGTATTCAAATTAATCACGTCGGGGTCACCATGAAGAAAACCAACACCATTTCAATACAATGAAAACGACTGCTCTTTGTCGTGTCTAAAACTGAACTCTTTTATTTAAGTACAACTAAACTGCATTACAGCTATTTCTTATATCTAATACAAATATTTCTTAACCTATCTTATCTCTATTTGAATACGGATATCGACTGTATGACGCGCCGCATCCCTTGTAGAAACAACATGCTGCTTCCAGATGTGAGTCATAAACACAATCTATGCATTCTTTTATTGTGGTATACAAAGGATCAGCACGGCACACATAGTCTATCTATCCCTACTCATGTAAAGCTACCTGCGCATATGTATAATCTTAACTATAATTCAACATGGGTGGTGATAGAAAATTAAAAATAACTTTTTGCAGAGCAACAAATTCTGTCTATAATTTGGCGTTTTTAGTTTTTTTGAAAAAGGGTATAGATAAAAAGTCTCCACAAAATTGCATCTGTTGCAGTCGATTTGAAGGTCAAATCGTGGACCAACAAATTCAAGATTAGGGTAACAAATTAGCAACAAAATAGCCCCAAAATCCTTCATACTTAGATTTTCAAATTTGCGTTGTGGCGTACCCAGCTTGACGTCAGGCTGGGTACGCCACAGATTTAAGGGGTAAAGGGGGAAGCAACAAATTCGGGATTGGGGTAACAAATTAGCAACAAATTACTGCATACTTATTTTTTTGAAATTTTGAGTATTACGTGTTTTTGGGTTTTTTCGTTTCATCCACATATGTTCCACAAATGCATTCATTTTGGACATGAAGGGATTTTAATAAAAACTTGATATGGATCTTTTTGAAAAGGTTTCAAGGACCTCTTTCTATTGATACCACTTTTTTGACTGTGCGATAATTTTTGGGCGATTTAGCTTTTTTGCATAATCTGTTAATGTGCATTTGAAGGGCAAAACGTTGAGCAACAAGTTCGAGATTAGGGTAACAAATTAGCAACAAAATAGCAACAAATTCCTGCATACTTACATTTTTGAAATTTTGAATTTTAATTTGTGGCGTACCCAGCTTCACGTCAAGCTGGGTACGCCACAGATTTAAGGGGTAAGGGCAGGAGCAACAAATTCGAGATTGGGGTAACAAATTAGCAACAAATTAGCAACAAATTCCTGCATACTCAGATTTTGGATTTTCGGTTGTGTCGTTCCCAGCTTGACGGACCTCTCTTTTTTGTCGGCTGAAAAATTCTCTTCTCCTTTTTGATTCCAATTTAAAAAGCTCTTGTCGTCTGAAAAAACTTTGATGACATTTTTTCTTATGGGATGCGATATCTGTATATAATTGTCTGTGATTATAGCCTTGAAAAGCTAAATAAAATCAATGTTTCTTTTAAATTTAGCCTCATTTCTGTTTGTTTTTACGTGATAACGTCTTATAAATCGGTGAACCATGACAGCATCCACGAAAAAGTGACGCCATTTTCTCCCGTTCCACCTGAAATTTTTAGCAGTGCGGAAAAAATTTCAATTAAAAATAAACTATTGGATAAACAATAGATAATTACCTAAATTTGAATACTATTGAAGGATTTTGTAAAACTTCATCATTTAATAGGGTAAATAGGTGTAAAACAAAATTGCAAAATAGGTCTATTTTCTAAACGCGATGTTGTAGAAAATTAAATTTTTTTTAATCGATAGATAAATTTACAGTAAAGCTAACAATGGTATTGAATTTTTTTTTTAATTCAACACCAAGTTATAAGTGGTTTTTTTTTTAACTAAAGGGAGGGAACATTTTTTTTGACAATTTGAAAATGTCATTCAAAATATAATAACAAAAAATATTAGTGGTCTATTACGGATTTTTTTAAGTCTCTGCGTTTCGAAATATGAATTTTTGAAACACTACTACTTTTTAATTGGTATTTTTGGGTGGGTTTTTATTTTAAGCAACTTTTCGTAGGGTTCAAAAAATCTCAAACTTATAGAATATATAGTTCATAATCGTGCGTATGTGCAAAAAATTGGTATTCGTAAATGATTTTTGACAGAATAACGGGAAAATCAAGTTTTTTGTATCCCAAGTTTTTTTTACCGTTTTTAATTTTTATCTTTTTTTTCAACATATAAATGAATGAAATTTATATTGGGCCCTACCAATAATCAAATTTAAAGCTGACTTTAATTTTTACCTTAATTCTACATATTTCACAATACCAAAAACCAATTTAATAGTCAAGTTAAAGGCAAATGCTCGATTAAAATTTATGGCTGGGAAACTCAACTATAAAATTTAACCTAGACTCAGCCTTAAACCTGACTATTAAATTGGTTTTTGGTTTTGTGAAATATGTAGAATTAAGGTAAAAATTAAAGTCAGCTTTAAATTTGATTATTAGTAAGGCCCATTGTAGATAAACACTTAACAGGACGATATTTGTGCGATATTAAAATCAATTACGTATTCCCGATTTTGAGAAAACGATTAAATAATGTTGTATTTTTCAACACGTGATTTAACTTCATTGAGCATGCTGATAATATTATCTTTCATTTGATAACACACATAAGACATAACGGCAAATTTACTACAAGCTATAATGTTAAATTAAAAAACTTCAGAAATACCTCAAAACACTAGTGGAGATCTGTTGCCCTTGAGCGTCCACCAGTGTAGGAAGTACTGTATTCTCAGTTTGAAATTTCGACATGGTTGGTTTTAAAATATTAGGTATTAATTTTTTTTTAAACATCAAAGAAATATGTTTGAAGCTTCATATAAAAGGTGAATAATATCTCTCAGATGATGTAAGATTTATTTTAGGTTATCATTTAAAAAAATGGACTTTAAGGTAATTGTAAAAAAGGCTCCGCGAAATTAGGCCCCAGGAAATAAGGCCCCAATAAAAAAATGAAATAAGGCCCCAAAAAAATACACACAAAACAACAACAACGAAATTTCTCAAATGTTGGGGTGTTATTTCATTTTTTGGGGCCTTGTTTCATTTTGTTTTTGGGGCACAATTTCATTACGAAATAAGGCCCCCATGAAATTAGACCCCAACACTTATTTTGGGACTTACTTTCATTTTATTTTAAAAACAATTTGGGGTTTTATTTCATATTTCATAATCATCATATAATAAAACGGCGAACATGGTTTTTGTGGTACAAAATACCGGGCCCACAAAAACCGAAGGGGCATACATTTTACACTGAACGATAGAAAATGACTTCTATAATTGCAGAATCAATTTTGTTTTTACTTTTTTTTACCCGAAATAATGAAATTAAACAAAAATTAAAATTCGATACAAAATAAAACAAAAAACAAAACAAAAACAACTGGTATATCTGTTGGAAAATTTCCAATCGACAGGAATGAAATGTCATTCATGACTGAATGAATGAATGAAAGCATTCAGCGAAAATCAAAAAAACATTAAGGTGGTTTCACATTGGTGCGTTGTTTTAAGATCGCATGTTAACTATGGTTAACTTTCATTGTTTTAGTTATCTAAGTTTAGAAGTAAGATGTCTGTTTTATTACCATGAATTTTTTTGTTAAAATCGAATTCTATTAAAATCGAGTCTATTACTATTAGTCCAATCTTTTGTAAACACTTTTGATAGCAATGAAATCTATCGTCGTCCTTTTCTCTCTTGAAAGAACATAAGAGTTTGACAGTTCCTTTACCATTTTACAAAGTTTTCACTTTTAGACGTTTACATTTTTGCATAAAAGGCACTAATATTTTATCGCACACCAAATACCGCATGACAAAGCGTTTTTCTTATGAGGTTCAGGGAAAACTAACAAAAACGTCTTTTTTGTTCCTTAATACTACCCTAAATCCAAGATTTAGCTAAGTAGATTTAGCATAAATCTCGAGTTTTATTCTAAATCTTGGATAGGGATTAGTTGAAAATCTTAGATTTAAGGTAGCTGAACCCAAATTCGAGATTAAGCGAAGTAGATTTAAAATAAATCTTGAGATTTATTCTAAATCTACTTAGCTGAAATTCGGATTGAGGGTAGGTGGAAACATAGTTTAAGCAGTGGCGTCTCGTCAGGGTGTGCAAGGTGTGCATTGCACACCCAGATCTAACAACGAAAAATATCCCTCATTAAACAAGTTCTCATTAACCACGCACAAATAAAACATTCCCAATATGCACCCATACACCCTGTATCACAAAGCCTACATTCATTTTCTTCCTTCTTAATTTTCTTTCAAAATTTCTTCATCAAACAACAGAAACAAAAATATCAAATAAGCTCGTACGAAATCCTTCTGTGCACATTTTCTCTCATAGAAAAATAGAATCAGCTACATCGAAGCTCGTACGAAAAAAAGGAATGCACGAGAGTCGGCTGTGTAGGTATTTTTTTGTTCTGTTTCAGTTTCAGGTAGAATAGAGGCTCGTGCGAAAAAATGCAATGAACGAGAGTCGGCGGCGATGTAGGATGTAGGTATTATTTTTCTGTTTTAGGTAGAATAACCAACACCAAATTTCATAGGAAAAATGTGAAAATGAAATGAGTGGACACAGTTTCATGAGGTACTTTTTTTCATGAGGATATATTTTTTGTTGTTTTGTTGCCAAAGTTTTAATTTTATTCAGAAGGTGATTGAATAATTTACCAAGAAAAATCGAAAAATCGATTTAATATTATAAAAAGCTATATAATTTATATGTTTTGTATTTAGTTTTTGTTAAAGTTTAATTTATTTAGTTTTTGTTACAATTCAATTTCAACTCAATTTTATTTCGTTTACTTAACACTGTAAGATATAATATCTTATAAGCTAGTGAGAAGCTATTATTACAAATATATAAGGATAATACAAAATAGTTAACCCTTTCGGACCCAGCGTTACTCTCATGTAACATATTTTTAAAAATTCGTAAAAAATATTACATTAAATATTTTTTTAGGTTTCGATGGCTCAATTGAAAGATAATGATGCCTAGTTACTGGATTATTAAAAAATTTAGTTAAATACCATACCTTTAATTTATTTTTTATCGAAAAAGGAACTGAATTTCACATTTTTTCTTTTTTTTTTGCAAAAATTTTTTTTTTTATATATGGTCATAATTTTGAAAAAAAGATATAAAAAAAGTTAATCCAGAAAGTGTTTTGCTTTTTGGCTTAGAAGAAGTAGCATATATTATTGTTCCATAAAAAATTATTTTCTCAGTTGTCCGACTTTTTTTGGTGGTCATAGGCAGTGCATGTTACTTACACGCAATATGAGAGTAACACATTATTTTTGCTATTTATTATTTTGGAAAATAACTTTTTGCTATTCATATTTCTTAGTTGTGATGTTTTTGATACGATAATACTGAAAAAACATTTTTTAATATTGATTTTCATAGCTTGGGTTCGAAAGGGTTAAAAAAGAAAATTTTTCAAAAGTAAATTAAGTTAATTTTAAATAAAGATTAAACATTACTTGTTTGTAGGTTACTTGTCTGTTCAAACGTTTTAAGATGATAGATAATTTTTAATTTCTTTCTTCACTTTTCGCACATCTTCGATTCTTCTGATATCGCGTGGAAGATTATTCCATAGACGAACACTATTTTTAAAAAAACTGACGTTCTGATGTTAAGGATGAGTATCGTAGATGTATGAGTTGATGGGATCTACTCGACGAGGCCATTTGTAGTCTTTCATACAGATAGTTGGGTTCATGCGTCAGCACTCAGCAAGATATCAGAAAACAGAAATAGGGTACGAAGCTCCAGAAAACTGTTAAATGTCACGTTGAATAGCCTAAATGATAATGCTGAAATATGTTCATATCTACGTTTACCATATATATAACGAATTGAGCTGTTGAAAGCAACATTTAATCGACGCTTGCTTTCAAAACTGCACGAACTATATATTTCACACCCATAAGTTAGAATTGGCACTATCAATGTTTTCACCAGCATAATTCGAGTTTTGATAGGGGTAAAAGACTGAGTCGCCCTAAGGGATCGTAAAGCACCATATGTTTTACCAATAACTGCATTTATATGATTATCCCATGTTAGACTGCGATTAAAGAGAATACCCAGATTTCTAGCTGTCTCGGGGTATGGAATTGGAATATTGTTTAGTACAATCAAAGGAAAGTAAGATAAATCTAATGGTTTTCGTGAAACGACAAGACAATTTGATTTTAAAGGGTTTAATAAGAGGCCATGTCAATATCATGACCAACGTGAAATGCTCTCCAAGTCTTCGTTTATACAGCAACGTGATGTTCAATGAGACCAACTGGACAGCTAAGGTACAACTGCACATCGTCAGCGTAGAGTCGTTCGTGGTAAGTGTGCGCAGCCGGTAAGTGTGCGCATTGCTATTTTCTCGAAACTAGTGTAAAAATTTAAATTTCTGCTGATGCACAATTAATTAAATATCTGATCTTCGTCGAAGTCCGTTATATTTATGCTTCTGTTGTTTTTAATGTTTCGAGAAAAAGCAAAAGAAAAAAAAGTTAACTTTCCTTAAAATTTTTCACACTTTTCAAACTGTGACAGTGACCTGTCTTTGACTTAAAGTGAAATCAATTGATTTTTTTTTATTGAGCTTACTATTTAAACTTTATGTTCCAATAAAAATGTTATTGTTTTTTGTATTTATTTATTAATATTTTATCAAAAACAATAAAAAACTGCATTTGGGGTAAGTGTACGCAAAAATTTGGGGGCAAGTGTGCGCATGCAAATGCATGGGATTCCACTGAAAATATATATACTTGCATTAAATGCTTCAAAATGCATCAAAATTTCACAGTGTACAGAATGGATCAAAATAATGAGAAAATCGTATGGGAGCGGGAGTCTCAGACCCCTCGTTTGGTTTTTATATGTCTTTAAAAAATGAAAAAAAAGAACAATAGATATTCATTTAGATTACTAAGCAAAAGTACCTGCGCACACTTACCGTACACCCTGCGCACACTTACCCCTTCGAAGGGGTAAGTGTGCGCAATATGACCTGTTTTGGTTTTCTTAGGAAAACATAAATAATTTTATAAATATTAGTTAAATTTTAATTGAATTTAAGAAGTCAAAACATGTATCTGTAATAATCAATTTACTTTTTTTATGTACATCCTATATTATGCTTGTAATACTTATTCAAAGTCAAAAGTGCGCACACTTACCACAAACGACTCTACATACAGATATTACAATACCTTACAATGTTAGGAAGTTCGTTGATGTATAATGAAAACAAAAGAGGGCCCAAAATTGACCTTTGCGGGACTCCCCTTGTAGTTGACAAAAAGTCAGATAAATTATTATTTATATCAACTGCTTGCTTTCTTCCACTTAAATATGATTTAATTAGTTTTACAGCACTGCTTGAGAAACTAAACTCATTGAGAAGTTTGTTGCACATAACAGAAAAATCTACGCAATCGAAGGCTTTGGAAAAGTCTAGTAGAACTAGAAACGAGACTTTGTCCTCATCCATCGACTGTCGCAAATCTTCTATTACATTTATGAGCGATGTAATACAGCTATGTCTCTTACGGAAACCAGATTGCTTTGGTGTTAATAGATTCGTTTGATTTAAATACGCATTCATTTGTTTTTGTAATACTCTTTCAAAAACTTTTGAGAGGTAAGGCAAAATGGATACGGGTCTAAAATCATCCATTTTAGAATTTTTCGGGATAGGAATGACTTTAGCAAGTTTCCATTGATTAGGATATTCACTTGTTGTCAGAATGAAATTAATGTCGTTTTCTATTGACTTTTGAGATTTTTGTGTAAAAATCTCAGATTTTCCACTGCAAATAGAATATGAAATCTAGTTTTGTAATTGTCTGCGAAATCTGTGCGTATAAAAAAAATAAAACAACAACAAATGTTCAGACAAATGTCAAACAGAGGAGTGTGTGTGAAACTGCGTGTGTTTGTATGCGTGAATCTTGATAAAAATCCAGAATCAGATTCTTGAATCTCAGATTCATTTTTTTGTCATTTTTTGAATCTCAAGACGCAAATAGATCATGAAATCTGAGATTTGTCCACTATTTCCCTTCTTCACCCGCCCTTTCAGCTGTCAAATTCACAAATCTCATTCTGAGATTCGTCAATAGAAAACGACATAAATATGTGAGTTATGTATGGTAAGAGTATCGGCAAAATAACTTTTAAAAATAAGGGATGTACCTCATCAACACCAGAAGCATTAGATTTTATAGACAAAAGGCTCTCTACTATAATAGTCGTACTGCTTATGGCGTTGAAACCAAAACTTAGCGATGAGGTTACTGTCCTCTCTCTCAGTCTTAAATCATTTGAGCTATTTATGCTGTTGGAAACGGGTACGGAAGGCAATGAAACAAATTTACGATTTAAGGCGTTACTATCGATGTTGTCAACCGCGTCACTTTTATTTTTACCAATGCCTTTTTCCTTTAAGTTCTTCCACAACTGGCGCCCGTTCAAGGATGAACTTAAGCGTGGAGAATAAACCATAGATTTCACGGCTCTTATCTCTTTTACAACTTTATTCCTCAGAGAGCAGTAAACTTGTCTTAGTTCCTGTATTCTATATCGTCTCCACCATTTATATGCTTCATCACGTTTCTGCATCAAAAATCGTATTTTGTAAGTAAACCACGAAGGTCTACGAATGTCAATACTTATTACCTACGGTTTTAGTGGAGTCTTTTTTTATAATAAAAATATACCCAAGATATGATATTTTTTGTTGTTTTCCCGAGTAAAAATAGAAATTGAATTTTTAAAGAAAAATATCATGAGCGCCGCAGCACCACCGCCGCACTGTTGTCCAAAATGACTTATCTCGTTGCAAAAATCATAACTTTTGAACGGATTGAGTTAGCGGTACAATTTTTTTCTTAAAAAACGGAATTTACAGAAAAAACAATTGAAGTTAAACTTTAAAAATTGTCTTTAATTTTGGAAATTTTGGTAAAAACAAAATGATGACCCCCTAAGTGTTTATAGGGTGTTCTAAAATAAAATTCATCACAACAGTGGATGCTAAAATTTGGCAAAGAATTTTTTTTTTTTGCTTTAATCGGTTAATAATAATGGTTTATACATTTTTAAGTGACATATTTTATGTGAAACAGTAAAGGGAAAAAATAAACGGACCAAAAAATTTAAAAAAAAATCAAGTATAATTGAAAACATATGTATAGGTATAAATGTATAAAATAAAAATATATACATAAAATATCTTAAACAATAATTATAAATTTTCAGTAAAAAGTTCACTGCCATCATCATCACTTTTAATATTTAATAGACTAATCAGCTCTGGACAGTAGTTTTTTTTAAGCTCTTTGTGGGATCTGGCGTGTCTTAAAGATGAAACAAGTGGATCTGATGATATGGATAGCATATTAAATAAATCTTCATTTTGTCGTTTCCTTGAAACCTTGCAAGTATTAGAGTATCGATATCGCTTGTAATCTTTATTCCTTGCTTCCTGTGCTTCCTCTGAAAGTTCCCCTATTGGTAGAACTTGATGGCTAATTAGTTCTCCACCGTGGTCCAGAATCTTGTGAAGTGTTGGGGTCAAGATTTTGTGACTATATTTGGATTTTAAAAGATCCGAAGTGCTTTTTGTATACTCGTTAAATTTATCTATATTTATAGATTCCATAGATGATAGTGCATTCAAAATCACTTGCAGTTTCTTCAAAAGTTCTTCGTCTACACGGGTTATAGCTGATGTAACTCCTGGATTTTCGAAAAATCTTCTTGAAGTGTTTCCATCATTTGTATTACCGAATCCTTGTTTTGGGGTATCAATAATTAACCCAAGCTGCTCCCTAAATTCCTTTTGTATCTCCAGTTTTCTTCTTTTTTCGGCTTCCTTCTTGTCGGTGGCCTCGTTTTCTTGGTTAAGTCCATATGCTAGTTTAAGTACAAAGTCCATGCATCTTATTCTAGCGTGTAAAGGCGAAATTCCAAACTCGTAGTTTCTTTCATCTGCTTCAGCTAAATCGTCTGCTTCTTTTTGAAAATTTTTTTGGGTTCTTTTGCAGATTGGACATGATAGTGTAGATTTCGTGCTTGTTAGTTCATTCAAAACTTTTCCATCTATCATAGTCAGAAAGAATTCATGTCGAACCATCACATTTTTTTCTTCATTAATTGTGATTACAGTTGGTGCTAGATTTTTAATTTGGTTCCTTATATTGCTGACAGTTGTCTGAATAATATCGCTGGACTTCTTGGCGTATTTAAACATTATCGGTCTGCAAAAGTGAACAGATGACGGCCTTGGATTCTTCCAATGTTCGTTTAAATCACCTTTTAGACGAAGTGGAACTAGTGATGCCATAAACATGTTCGCGTCAGATACTACATCACCATCTTCTGAAACTATTCTTTGTTTGTATGCACTTTGCCCAGAAGATCCATCGCATCCCCATTTACTTAACAAATTTAATTGTGTTGGTAGTATTTGTAGTTCCCTGTTGTCTAGGCTGTTTATTATCCTCTTTGCTGTATGGTCCACCAAATCTTGAAGATTCACTTCAACAGAAGTTTCTGTTATTATAAGGTTTGATGGAGTGGCCTCTATCTAAGCTTCCATTAACACATTATAACTTGGAAATACGTCAACGTTATGGCTTCGCAATGATTTTCTCATCAATTTGTATTTTTCCTTAGAGAGTCCAAGAACAAGGCAAGTGCAGTCGGACCATCATATTTTATTGGATCCCTTTGAGGTGTAGGAATACTCGCTTTAATCCGCTGCACTCTTAATGGGCTAGCACTCAGAACTGCTTTTGTGATGTCCGCTTTTGCCTTATTACTATCCTTGTTATATTTCATACTTAGAGCTATTGACACATTTTCCGTCGAAATATTGCTCGTAGTTTCGAGTAGTTTCCTCCTTTTGGTGTATTCCGAACATGCCTGTAAGGATTTCGAAGGCCTTCCTCTTGATGTACTTGGCACGTCACTGTCTTCAATTTCATCCTCTTGTATAGTAAATGTTCTGTTCAAAAATTCTTCATTTTTAGTGAGAAATCTTTCATTGTGTCTACTACTTTGTATCCATTTTTGCTTAAATATCGCATATAACTTTTGAAGTTTCTTTTTAGTTTCTTCATTAACACTAATTTCTGAGTATTGATTCTGAAACAATTGCACAAATTCTTCAGAATTCGAAGCATTGTGAAAATGTTCCAAAAAGACTTTGTTTAAAATATTCATATTCAAATTTAATTAACACGATCCGGTCTTTAGTCAAACGTTTTGAAAACTAATGAAGTTTATCCATAGTCAGAGTTAATATAACAGTAAAACATGCACATGCACAAGGATTATTTTACAGGTAAAATTTAATCTACCCAAAATATATTACTTATTAGCTCTTTTATTGGGTTAGTGAGAGAACTTACTATTTCTCTCTACCTGTTTTATTGGACCATAAAATAAGGATCTATAATTAAACATATCCTTCAACCCTTAATATAATTAGTAGGTAATAAAAAAATTAATCTCTTACTTTTGGGAAGAACCTAGCTTAAGATTTATAATAGGTAATCCTTTTGGCTTAGTAATAGCAGGAATCTACTTAAATAGGAAAATGAAAGTAGCAGATTATAAAAATTGGTAGATATGGTAAAAAATTTTGCAAAAACTATATCAATTTATATTCGTAATAAAATCCAAAATAATTTTTTTTTTTCTTAGCCTTTTAAATTCAAAATTAAAATTTCATCCGTTGCTGGTTTTTACAAGTATCATACAATGTGTGGCTTTTTCGACAACCTTATGAATGACTTTTTTATTCATTATTACTATCATTATAAGAATAAAGTAAGAAAACGTTATGTTTACGACGCATTCTTCGAAAAAAACTGACATCAAAGTCAAAAATTATCATGGACAAGAACAACGGACATCAATCAAAAAATAATATCTGACCAATAACAAAAGATAAAAGAAAATTGTAAACGCAGTTACAATGAATAATATTTCTTCTAAAAATTAAAACCTTAAAATCGTTGTTGGCATTACTATTAACAGAGAACTAAGCGTTTACGTGGGTCAAGGTATGCCAAAGTAAGCGTTTTTTCAAGCCTTTTTTTTCAAAGTACAAAATCTCGGCAGTGCGCAAGCATGCGCAGCTAAATATTTTTATTTTGGATCAACAATTGGTTGGTACACATACCCTATTCGGCTTAATGGATGGAACCGAATGGATTTTTAACGGTACCTGCCATAAAACCGTTTTTTTTCAAATCCGATATTCTCCGAAACGGCTTATTCGATTTCAACGAAACTTTTTGTGAAGAAGCACTTATATAACTCAAATATAAGCCAAAAATAAAATTAAAAAAAAATAAATTTTGGATTTTTAAAAAAAGTTTGAAATTTTTTTTTGAAAAATTAAATTTTCGAAAACGGGAAATTGTATTTTTTTGAAATTTTGTTTTTAAATGTGGATTAGTGATTTCTACAAAATGGCATACCGATTTTAATTTTAACTTTTTTTTTAAAGAAAATCTGTTTTTGGCCGATGATTCCGAAACACCCTGTGAAATAATTTTATTGAAATTCATTGGTATAACAGCCCTAGAAATTTCCTTCAAATAAAAAAAAAAATTGTACCGCTAACTCAATCCGTTCAAAAGTTATGATTTTTGCAACGAGATAAGTCATTTTGGACAACAGTGCGCCGTTTGCAGGAATTTTCGCCGCACCACGACTGCAGCACGTCCGCATTATTTCATTTTGAATGAAAAATTCGGTGCACGACCGCCGCACCACGACTGCAGTACGTTCGCAATATTTTATTTTGTATGAAAAATTCGGTGCACGACCGCCGCACACTGGGGAAATTTGTATGGGAGGGCGGGAAAAACTCAATAAAAACTGAACCACTGAATCGATTTGGATGAAATTTTCAGGAATGACAGCTTAAGTCGTAAGAAATCATTATTATTCATTTACACCCACTGCCACGCCCTTTTAAAAATATTGTAAGAGTAATAAAGGATCCAGATATTGTTCTTAGAAAATTTAAAAACTGCTATTTACAGTTTACTTGTACGCAAAGCATTTTTTGTATTTGTTTATGTTATTGGAACCACCTTACCGATTTTAATTACATTAAATGGAAACGAATAACTCGAATAACTCATTATACTGTTGTCTAGGTCCACATCCACGCAAAATGAAAAACCCGAATTATAGTTTAAAAATACTCAAAAAACCACTTCTACCATATTTATACAATTTAAAATATATTGGCATCACAAATTTTTCAAGAGTTTATTCCGTTAAGAGAGCCATTACTCACTTAAATGACTCTGATTCTTCTTATTAAAGGCAGGGCGAAGGATTCAGATGATCTGTATTTTTCAATAATAATGTCAATTTAAATCTATTCTGTGACATTCCATGAGCTTTCTGCTTAGATCTTCGTGTGAAATGCTAAAAAGAAATCAATAAAGGCAGTTTTCTTCATCATTCAATTTCGTTTTCAAATCCCCAGTCTTGACAAAAATAGTATTGGATGTGTTTTTTTTTATTTTTTTTTTTTTTCAAAATTTTGACATAGAAATCGATTATTTCAAAAACAATTAACTTAAGGAACTTAATTTAAAAGCTCGAATTAAGCGTAATATTCTGGCTTTTAAAAAAGGTATCATTTAAGTAAGTGCTACCATTGATTTTTAATATATTCTTTTTGTTATTTTATGTAATTTTTAAGAAAATCATTTTTGCGACCATATGAAGTTTTCAATTGCCAATAAAAAACGCAGTGGCACCTGGTGGCACCCAAATTTGGCTTCTATCGAAAGGTAATTTTATAAGGAAAATGTTTTTAATAGTCTCTAACTGTAGGCAAGTGTAGCTAAAATTATATATACAAAAATATAAAAAAATCAAGCCATTTTTTTCTCTTTTCTTTCAATAATTATATAAAATAATTAACATCTTAAAAATTAATAATGTCTTCGATTTACAATAGACAAATGATGGCATCTTTACGGAAAAATAAAAGTCTATGATTTGGCTCAAGCAAAAAAAGATACACAGCTTTAATTTCAGGATATTTTCACCTCGTTTTTTATACTTTCAACAACTTGTCCCTTTATAAAGCTCTAAAAAGTAAACTACAAGTCCGATTTTAGTAATTCTTTCTGATTTTGATTCAGATTTTATTCTAGAATTCAGAAATACTATAGAAAATGTTCTCCGCGGTACTTAAAATTTTAGACTTTTTTCCGCAAAATCTCCAGTGTGCGGCATTCCAACACGTTGGTGCTCTTCACCAAACTTGCTATGAGTGGCCAAAGATGACGTGATCGAGATCCGCCACTCCACATTGGCTGAAAGCTATGGGGGTTAATGAAAAAGGAAAAAAAGTTTTTGGAGATAGAAAATTGTGGTTAAAACAAAAATTGTTGGCGTGGAAGATCAAGAAAAAAGGCATTGGGAGAAATTCGGAGCAGGGAGTAGGGGTAGAAGAAGCTGGAATTGATAAGTATAAATTTTTTATAAATTGGTTGTCTCTTTCCTTGTGGTGAAATTTTGGTTATTTTTGAGAAATAGTTTTTCAAAGAAATGTACATTTTGTCTTCTACGGTAAATCGTTCTATTTCCGAAATATTGCGGAACACGCGTCCCGTTTTCTAAATATATATATATATATTCAAGAACCAGGCCTTAACGGTCCATCTTACTGTATCTATATAATTTTCTCTTAACTATTCATTTTGATTTTGAAAGGATTCTGAGTTTTTCTCCTTTCCGTAAGGTTTCTCAGACAATAAAAAGATTAATATAAAAAAATTACTTTGATTCTTTTTATTTACCTACATTGTGGCTTATCATTTTCCTTCACCGTTGTTCTTTTCTTAAAAGGTTTGCAATTTCTTTATTTATTTTCAGGGAAAAAATTGCTGGCGCCTTTTTTGCTTACAAAAGCAATTACGCCCCTGTGGCATTATATCAATTTAATCGGAAATCATTTTTTTTTTTATTGATCGTTCAATAAAATTAATTGTCCAATCAATCAACTAGTGAACCCACCCCCTTAGTGAACTAGCTTGGTGGCAGCACTTATCTTGCTGTCTTGTAACACTTTTTAATTCGCTTTCCTTTCCTTTTTAATTCGCCTCTAGTTTGACGTTTTGCATTTTGACAAACATCGTGGTCGTCGTCGGCTGAAATTTCATTCGGGTAAATTTTCATTTTGATTTGTTTCTTGTTTCCTTTAAATTTCGAAATAGATTCGCGTAAATTAAAATAAATAAACAAAAGAGAAAAAAAAGTGTTACACTGGGGCCTTTAAATCATGAGTCGCACACCTTACCACCTGAACCAACCTGCCATAAAAATATTGATAGCAATTTTCGTTCTAGTGCCAAGATGAAAACTAAAATGAATTTTTCACTCAAATTTTAAGAAGATTTTCTCTATTAACAAACCTTATAAGAAATCTCCTTTAAAAAACCTTATTAAGCGTTGACTTTAATAAGATTTCCTTATGAAATGTATGGACAGTAAAACAATAAGGCAATCTGTTAGTTTTTAGGTGGTCATATTTTTCTCTGTTCACCACTCTGACTTCAGCCAATATTTCTTTCGCTCATAGTTATCTTTCTCATACAATGTTTGGGTTGAAAATCATGTAACTTCAATTGTGTCTATATTCTATACAGCTAGATCATGTGGACTGCCTGAAGACCCATCTTACGGTTGGCATGTTGGAGAATGCTATACATTTGGATGCCGTGTAGTTTATAATTGTGGCAACGGATATGAACTTGTTGGTAAACACGAACGATATTGTCAAGCAAATGGTTCATGGACACCAAAGGAACTTCCGACTTGTGTGTGTAAGTTATTTTTTTTATTTTAAGTTGAAGTTATTTTAGTTCATTTCAAGTAGTATTTAAAAATAATATTTTTTTGTTTAATATTACCATTGCCAATTTCTGTTGACTCGTTTTTGAATGTGGAATTAATAAAATATTAAAATTGTGTGTGGAAAATCGATTCATAGCAAATTAAAATTAGCATATAGTTTGTAATGGCCAATCGATCAGACATCCTTAAACTGCTATCAAGGCAGTTGACTGCGAGGAAGACTAGTAGTCCAGCAAAATATGAAAGAACATTAGTACCGAAACTAAACCCCCAATCTTTCACAAAAAAATTTTTTTTCGTGGGTTAGGTGTTGAAATCTTCAAAAGACTTTATGAGGACCGGAAAACGCGTGCACGGTTAAAAATTCTGGAGTATTTTTTAATACAGCTCTTGTATTGAAGCAATTTTCAATACAAAAAATATTACATTTTAATACTTCCAAAATATTAAAATTATTTTTAATCTTTTTTGTATTAAATTTCAATATTTAAGTACTAAGTTTATTTTTTGTAATACAAAAATTATTAGAAAATAACCTCCGTGTGTTAAATTCTAATCTTGTATTGAATTTTAATACCACTGCATTAGATTTTAATATTTTTGTATTACATTTTAATATAATTGTATTAAAATGTAATACAAATTTATTAAATTTTAATCAAACGACGCCAGCCACAGTACACGTGTCAGGTCTGCCTTTAATTTTTATATTTCAATCGCAGTTAACAGGAAATTTTTTTTTTGTTTTAATTTATAAAATGTCATTTGAAAAAATTATAAATTAAAAATAAACAAATTTTCTTCGTGTTTCTTCGCGGAAAATGGTGAAAATTTTTTTAAAAATTAGTGGTGTTTTAATTAATTAAAATAATTACGGTAGCTGACATTGGTCGCCAAATTGATTCTTTCCATGTTTTGACAATTTGGCGACCAATGTCATTTCGGAATATATTACCTTTTTATGTGTACTGTGGACGCCATTTAAAAAAAGAAAAAATCCATTGTTTGAGGCACCTTTTCTAAAAAAAAAATTAAACCAAAAACTGTAAATTTGTACTAATTTGAAGGCGCTTTGTGTTTTTTCGAAGCAAAATGCATACATTGCAGATAAATTTTGATCGGCAGTAAGATTTTACATGCCACAGTTAGTGAAACAGATAAAATAATATCACCATTAATATATTATTTATAATATTTATTTTCAGTAATGAATTTAGGAAAAGAATACATATGTATAATATACATATGTACAGGGATGATAATGCTAAGCCCGAAAAGTGAAACATATTGCCCAAAAAAACGAAGTAGATTTGGAAAATATGTAGCAGATAATGAAAAAAAAAAAATATACATATAAAACAAAGGAGAATGCCCAAAAATAAATATATTTTAAAAAAAGCCCAGCACCGATTTAAATGAGGCCTACATGGCTTGAAAGAGTATCACTCGTACACAACAAATATGAACTTTTTTTCTCAAAAAGCCATCCCCTTAATTGCTATAATGATTTTTAATTTCAAATTATTAAGTGTTTTTTATTGCAAAACTATTTTCATTCAGGGAAGTCAGATTTACTTGGTTTTAGTTCCATGAGCAAAGATGTGCCATCTGCCATAAAATAACCTAAGATTGTTTTTTAAATGCCGCTGTCTGCTTTATTTTATGCAAAATGCATGACCGGACCCACAGCCGTTATGTGGATCTGGGCGGTTACATATTTGATATCTTGGATGGGTCTTTGATTTGGATGTCTAAGATGTGAAATTCTTGCAGAGCCTAGTGAGCTAATTCACAAATAAAGTGCACTAACAATGCATTTTTTTAAATGACTTTTTCGATTATCAAAAAATGAAACAAGACGACACATCTTAAATGAAATTTTGTTCCTTAGAAAAAATTTGTCAAACGAAGTAGAAATAGGTTGCTACGTAGCAGAAACATCAAAATAAATTAATGAAGTAGATCTGCTACATATGAAGTAAATACTCATCTCTGCATATGTATTCTTTTCCTAAATTCATTACTACTACATATACTACTAACTAACTACTACTAATACATTGTATATTATTAACTTCAAGTACATTTGGTATTGAATTGAAATATTTTTGTATTGACTTTTAATAAAATTCTTATTAGGAATTAATATAAAAGATTAAATTTTAATATGCAATACTTGAAATTTAATACATTTTGTATTAAATTCTAATATAAATTGTATTATGTTTTAATACATCTATATTAAATTTTAATACATTTTGTATTAACTAAAAAATTTTAATATTTGTCATGTATTAAATTTTAATACATTTCTGGTGTAGACCTATATGTAACCCAAAAAATATTAAAAAATACTCCAGAATTTTTAACCGTGTGCTCATAGATATGTGGGACTCTTACCGCACTAAAACCAACTAAGTTCAGATGGAACATATCTAGCAATTTATCTTTCTCGAAGTTAAGTTACGTGTTGTAGGTAACTGAAAGTTCCTACTGATGATATTTAAAAATAAATAAAAATTTGTTTTAAATTAAATCATTTAAGTTAATAGTTTAAATTTTGTTATCAAAAAAAGAATTTCTAGTATTGTTCTATAGTAGCGTATTTTGGGGGACTGGGACCACCCAACCACCCAAACCAGAAATATTTCTTTTGTATGGAAAATGGAGGCAATAGTGCACCTTTTACCCTAAAATCATCAATAATTTCGGTGGGTTTATGAGAGACTTTCGTTGGAGGCTCGTTAAATCAGTGGCTGTGTGTAGAATCTTGAAGAAGAAGAGAAAGAAGAAGAAGGGAAAGAAAAAGAAAAGGAAGGGAAAGAAGAATAGAAAGAAGCAAAAGAAGAAGAAGAGGAGGAAGAAAGAAAAAGAAAGCTATTTTTAAATCTAATGAATGAAAGATTTCAATGCTTCCAATTTCAAAAAGGGTACCTAATAGTGAAAACGATGATTTTATTTGTACAATGCATGCAGACCCTTTTTTATGTTTAATGTTTTTTTGTTTATTTTCTTTTTTTCGTTTTTTTTTTCTTTTTGTGTGGTGTGTGGGTGCTAATTCTCAATAGTTTTCAAAAGAAGTTATGAACATCTGTATCGACATGAAAGATCATGCTCGTTTTATGTTGGGAATACTCTAATAATGAAGAGACAACCGAGTCTGAATTCAATGAGGTTTATTACAAGACTAAATTAAGTATAAAAGAAAGTAAGAATAAAGAAATTATATAATGTAATTGTAATTGTAAATTGTAGTACATAATTAAATAGCAATAGGGCACTGCCAGAAATACATTTTCAACACAACCCCTCAATTTTAAATTACATTAAATCAAGTTTATTTACAAATTTATGGTGCTTAATTTTCTTCAAATTTTTGGTAAGGATATCGGCAACCATTTCATCCGTAGGAACGTATACTAGTTCGATCGCCTTCTTTTCATAAGTATCTCGAACAAAATGCATCTTTATGTCGATGTGCTTGCTTCTAGCGTGGAAGACTGGATTCTTAAGCAACTGCTGTGCACTTAAGTTGTCGCCATATAAGATTGTTGATTTTTGAACTAAGCTGCTAAGTCCTACTTCGCTGATGAGGTTACGTAAGAATACGATTTCCTTCGAGGCTGAGCAAAGTGCCATGTTCTCCGCTTCAGTACTGCTAAGCGCTACTGTCGGTTGCTTTTTCGACTCCAAGGATACCGGACTTCCAGCTAGGAGGGAAACATGATCGGTAAAAGACAGGGTTGCTACAAAGCTCAAAAGTGAGCTCAGCTCAGCTCACAGCTCAGCTCAAATTTTGAGCTAGCTCACTTTTGAGCTGGGTACCATAGCTCAGCTCATTTGAGCTGAGCTGAAAGTGAGCTGAAAGTGAGCTGAAAGTGAGCTGAAAGTGAGCTGAGCTGAAAGTGAGCTGAAAGTGAGCTGAGCTGAAAGTGAGCTGAGCTGAAAGTGAGCTGAGCTGATGGTTGAGCTGAGCTGTCGGTGAGCTGAGCTGTCGGTGAGCTGAGCTGTCGGTGAGCTGAGCTGAGTTGTTGGGTGAGCTAAGGTAAAGTGAGCTGAGCTGTGATGGGTGAGAGGTTACATTGATTTTTATTTGGAAAGTATAATGAAATATGAAGATATTTTATTTAACACCATAGCTTAAGATGTTTGGATCTTGTTATTTATGGAATTATTTTAACACATGCATATTTTTAGAAATAAAACAGATAATTTTTCTTGATTTTCTCTCTTGGTTTTTTATTTGGTATAAATATTTCTATTTTTATCATAAATGAATCGGAATGGATATTAAAACAAATATAAAATAAATGCATACCCTTTCCTATCCCATCCTCTCTATTGCACGACACACAAAAAAAAAAGCATCAAGCACCTAAACATTCCAATCTTTCTCATTGACCTGTGATAAAAATAAGTTCAAACCCATTCATGGACCAAACGCGTCATAAACATTTTACCATAATTTCAACCCCTAATAAAAAATAAGCAAAAAGGATCCACAAACGAAATTATTTTTTTCCTCAATAAAAAAAAAAACTCTGGCCTGGCAATCACAATAATAAACTAGCATAATCCAATAATCTACCACACACTTTAAACTACCTGTTTTCAGAAACCACAAAATTCATTCAAAAATAAACGCGTGACATCAATAAAATAAATGCATACCCTTTCATATCCCATCCAAACGCGTCATAAAAATTTAACCAAACTTTCAACCCCTAATAAAAAAATAATCCTAAATATCCAAAAACGAAATTATTTTTTTCCTCAATAAAAAAAAACCCTATCCATTTAAACATAAATTAAATAACATTTCTAATCCATTGCACAAAACACTAGCCTGCAGTTTGCATAACATCCTCATCATTAATAAGTCCCCAGAACAAATATATATCACACACCGTTTCACTCTGGCCTGGCAATCACAATAATAAACTAGCATAATCCAATAATCTACCACACACTTTAAACTACCTGTTTTCAGAAACCACAAAATTCATTCAAAAATAAACGCGTGACATCAATAAAATAAATGCATACCCTTTCATATCCCATCCAAACGCGTCATAAAAATTTAACCAAACTTTCAACCCCTAATAAAAAAATAATCCTAAATATCCAAAAACGAAATTATTTTTTTCCTCAATAAAAAAAAACCCTATCCATTTAAACATAAATTAAATAACATTTCTAATCCATTGCACAAAACACTAGCCTGCAGTTTGCATAACATCCTCATCATTAATAAGTCCCCAGAACAAATATATATCACACACCGTTTCACCAAAACCCATTCATAGATGTAAGATGCACCTCAATAATTGTGTTAATATTTCAACCCTAATTAAACAAATGACCCAATACCAAAAATATATTTGTTTTAATATCCATTCCGATTCATTTATGATAAAAATAGAAATATTTATACCAAATAAAAAACCAAGAGAGAAAATCAAGAAAAATTATCTGTTTTATTTCTAAAAATATGCATGTGTTAAAATAATTCCATAAATAACAAGAACCAAACATCTTAAGCTATGGTGTTAAATAAAATATCTTCATATTTCATTATACTTTCCAAATAAAAATCAATGTAACCTCTCACCCATCACAGCTCAGCTCACTTTACCTTAGCTCACCCAACAGCTCAGCTCAGCTCACCGACAGCTCAGCTCAACCATCAGCTCAGCTCACTTTCAGCTCAGCTCACTTTCAGCTCAGCTCACTTTCAGCTCACTTTCAGCTCAGCTCACTTTCAGCTCACTTTCAGCTCATTTTCAGCTCACTTTCAGCTCAGCTCACTTTCAGCTCACTTTCAGCTCAGCTCAAATGAGCTGAGCTATGGTACCCAGCTCAAAAGTGAGCTAGCTCAAAATTTGAGCTAGCTCAAATTTGAGCTGAGCTGTGAGCTGAGCTGAAATGTGAGCTTTTTGCAACCCTGGTAAAAGATCTTTTATCATCGCTATTACCACCCCAATCAGAGTCAGTATAACCAAGCAAATCTAGTCCAGTTTTTCTGTAAGTAATCTGATAATAATCAATTGTATTAGAAATATATTTTAGTAAATGTTTTGCTGCATTAAGATGTTCAAAATGAGGGTTCATATTATACTGGGATAATTTTATAACCGAATGAGAAATGTCGGGTCGAGTCGTGAGACTTATAAGATTTAAAGACCCTATTAAGGATTGGTACATTGTCTTATCAACTTTTGAACAATTGTTGCAGCCATCACATTTCCTTAATTGAGTGCCTGGATCGATTGGTGTGCAGACTTTCCTGCAATCAGTCATCTTGAAATCCCTTAAAAGATCCTTTATTAATTGCTGTTGGCAGATTTTAACTATCCCACGTGGGTCATCTTTTTGAATTTCTATGCCAAGAAAATGATGGTCCTTTATCTACAATGTCAAATTGACACGCTATTTGATTTTTAAATTTTTCCATATCGCTTTCCTTCTTACATGCGATTGAAATGTCTTCAACATAGACAACAATGATGATAATGTTCCATCTTTATGCATAATATATATGCAACTATCATTGATGCAGTTAGTGAAACCCATACTTTTTAAGATATGGTCGAGTTTCAAATGCCATTGTCTTCCAGACTGTTTGAGGCCATATAAGTCTTTCTGGAGCCTACAAACTTTATTTGGATAAGCTTCGCTTACAAACCCAGTTGGTTGATACATAAAAATGTCTTCATCCAAATCTCCGTTCAAATACGTTGCGGTAACATCAATTTGGTGTAGCAATAGCTCAAATTCAACAGCCAATGTAATAACTAAACGTATGCTTGAATATCTTGCTACCTTGGAGAATGTGTCACAAAAATCAACTCCATACTTTTGCCCACAGCCTTTGGCAACAAGTCTAGCTTTATAGCGTTCAATATACCCTTCCTAATTGCGTTTAATGTTGAATACCCAAATTGACTTAATTACGTGTCTATTTTTAGGTAGGTCAACAAGTGTCCATGTGTGGTTTTTAGATAGAGAATCGTACTTTTCTCTCTTGGCTTGGCTCCATTTATAGGCATCTTTACTCTGAAGAGCTTCTTCTACTATAAAAGGGCATTTAATTTCAACATCTTTCGCATCAGTAAATTTGTCACTTCTCTATTTCTACCTCTACTACTGCCTATATCTTGGCCTCTACTGTTTTCTACAACACGAACTCTACCAGGGGCGTACACACCATTGGGGCAAGCGGGGCGGTGCCCCGGGGCCCCCGACACGCCAGGGCTCCGACTGGAGACAGTGCAGAAAGTTCCATACTTATAAAAGTAACAAAGCAAAAAGATAAGATATTTGACATGAATCCCTTCGGACACAAATGTTATTCATAATGAATTGGTTGTCAGGCACATAATATAGCATCTAAAAAAAAAATACATTACCTCAGGTGCCCACAAAAAAATTGATTCTATATTGTTTTAGGGCCCCAAAATATGTTACTTGAATAATCTTAGCGACCAACAAATGATACATCAGGGGCCCCTAAAAAAAGTAGGGCGAATACATACTTTTTTATTTGTTCTTATTTTCTATATCAAATGGTCCCCCAAATATAATATCAAAGGAGTCCCAAAAGGAGATGGGGCGTTTTTGGGCCATGAGCGTACATTAATGAGACTAGTCTCAAAATGAAGCTGAAGGTTAGTATATTCAATCTATGAATTTTTTTTTCAAATCGTAAGTCAGGGTATTGGGATACAAGGCTCCAAAGTTCGCCCTTACTTGTCCCTTTTTTATGCAAATATCATGAGAACTACAAGTGCTATATTGATGTTTTTAATAACAAATGAAAGGTTGTTTTAGTGCCTTTTAAACAATATAAAATACATATTACAAAAAACAAAGAAACGGCGAACAAATAAAGAAAAGTTAAATGTTATTTAAAAAAATTGATGTTTGTTCAAAATATTTATTTATTTTCAATTCTAATATGCTTGTAATCAACACGCAGGTGTAGTTATAAAAGGTGCAGGGAAATAATTCCACGGGAATCTGCTCCACATGGGAATTTATTCCGCTTCAAGTGGGAATCTAATACACTTTTTGAAGTGGAATAAATTCTCACCGTATAAGGGAATTTATTACACCTATTTTTTTGTGGAATTATTACCCACCAAAAATCTGAAAAATAGATAAATGTCTGAATATTTTGAGAGCCATATTTGAATTCATGTTAATCAATACTTTATGTATACGGAAATAGAAGAAATTCGCGCGAATTTTTATTTTCACACCTCAAAATTGATTCTCCCGTGGTCAAAATTTTTTCCGCTTCGCGTTTCGGTTGTGAAATTTGAGTAGATTCTCATGTGAGCAAATTTTTTTCCGATTCGCGTTTGCCGGATTATATGACATATACAATATACATAAATATACATTTGTGTTTCTATTAAATATCAGTAGGTATGTTATTAAACACATACAAAGTCAAATGTCCCGGCAAATTTATGTCCAAATGTCAAACTTTAATAAGACCAACTTGAGAGAAAACGTATTTTTTGAAGAATTGGAATTATATAAACATTTGTGAATATTTCAGTTGAAGGAAAAACTATTTAATCGTTTGTTTTGAAAAAGAATACAACGTCGTTTTTTTAAAATAAAATATTTTGGTAAAACTAAACCTTCTATTTCCGTATACATAAAGTATTGATTAACATGAATTCAAATATGGCTCTCAAAATATTCAGAAATTTATCTATTTTTCAGATTTTTGGTGGGTAATAATTCCACAAAAAAATAGGTGTAATAAATTCCCTTATACGGTGAGAATTTATTCCACTTCAAAAAGTGTATTAGATTCCCACTTGAAGTGGAATAAATTCCCATGTGGAGCAGATTCCCGTGGAATTATTTCCCTGCGCCAAATTATGTTAGAGAGACACAAAAACTATTATTTCTTGTGATGAACTCTGGGCTACACTCTTGTTTACATAAACTAGATTACAAAATACATACTAAAGAAGATTTTCGATAAATCCACCCTTATCCCAGTGTTAGTTTAAAATATATTTCTTGGAGCTTTTTTAAACTATAATAAACTGATAAGTTCTTTGAAATTAATTAAAATGGAATTAAATACAATAAACCAATGTTCTAATAAAATTGTTCTTTACAATAACAACATCTTATTCGTTTCTTTTCTATAAGTGACCTCCCAAGTTTTTTGAAAAGTGTATTAACCGATTGGTTTTCCCCACATAACACAAGCTTCTAAACCGGTTCTAATCGCATTCTACAAAATTAAAACAGTTTTATAACTACACATGCGTACGTGTCGATTGCAAGCATATTTAATTTGAAAATAAATACCATTAATTTCGAACATGGATCGATTTTTCTTTTCTTCGTTTTATGTACCTAATATGTATTTTATATTGTTTTAAAGGTAAGTCTTTAACTACATAGTACCTTTCATTTGACATCAAAAACATTTATACCTCTTGTAGCTCTCATGATATTTGCATGTAAAAGGGTTATTAAAATGAACTTTGGAGCCTTGCATCTCAAGACCCTGACTTACGATTTGAAAAAAAAATCATAGATTGAATATACTAACCTCCAGCTACATTTTGAGACTAGTCTCATTAATGTACGCTCATGGCCCAGGTCCCATATAATTTTGCCCCATCTCCTTTAGTCTTGCCCCGGGGCCCCGGCAACCCAACGTACGCCTCTGAACTCTACCACTTCTTAATAATCTCCTAGAACTTACTTCGTTAGATTCTTGTTCTGCCATACAACCTTCGATACTATCATCTTCAGCAACATCTTCTAGTATATCTCCAGCAGCAGCTTCAACAACATCTTCAACAACGACATCAACATTTTGTTCAACAACGCCCGCATCAACAACGGCCAAACTTTCAGGTCCCAAGGCATCTTCAAAAACATCATCACTTTCTTTCTTAACTTGTGGGATCTCGATTGGTAACTCACTTACTTCAGTTTTGGAAGGTTTTGTAAGAAGGTAATCAACATCTATACTTTTTGGTTCGAAATTCATTTTTCGCTCAATAAACTTGACATCTCGACTAATGTATACTTTCCCAGTTTTGCGGTCGTTACGCTTTGGACTCACTTGCATACCCGATCATTGCACATTCGATGCCTTTCGGTTGAAACTTGAAGTATCCTGGTCGCTTGTTCAACATGAATGCCTTACAACCAAATACTTTCAAATGCTATGCCATTTAATGTAATGCATGGTGAGCGGTTTCTTAATCTTATTTTATTTCGTAATATACTAACGGTACAGATTATACAGATTTAAGATTAACATTTAACATTGGATTAAAAATTAATTTTTAACGATATTGATTGAAAAACATATTCCTTATACTCTGTTATTTAACAATATCATTACAGGAATTAATAAGAACATAGTTTTTATTAAATACATTAATTAACAGATTGAGAGGACTATAAACGCCATAGTTTGATTTACTAAAGATGTTGCAAAGTGACATTTGTCTTCTTACACTATAACGACTTACTGTAAAATTCAATTGGGAAATGACCGATGCACAGTGGGACGAATGTATGGAAAAATCGGCATTTCTAATATCTTGTGTTTTAGTGACTGAAACTACGCAAAATTGCATTAAGACGTCTATTTACACCTAAATCTATTAATTAAACATGAAAAACAGATAAATGGAAACGTTTTAGCCAGTAAATTCATTTAAATTACAAGAGTTGAGCAGCGAACTTTTTTTAGGATTTTCTTTTTATTATTATAATTTTTTCTTTTCTTTTAAATAATTTTAATTTATTTAAAATAGAACTAATAATAGTATAGATAATAAAACACTATAATTTGAATATTCAAACAAAAAAGAAAATAACAAAATGAAGAAACAAAACTTTTTATTCATTGTCGATTTCGGAGGTATAACTTAACCCTCTACTGCATACGAAGCCAAATATGGTTTTGTCTGTTTGTATGCACTTTTCTCTTCTCTGTCACAAAAAAATGGTAAAGATTAAATACAATCCTCTTCTTTAAGTTTCTGAGAACCCATAGAGATAGTTTTTTCGTGTGTCCGACACAAAATAAATGTGTATTTTATGATCACAGGTGAGTCGATCAGTCGTGTGCATTGAAATCGAAAATGTAGAATATATCCATACTTTAAGTGTTAATTATTGCGTTTGTTTGGAAAGTAAAGTGGAATTAAAAATTTATTTTTGATCGATTGTCTAATTGTGTATGCTATGAACCAATTTTTGTTGAAAAAAAATTATTGGCCTGGTCTTGGGAGGGCAAAAAGTACGGAAGCCATATTTGGCTTCGTATGCATTAAGGGGTTGTAAATCTACACAATTTATTAAATTTTTTTGTTGGAAAATTTTGTTTCTTTACATTGTTATTTTGCTTGGAAGTTATGTTTTGCTTCAGAAATGGAGCCCCTTCGCCTTTAGAGACATTTTTCTCATGTTAACCATATTTCCAGCGGCGTAACCTTTAAAATTTTAGGGGGAGGGGGGCTCACCAATAATATTTTTCAATAATTTTATTACTTTATAGTTTTTGTAAGATCTGGGAGTGGGTGAAAATGTTGGAGCAAGACTAACTTCGACAGTGGAAAGAATGTGAACCAGAAGAAATGTTTAAAACGGACGAAAACAAATTGCTTTTCTCGGTTCCATGTCTTAAAATGAGCCAAATTTGAATTAATTCGTAACCTTTTGTAATACAATGTATTTTTTTTACTTTATTTTGTTTTTAAATGATAAATATTTATCTTTTGATGTTTTTAATTGTATTTTTTACATAATCTGAATAAATAAAATTTGTAAGATTTCTTACCCCTTAATGCATACGAAGCCAAATTTGGCTTATAAACAAATTTTTTAAACAAATTAATTTAAACAAATTTTTTTAATGAAAACCGTTTTGAAATAACCCAAAGAACCCATGTAAAGCATTTTTTAATTTTTTCGTCCGCTAATATTAATTCATGCAGTAGAGGGTTAAGTCGTCCGGGTTAAATTCTAGGGGAAAACTTAGATCTATATAATTTTTTGATGTATATTGGTATATATCTCGATCATAATTTGATATATGTGAACTTTTTGACCAGAAATTTGAAAATTTCTAAGAATTTTTGCATTTTTATAGAATTTGATCCCATCATTTTTGATTGAAATGGTAAAATGTTATAAATAATATTGGTTTAAAGAGCATTTTTTTGTTTTAAATTGATGTTATCACTTACGCAATCATGTATAGCTTTAGTTATATTCAGATTAGAATTCAGCCATTATTCGTTAGCGCTCATGAACCGATTGAGTCTTCTAGAAGACTGCTCCATCTTCTACTTTACTTTGAGGCAATAAAATTTAGTTACTTCCTGTATTTGAGCTTCTACATCTCCTGTTGACTCCCTTAAGCCAAGAAGTTTTTGAATTTTCAAACAGAACCCATCAAATCGTCTGTTTTTGAACTATCCAGCCAAGTTTTTAAATTTTGGCCATTTTTGATATAAGGGGTCGAACCTAAAAAACGCGATTATAAGTACTTGGGGCAAATTGGGGCAAGATTTTTTTCCTGAGTATAAAACCATAAAAACCCCAGAGAGCCTTTAGGTGTAAAAAAGAAAATCTTACTCAAAGTCAAAGTCTTCTTCGTCCATGCAACTTCTGCAGAAAACGTTAGAGAACACGCCCATTCTTTTTGCGTTTCTAAACCATAGTTAATTTATATTTTTATATACTATACATAGATGGATATTTATTGTAATTTATAAAAAAGAATTATAATAAATAAAAAAAGTCTGTTGTATCAACAAAACAAAAATTAAGTTAAACTCTATTTGAATTTATTATAAAGAGATACAATATCTTGTGCTGATTTGTTTCCTTTTTGTAAGAATAAATTGATTACGCAATTACTAATTATGTACCTAAACCAAAAAAAAAAAAAAACATATACAATAAATATAGGCTGATTTTCAAAAAGAAGGGGAGGAGTATGTGGTGTAAAATATCAAGTTAGTCCATTTCATTTGTCGTGAGAACATCAAACTGCTTATTTTACGTAAACTTTGAAACATTGATGTTCCCACGACCGGTGAATTGCTTACTTCACTATTTGTTTATTTGACACCACATTCGATACCTTTTACTTTGAGAGTCAGTCATGAATCAACCACACAACCGCTCTGTTTTAATTTTTCCACGACAGCTGCAATGTGGTCCCATTTTAATTTCGTTCAGCTTTAGCCATGAGAACTATTAGAAATACAATAAAACCCTGTTTTGATCCATGGAAGTCGGTTTTGTTTTTAGATAAAAATGATTATTGTTCTTATCGTTTCAAAAATAATCACATAATACTTTTAAATTTGTTTATACAGTTGTGGCCTCTGTAGTGTGTCCAACGCCGGAAAATCCTAAGAACGGAAAAGCTACATACACAACGTTGTCTTATAATTCAATAGTAAGCTACGAATGTCGATATGGATATACTTTATTAGGTGATAGCTCGAGTAGATGTGGAGCTGACAGGAAATGGAGCGGTGTGCTTCCTACATGCAAAGGTATGATAATGAAAACAAAGATAATTTTTTATTTTGCCATTGAATTTTTATTACAAACTAAGAACGTGTCTGAATTGTGTTACAGATAAATTTTGAGCTGTTAAAAAACTTATCCTGCTCTGAGAGCTGTTTAACTTTTATCTTCAGAGAATACATTTTGACACAAGGTTTTGTATAAAAGTAAATTTAACGTTATGAGTACCTAGGTATGGATGTTTTTATGAGTCTTAAAAAAAAGTTCCAGGAATCTATGGAAGTAGCAAAATAAGAAATTTATTATTTACACAAAACCGTCAGATAATAACTGAAAGGTTCGGAGGAAAAACAGTTATATTTGCTTCGTCTTCACTTTCCGAGTATTTTATTAAAGAGTCCACCTTAATTTTGAGTTAATTTTTTTTCAATTTTGGTTTATTATTTTTCCTTGTCACAATTTTTGCCGGCAGAATAATGATTCGAACATTATTTGCCCGCCCAAAATTAAGTGGAGACTTTTTTTTACAGCGGCCCAAAATATTTAAATTTTGCATTTTTTTAAATTATTAAAAAACACCGCAACACTTGCAGTTATGAATAAAGTTTTTCAGAACAAAAAACAATCAAAATTAAACACATTTTCTCGAACTGTTATTTGTTTATTTTTCTTAGAACAAAAGCCTCTCACAGTGAGCCTGAACAAGTTTAAGGTTGACCTAAAATGACGACAAAAACTAAAGATGAGGCTTTGTTCCTGAAGGCCTCAGCAATAATAATCCGTTTTTACCAAAATCGGATTAGCTTCCTTTTTCGAGATACCCCCCTTAAACGTGTTTTTTTCGAGAAAAATTTATATCAACGCAAGGCTCGAGTACGATAACTCAGGCGCCGAGAATTGAAAACGGTTTTTAGTTGAGGTATTCAATACAATCATTTTTGGTCTTGGGAGGGAGGGTCTATGCTCCCCCTTTAGGCGGGAGGGGCAGTTTTCTAAAAAATCAAACAAAAAATTATTAAAAAACAATGGCAACACTTACAGTTAGGAATGATACCTTTTTCAAAAGCTAGAATTGTACACTTAATTATAGTTTTTAAAACAAGTTATTTTAAACAGTTGTTTTCGAAATAATCGATTCCAAAGTCAACAATTGTGAAAAAGAAGTTTAAAAAAAATACATTGAATACTATTTTGTCAAGACTTTGGGTTTCATTACGGGATAAATTGATAAAGTAAACTACCTCAATAAATTCCTTATCAAATACTGAAAACCATATGTTTCTATGCCTTCTAGTTTTTGAGAAAATTGAAAAATACGAAAACTACTTTCTTTATCTTATTTTTATTTTCTTGGCTATTTTGCTTTGCCATTATCAAAAATTAAAAAGTACTGTGCTTAATCTACTTCGATTCCATGAATTTGTTTTATTTCCATTTAAAATTGGACCTTAAAAATAAAATTTCTTAGTACCAGTGTGGTACCAGAACGCTCATTAGTGAGCCTGATAAAGAAAGTAGTTTTCCTATTTTTCAATTTTCTCAAAAACTAGAAGGCATAGAAACATATGGTTTTCAGTATTTGATAAAGAATTTATTGAGGTAGTTTACTTTATCAATTTATCCCGTAATGAAACCCAAAGTCTTGAAAAATAGTATTCAATGTATTTTTTTTAAACTTCTTTTTCACAATTGTTGACTTTGGAATCGATTATTTCGAAAACAACTGTTTAAAATAACTTGGTTTAAAAACTTTAATTAAGTGTAAAATTCTAGCTTTTGAAAAAGGTATCATTCATAACTGTTAATGTTGCCATTGTTTTTTAATAATTTTTTGCTTGATTTTTTAGAAAACTGCCCCTCCCGCCTAGATGGGGGGACATAGACCCTCCCTCCCAAGACCAAAAATGATTGTATTGAATACCTCTACTAAAAACCGTTTTCAATTCTCGGCGCCTAAGTTATCGTACTCGAGCCTTGCGTTGATATGAATTTTACTCGAAAAAAACACGTTTAAGGGGGGTATCTCGAAAAAGGAAGCTAATCCGATTTTGGTAAAAACGGATTATTATTGCTGAGGCCTTCAGGAACAAAGCCTCATCTTTAGTTTTTGTCGTCATTTTAGGTCAACCTTAAACTTGTTCAGGCTCACTGTGCTCTATATTTGTTTGTATTTTTGGTCTGAAAAACCCTGTTTTGTTGATTTAAAATTGTAATATTTTGCCATCTAACTGCAACTTTAAAAACTTTTATACTTTTTTGAAAACTACAATAACAGGGCAACTTTTTAAAATAATAAACCATTCTTACACCGTACAAATTTGTTTTGCGGTGTTGTTCTCAAATAAAAATTAGAAATTGATTTTGTAACGACCATCTTTAATTTCTACAATCAACATTTATAAATCATTCATTTTACTTTAATTAATATTTTACTTGTTCACTTGTTTCACTTTTATAAACCATTCATTTCACTTCAATTAATATTTTTACTTGTGTTTATATAAATCATTCATGAAATACATTCAAACAACTTTACTACTTTTCACCTTCACTCATGTTATAAAAAGTTTAATTTTCTAATACTAAGTAATGTAAAAGAGGCAACACTAATTTTTAGTACTACATCTGACATTTATATAAAGCACTTCCAGCTTTTCAATAAAAAACATAATGTTCTAAAAGCTTTTCCAATCCTACAAAAGCTCTTCTGAAAATTGTATAAAAGAGCGACACCGATCAGAACAAATTCAATTCTTCTCGGTAAGCCGAGGTGCGAAGTTATCACATAGCGTCCGCCTTAGCGAACTGAAAAGGGTTCAGCCGTATTGGTGTTGTTGCACATACACATTGCTGCGACGTTTCACAAGCGTCCACATGTGAATGGGCAACCATACCAATACAAATTCAACTGATGTGCATCTCGGTTGGTGTAGTGTGCGGAGTTTATACTAAGCGCCCACACGAAGCTAATCTGGACAGCATATACATATTTTTTTTTTTTTCTCTTTTGATCGGCAAAGAGCAACTAGGCTGGTGGAGTGTGCGGAGTTTACACTAAGCGCCCACACAAAGCTTGTCTGGTTAGCTGTCATTTTTTCATTCTTCTTTTTCTTCTTCTTAATTGTCATGGTTGCCACAAAAGCTTAAATATATAATAATTTGTAATGATTACCACCCTACTTAGTTTTAAGATTGAGATTCAATAAATATTTTGTTAATTTTTAGTATTTTAAATTAATTGTTTTTATTTCAAAGGGAAGATAAAATTCATTTGCTACATTGCCTATTCAACGTGTACTGCGGTCTTCGGACAGCATACAACGTGGTAGAGAGTTTAGCAAAGCAGCGTTGTTTCTAATCCGTTTCTTTCAGTGTTAACCTCGCCCCAGAAAAGCAGAAATCGTAAAAATCCTAGCCGACAATAACAACATCTCACCAATATAAATAATTTCGCTACAATTGGCACCCAACGTGGGGCACTGAGAAATTTATTTTAAACAAACAAAAACACAACAAAAAAACATTTTTTTAAATCGCCTTCGAAGATCAGCACGCGTTTTTTTCAAAATTGCTGCATACTTTCTAAGAAGCAAACAAAAATCAACTTCCGAAATGGCACTCTCATCAGAGCAGTTGAAAGAGCTCCTGACAGCACTAAAGCCAGATGCTCAAACAGGTAGTTTCAGCAACTGCATAACAAGATTCAACGGTGAACGAGACAGCACTGTTGTAGAAGCCTTCATTTCGACCATATCGATATACAAAGACATCGAGGGTGTATCTGACGAAGATGCAATGCGAGGGTTCCCGCTACTTCTTCAAGGCTACGCAGTTAACTGGTGGCAAGGAGTGAAAAGTGAAGTCAAGAAATGGGAAGATGTTCTTACTCTTCTCAGAAACGCATTCGCACCTGTTAGACCTGACTACAGAATTTACATGGAATTGCTCGAACAGAAACAGAAACCTAATGAGCCCACCGATGAATTCATATGCACCAAGCGAGCCTTGTTTTCTCAACTGTCAGAACCCGTACCAAAAGAATCTATGATGATAAGCATGATTTTCGGATTGTTAAACTTGAACATCCGTGATTCCGTACAACGAGATAGCGTAGGCACATTTGCCGACCTATTGAACAAAGCTAGAGCTGTGGAGATTTCCAACAAGGAAAGAACTTCTCATCGTGTTCCAAATGCTGAAGTTAAAAAGCGATGCAATTTTGCAAACACATTGGACACACCATTGACGAATGCCGCAAAAAGGAGAAATCCAGTTTGACCAAAGAGAAGGTTACCACATTGCAACCAAATATCCACTGCTACAAATGCAAGGCTCCAGGCTATGTTAGATCCAACTGCCCTAATTGTAAGGAACTGCCAAAAGGTCCCTCTACAGTCTCCTTCAACTGTATGAAGACAACTTTGGGAAATAACCTACCCACAATCACCATCCAATCACATGGAGAATCAGGAATTGCCTATGTAGACACCGCAGCCAGAACAAGCGTTGCCGGTCGTCAACTTTTTATACACCTTATGAAAAACGGCACCAAATTCCAACAAATCGATGTGGATGTCACACTTGCTGATGGACAGGCCCGTCCACAAGAAGTTTTCATGGCGAAAACTAATATTATTTTCAGCAATCGATTGCGGCCGATTACTTTTATCGCCCTACCAACTGCCACTGATAATCGCACCTTAATAGGAATAGACTTCCTAGAAGAAAACGGTATTGTCCTCGACTTGGGTCAACGTCTTTGGTACTATGCTGACCAAACCCACAAGAAGTTCGACTTTTATGACACGAGCAATACCCGCATTGTGAAGCCACAACTCGTCACCGACGTCAAAATATTGTGCCCCCCACAAACAACTAAAGCAGGACCCCAGGTGGAAGCAAGAGCGGCGGAACGCACGCCACTTGTACCAAGGTCCTCGCCAATTTCCAAAGTAAGCGCCTTCCTGTCGTGGTTCAACGAGCGTAAGCCTATTTCGCCTTTAGCATCAACACCTAAAGCAAACAATGGAATCAGCAGCCCACTTAAAACCCCACTCAAAAGGAAGACCACTACTTCAACGATAGCCAACAATGATTATTCACCTGGTTTCATCGAACAAATCTTCAACAACTCCCTCAGAAGCACTGATCTTACTCCAGAGCGAGGTCGAGAAAATTTATTTCCACCACCAACACAAGTCACTAAGGACTCTGATCCAGACTCTTGGTTCACCGAAATCAACTCAATTGATGTAAGCCTCCGAAGCAACGAAGCACAAGAGTTGTCACAAGCTGAAAAGCAAGAACTCTACCAAGTGCTAACAACAAATAAGGGAGCATTTAATAAAATCAAAAGCGCAACTCCATACGCCACCCACAAAATCGACACCGGAAATCATGAACCCGTAGCAGTTTCTCCGTATCGATTGTCACCAACTCGAAAAGAGCAATTAAAACAAGAACGAATCTTCAAGAGGTTGGAGACGTTCAATCTTAAGGTGAACCGAAAAACATCAAACTTTTGCTGTTCCACCGTCAACGGAATTCAAGTCGATCCTGAAAAGGTGACAGCTATAATCAATAATTAAGAACCCAGAAACCCAAAACCAGTTTTGTTTGCCATATGGAATTGGGATACAGATGAAAGAGACTCCTTTAAAACTCTTGAATCACTCCTCATTACCGCACCTATATTGCAGCAAACAACTGATGACCTACCATTTCGCCTAAAAAAAACAAATGCAAGCAACTATGTCATCGCAGCAGTTCTTGTCCAGGGGGAGGAATCAGTTCCACATCCCATGTTCTTCACAAATCCTCGAAAAACAAACTTCAAAATGTATTAAATACAATACAATACATACAATAGTATTAAAAACGAAACCATCCATTTGTTATCGTCAAACAACTCGGGGCATCCACTTATCAGATTGCCTCAAGTTTATGATATCACCACACCATTGGGGACCTATCATATATCCTCAATATCGAAATATCCTAACGAAACACTCACGAACAACCAAGTCAACCACTACGAAAGCTGGTCGTCCCAAGAAGTCTTGTCCTGTCGTATCATCGGGACGATCTCTACGACAGAGGGGGAGAATGTAACGACCATCTTTAATTTCTACAATCAACATTTATAAATCATTCATTTTACTTTAATTAATATTTTACTTGTTCACTTGTTTCACTTTTATAAACCATTCATTTCACTTCAATTAATATTTTTACTTGTGTTTATATAAATCATTCATGAAATACATTCAAACAACTTTACTACTTTTCACCTTCACTCATGTTATAAAAAGTTTAATTTTCTAATACTAAGTAATGTAAAAGAGGCAACACTAATTTTTAGTACTACATCTGACATTTATATAAAGCACTTCCAGCTTTTCAATAAAAAACATAATGTTCTAAAAGCTTTTCCAATCCTACAAAAGCTCTTCTGAAAATTGTATAAAAGAGCGACACCGATCAGAACAAATTCAATTCTTCTCGGTAAGCCGAGGTGCGAAGTTATCACATAGCGTCCGCCTTAGTGAACTGAAAAGGGTTCAGCCGTATTGGTGTTGTTGCACATACACATTGCTGCGACGTTTCACAAGCGTCCACATGTGAATGGGCAACCATACCAATACAAATTCAACTGATGTGCATCTCGGTTGGTGTAGTGTGCGGAGTTTATACTAAGCGCCCACACGAAGCTAATCTGGACAGCATATACATATTTTTTTTTTTTTCTCTTTTGATCGGCAAAGAGCAACTAGGCTGGTTAGGCCAGTCATTATATACATTTGGAAATGCAAAATGACCGAGAAAACTAAATTTTGGATATGTTGTAGAGGATGCTTAAAAAAGCTTAACTTGAAGTTTTCGACCAAGATTTCCTATGAGCTTTTTCCGCCATTTTGAAAAAAAGGATAAAATTGGTTTTTTGACAATAACTCGGCTATCTGACGAGATGCGAAAATTTTACAAGGACTTTTTTTGTAGCTTTTAACGAGTTCTACAATTCATGCATACACATTTTTTGTGTATCATGAACCGTTTTCGAGATATCGTTTAAAAAATTCAAAAATTTAGGACATGCAATTT
The DNA here is from genome assembly GCF_945859705.1 of Episyrphus balteatus. NCBI lineage: Eukaryota > Metazoa > Arthropoda > Insecta > Diptera > Syrphidae > Episyrphus > Episyrphus balteatus. The sequence continues at coordinate 75,557,718 of NC_079134.1, read as the reverse complement.
GTTTTTTGACATAATCTATTTTTGGGTGATGAATATCGAAAAAATTATTAACATAAAAATTGTAGCCCACATTCAGACCTACTATGTCGTATTTTTATATTTTTTTTTGGACAAAAATTACGACTTCCAGCCGGCCGCAAAGTCGTTTAGTCCGCTCCCACCGCCAAGCAAGCCGCCCGTTCGGTTGTAAAAAAAACAATCATTCATGTTTTTTTTTAATGTTTATATCATTATATCAGTAACACATACATACATATGTATGTATTTATTTAATAAATAATGAGAAGAAGATGGTAATGGTTTTTTCGTTACCCCAATTTTATTAACCCAAATTTTGTAAATACAGTATACCGGCTTTTTGTGCATTTTGTAATTTGCTTCAATCTCAATATTATTTAGTTCATCAAAATTGCAATTAGATCAGTGCCAAAAATTTTTGAATTGTAGAACTCGTTAAAAGCTACAAAAAAAGTCCTTGTAAAATTTTCGCATCTCGTCAGATAGCCGAGTTATTGTCAAAAAACCAATTTTATCCTTTTTTTCAAAATGGCGGAAAAAGCTCATAGGAAATCTTGGTCGAAAACTTCAAGTTAAGCTTTTTTAAGCATCCTCTACAACATATCCAAAATTTAGCTTTCTCGGTCATTTTGCATTTCTAAGCCGTTTTTTCCGACATAATGACTGGCCTAGGTGGAGTGTGCGGAGTTTACACTAAGCGCCCACACAAAGCTTGTCTGGTTAGCTGTCATTTTTTCATTCTTCTTTTTCTTCTTCTTAATTGTCATGGTTGCCACATGAGCTTAAATATATAATAATTTGTAATGATTACCACCCTACTTAGTTTTAAGATTGAGATTCAATAAATATTTTGTTAATTTTTAGTATTTTAAATTAATTGTTTTTATTTCAAAGGGAAGATAAAATTCATTTGCTACATTGCCTATTCAACGTGTACTGCGGTCTTCGGACAGCATACAACGTGGTAGAGAGTTTAGCAAAGCAGCGTTGTTTCTAATCCGTTTCTTTCAGTGTTAACCTCGCCCCAGAAAAGCAGAAATCGTAAAAATCCTAGCCGACAATAACAACATCTCACCAATATAAATAATTTCGCTACAATTTTTTATAAAACTTGAAACTGTTAGCTAATTTGCAGCAAAATGGCGTATGGAATAAAAAATACTTTAATTAATAAATTGTTCCTTATTGTTTGGTAATGTTTTTGTAAAAGAGTTTTATAAACAAAAATCAATAATGGGCGTAGGAAGCAAAAACTGTTGCAAAGTAAAGATTTTTCGAAATTTCACGAGGATTGCATTAAATCGAAAACCGTAAGAATGTGGGATGAACAAGTTACCAAATTCTGTGACCCTTAAAGCTCCCCAATCAGCATATTTCGTTTGAACCATTAAGCCTCTAGTACGCAGATCAGGAAAAAAAAACAAATTTTATCTCTACAATTTTAATCTCGACAAAACATTTTGTAATCCTGCGCAAAATTTTGAAGTTGGAGAAATTACCTAGGGTAAACTGCCCAATCATTGGCACCTTAAGCGAATGTGGCACCAACTTTAGTTCGCAGTTTTTTCCGTATAGCATAAAACTATTATTAATACTTTTTTTTTTAATTTATCAATAATATCTCGTTTGCTTGGAATATGCAAAAAAGATGCAAGAAGAGTGAATTTTTAAACAAAAAATAAAAATAGTAGTTGTAAATGGTTTTTAAACTCAAGGTGCCAATCATATGGGGAGTGGCAACAATAGAGAATTTTACCCTAAGTCAATAGTTTTTTTTTTCTTTCAAATTAAATCATTTTTTTTTTGTTTTTGATTTGATTCTTTGTTGTTTTTGCTTCGTCTTCACTTTCCAAGTATTTTATTAAAGAGTCCACCTTGATTTTGTTTGAATTTTTTTTCAATTTAGTTTTATTTTATTTTTTCTTGTCACAATTTTTGCCGGCAAAATAATGCTTCGAACTTTATCTGTCCGCGCAAAATAAAGTGGAGACTTTTCCTTTACAGCGCACAGTGTGGTAATTCGCCAATCTGACTGGACAAAATAGAAAAAAAAAAGTTTAGCCACATGATTTTAAATCATGAGTTGAGCTTCTCAATACAATGGGTAACTGTAATTCGTGTTTGGTTTTTTTGTTTTCATCTCGGATTAGCGTAAGCTAAGCTTGAAAGTTGGTTCTTGTCAACAGTTGGATGGAGATAATACAAAGTATTCTATTTTTCGCTTGAGTTTGGTTGACGATTAAAAACGCTGTGGTAGTTTTTTTGTTGTAATTATTTTTTTTTAATTGTTAATCTACATTTGGAGGTAAAGAATTATAATTTTTATTTATTAATTACCATTGCAACTATTTAAAAAAAAAATAAATTCTGTAAGAAGGCTAGGAAGTGCAAAAAAAAAATATCTTTGTTTTTCAATTAGAGGTAAAGTTAATTTTTCCGCATTTTTCCGGTCTGAAATTAATTAATTAATGTATTGTGGAGTGTTGTCATTAAGATTAGCTATTTACATGTCTCGCGTTTTCTCGACCGCCATACAACTTTTTTCACTTTTCAAAATGAAGTCAAGAATTTCAAAAAAACAAATTTTCGAAAAATGTGTCAAAACTGCCAAATAAGATCGAAAATACAGTTTTTTTGATCTTTTAATGAGCAGGTATCATCTTTGGAACATTTTTGACAATAAATAAAAATTAAAAACATATATAAAAGTTTTGTGCTTCAAGTTAAGCGAAAAAAAGACAAAAAAGGTGGATGACACTTTGGACCGCTCTTTAAACATGAATTTCATTTTGCTTGACCAATATTATGTGGTAACTAAATGAACAAAAACAGTAGATAGTGAAACAAAGAAGAAAAGAATTTTTAAAAATTAAAAAAACGGGAAAAATACAACAAACGGAAGGTTAAAAGTGCACCTATCCATTAGAAATAGTTAAAATCAGTAGAATCGCTCTCCGCAAAATTGAAAAAGCATATTCCAATAAAACCGTAAAGGATTTATCGAAATTTTCTTTGAGTGAAGGATCAAAATGTATAAAAGATTAAGTTCTGATCCTCTGGAACCACTTAACCACTGGAAATTTCAACTAATGAAGCATTATCATTGATGAATGATGCTTTTCTGTCGGAACACCTAAAACAAGTTCAATGTAAAAAGCAAGCAAGTGTAAAAGGCCAGAAATAGGGTCACGAAGAAATTTAGAGAATTATTAGCTTGAAAAACATCGAAGGTAATATAAACTAAACACAGCTGTTTTTAATAGGCCCTTAAGTTTCAAGTTTGCATCGCACAAAAAGGAGTTACTTTTTTAAATTATCTGCAGGTATTTTTAAAGGTGATGCCATTTTTTATGATTGGGAAACATATTTTATTAAAATCATTGCTAAAATTTTAATTTAAAGCATGATATTGAGAAAATAAATCATATATGTCACCTGTCAAAAACGTGTGTAACGGCCATATTATTCACTCTGGATAAGTTAATTTTAAATCCAATCCATTTAATCTGAATTTCATAAATCCAAGGATTTAATTTTTTGGTCATATTATTCACTCAAAAAAAAATTATGTGTTTATTCAATAAATTTTGTATAATTTGCATTTATCTTTATTTTTCCTTCACAAAATACGTGAAAAAACAACTGAGCACTGTTAAAATTAATTTTACATCTGGATTTATAAAGTTAAACAGACCTCCAGAGAGCAGTTTAAATTTGTTTGGATTTAACGAGATTGGATTTAAAAAATTGGATTTAAGTAGTGAATATTATGAAATTGGATTTATTTTTGACATTTGACATTGTTTACATCCAGATGTATTTTTTAAACTAGTGAATAATATGGCCGTAAAAGTTCTATTTCTTAATAAAAACTAATTATTCTGCCTCTCTTTTTTCGTGAATAGCAATACAGTTTTTATTTATTGAGATTTTTCAAGCGTTTTTTAAAATAATTAAGTATATCCAATCATAGATTATGTTTACGGAAACATAAATTCAAAAATGCAATTTCTTCACTTTGACCCACTTTTTGAAGAAATTATAGATTTCTATTTAAAAAATCTTTCTTTTTATAGAATTTTATCTATTCACATTCATTTGTTTAAAACTGTTTAGAAAAAAAGTCGATTTAACGCGAGTTATTAATTTTGTCCACCTAGATTCGTGATTGGCCACACTGTGCAGCGGCTCCAAATATTTAAATTTTGCGCGTGAATATTCAAGACAAAATTTGTCCCGAGAAAAATTTTGTATGAGAAATAAATTTTTTCCCGATCTGCGTACTAGGCTTTACTTTTGAGACACCTTGTATAACCTCAAAATTACACTGGTCAACAAAATTTGACTTTTTTTTTGCCACAAGAACGAAAATATACTTTTCTAGTATTTTTCGGGGTGCTGAATCCGAATCTGAAGTCAGAAAAATTTGATTGGCCTCCGTTTTTGAAATATTACCGTTATAAAATGCTAAAAAACGTCATTTTGGCTGTTTTCGAGGTTCTGTTTTTATGTGGGGTAATTCATTAGAAACAAATTATTAACGGTTATTATAAGAACTGATATTCTACTTTCAAAAACTGTTTAAATTTTCCCGATATCTCTTTTATTGCTCGAGATATCTTAAATTTCAGTTAATAAGCCAAAGAGAAACTAAACTTAATTAAAAGATTAAGTCTCTGATCACAGAATTTTTGCCACAAGAACCAAAATATACTTTTCTGAAGGTTTTTGGGTTGCTGAGCACGAATCCGCAATCAGAAAAATTCTATTAGCCTCCGTTCTTGAAATATAACCGTTATAAAAAAAAACCTTTTTTTTGCACTTTATAACGGTAATATTTCAAGAACTAAGGCTAATAAAATTTTTCTAATTGCGGATTCGAGCTCAGCTACCCAAAAACCTGCAGAAAAGTATATTTTGGTTCTTGTGGCAAAAAAAGTTTAATTTGGTTGGCCAGTGTTGTTTCTGATTCAAAGACCGCTGCTTAAATTTTAAATATCTCGGGCAGTAAAACAGATATCGGAAAGATTTAAACATTTTTTGAAAGAATAAAATCAGTTCTTATAGCCACCGTTACAAATTTACTCACAATGTATTAACCCACAAAAAAACATAACCTCGAAAGCAGCCAAAATTACGTTTTTTTACATTTTCTAACGGTAATATTTAAAAAACCGAGGCCAATAACAATTTTCTGACTTCAGATTCGAGTTCAGCACTACTGGAAAAGTATATTTTGGTTGTTGTGGCAAAAACCTTGTTGACCAGTGTTATTGACAAAAATGCAAAAATACGGTTTTTTAATTTTTTATTTTTATCTTTTACAAAAATGATTGGATTGGTAATATCTCAAAAACGTGATGTGATAAAATTTTTCGGAATTCGGATTCGAGTTCAGCGCGCAAAAAACCATTGGGTTGAAAAATATACTCTGATTTATATAAAAAAAACTTTTTGACTAGTAGAACGTACAGGGCAGAAAAAATCGAATGCCCTGTTCGATTACACTAGTCAAAAAGTTTTATGTATATAAATCAAAGTATGTATATTTTTTTAATGTTTTTTTGTGCGCTGAGCTCATATCCGAATTCAGAAAAATTTTATCACATCACGTTTTTTGAGATATTACCATGCCAAAACATCACAAAAATAGTGTTTTGGACGTTCAAAATTCAATATCTCTAAAACTTTGCACTTTAGGTCTATTCTACTGCTAGATTCAAATTAAGAAGGTGAAAGGCCATTAGAAATTAGTATAATTTGGTTTTTATGGAAAAATATTTTTCTCGCCAATATTACTGTCAATTACGGAAAAATCGATCTCAAAAATCGTTTGTTTGGTTTTTTCAATTTTTCTAAATATTTTCTTAATTAAAAGTATAGTATTTTTGCATTTTTCTCAATAATTTTAGGGTTATATAAAAAAATTATTTGAGTAAAAGTTGTAGATATTTTTACTATCTACAACTTTTGTATATAACTTTTTTCGATAGGAGGTCTACTTTTGACATAAATCGTAAAAAACCACGATTTTTGACACCCACCCCACTTTTCCTCCAACCCAACCACTTTCCCCCAATGTGTTTGTGGGCAATTTATTTTTCCCCTTTCATATACTATTTATCCTAAATTATCCAACCAATTTGTTAATAGTTTTTTTTTTTCAAAAATTATTGGCACTGGTCTATTGTTGAAGAAAAGACTTATAAATTTTTTTTATCCATTAAAGTTTTTTATTGTTAAAAAATATTAAATTAAATTTTTGTTTGTATAATTAGGTACGTGGACTAATATTGGTAGTATAAATGCAGATAAGAAGGGGTTAAGTGAGAAAAAGTAATTTTGTTTATTTATCCACATATAATTAAATCAAATAAGTAATCTTGCAGAAACATCATCTAGAACAGGAATGGCGAACCTTTTTAGAGCCCCGTGCCATTTAAAAAAAATAAATTATTCCAAGTGCCTTTGGCGTGCCATACATTTTGATCTAGTTTTTTAGTGACTACTTGAAGCAAAAATACATTATTTTAAACTACGCAGCATTCTTTTTGTAAACATATTAATTTATGTTTGAAACTCAGTTTATAATTCATTTTAGTCGGTCTCTTAGTCAGTATGTATACAAATTTATGAAAGTGCGCACACTACAACGATTAAGTATCGGCCTATGAAAAAGTTTGTTTAATCAAAAAAAAGTTTGTTTTGCTATACAATTGCCTTCAAACTAAAAAACTAGGAGCCCAAACCGACTAAACTATCGGCCGATAGAAAGTCTGTAGTAGAGCCTACTATTGCACGTGTATTAAGGTACACGTGTTACACGTGTATTTAAATTATTCGTGCCGAAGCACGTGTATTTGTAAATACACGTGTATTTATATTTACACGTGTATTTATATTTACACGTGTAAATAGCATTCGAACGTATAGATTTTGTGGCGATTTCTTAAAAAGTGCATTATATTGAATAAAAAGGTTATTTTTCAGGTTTTTGCGTTTATTGGCTTGATTTACACATTGACATTGCTCGCAAAATTTAATTGAAAATTCTTATTCAACCCACAGTTTGGTTATTTGTCATTATTCACTCCTTTAATTAACTTTTTTGTTTACAGAAACTTTTGATTGTGAAATCGAATGTTTAAGGAAAATATACTAAAAATAATAAAGTTGTTTTATTATTCAAACGCTTTTATTAGCTTTGTTTGTAGGTAACTAACAAAGCAACTAAAAAACCATATAAATATTGGAAAACTATTTTTACCCGATTCCCAATATCGTATCGAACTCAGGGGCGTATACAGGTTTGCTTCTTGGGGGGGGGTCATGCCAAATTTTTTTTTTTTTTTTCAAAAGTTTTGATAGCAGGCATAAACCTGAAAATGAGCTTTTTGAATTATTAAACATTAAAATTTGTGCGTCTTGCATTTCGATCGAAAAGTTCCGAATGTAGTTCTAAAAATAACCAAACAAAAACGGTATGAGATTCGTTTAAGTTTAGCGTTAAGCCTTAAAGCCTAGAACGCTGCTGATGTGAAACGAAATTTTTCGTCGGTCTCCACGAGGACAACGAAATGCTTGCGAAATCTGGACCGAAAAATACGCAAAAATTGCAAAACATAAATGAAAAATGACAATGAACAACAAAAACAAACAAAAAAACTCAAAATGTCATTTTTCCACACACAATGAATGTCCCCGGCAATTGTTTGTGTGCGAAAAAGAAGTTTAGACTTTCAATTTCGTTGTGCCGAACAGGGTACTACAGAACGAAAAGTTGAACGAAATTTTTGGTTTACCATTTCGTTGTTTCATTTTTGTATGGGATTTTTCGTTTCTTATCAGCAGCGTACTAGGCTTTAATTTTGACCAATTGAGGCTATCCTCTCCTAAAAATAAAATGTACTGTACGAGTACTTCGATTGAATAATTTGCCTTAAAACAACTGTTCATTGTTTTCCGCTAGCCCAGAAAGTTAAAATAAAAATCGTTTTTAATTAATAACAGTTTTAAAAGTCTTCCTAACCTCAGGCAAACGAATCGCAAAGTTTAAAAAAAAAATTGAATTTGAAAATATAATTTTTTTTAAATTTTGTTTTAAAATTGTATGGGAATTTAAAATACCTCTATTAAAATGGTAAAGACAAAACAAATAATTTTGGCGATATTTTGGAATTCGTCCGTTTTCAGGTATTAATCAGCGGCTTACAATATAAAAAAAATTCAGTTGTATTTATTAGATTAAGCCCTGCTTTTCAATCGTCAGATAGACTATCAGAAGAATAAATGTCACTATAAAAAAAAACTTTTATTCCTAGGAATAAGCTCTAACTTAGGTTTATCTAACTATTCAAAAAATTAGCCCTAAGTGATATTTAATAATAATATTTAAATTGCCTTAGATAAGGTTGCTTATATTGCTTCTATAATTGGCTGGCCATTGATGATTAACAAATCGATAGTTGTTTCAAAAAATGCAACAGATCTAGCAAATTAAGTATGTACAAAATACTGTTATATTCTGTAAGCAAACAAAATTCACCAAATTTTATCAGACGAATGTATTGAACTGGAACATTGCAAAAAACTAAAAAGATTTGAGAAATGATATCCTTCTTTAACATTTTGCCGATGACGAATTTTATCAACAGAATTGACCTCCACACAGCAAGGCCACAGAAAGCTTCCCTATTTAAAACATATTTTATTCACTTCTTCATATAAAAAAATAGAAGATATGGCTGCTTCTTTTATTTGCTGGTAAGCAGTGTTTTGCCCTTAAGATATTATTTTTGTTTACCTACCAGATTCAATTTCTTTTAAAAAGCTTTGAATATAATACTTATCCAGGTTTTGTTTCCATACAAGCTCAGCTCAACTAATAGTCCAAGAGCTAGTGGCACATTTGACTAAGGTAGCTCTTGTAAGGCTGAACATTCGTACAGTGGTAGTTTTTAGCATGCTTAGTAAGAAAATCTTGGTCTGGCAGGCCTCAGCGGTGCACATCATATATATATATGACCTTGAAAGTGTAATTTTCAACTTTTTTTTTGCCCAAAATTTGACTTTGAAATCGATTATTTCAAAAAGTATTGGTGAAAATAACATGATTTAAAAACTAATATAAAGTGTAATATTCTGCCTTTTGAAAAATGTATCACTCATAACTGCAGGTGTTGCCGTCGTTTTTAAATAATTTTTTTTTTATTTTGAGTTACTTTTTTAGAAAATTGCCCCTCCCTCCTAAACGGGGGGAGATAGACCCCTTCTTCCCATAGTAAAAAATGCTTGTATTTAACTCCTCTACAAGAATCCGTTACTAATTTTCTCCGCCTTAGAAAACCATTTTTGGTTCAAATTTTTTTTTTGAATTTTATATTTTTTGGGGAAATTACGATAACTAAGGCGGGGAAAATTAGTAACGGATTCTTGTAGAGGAGTTAAATACAAGCATTTTTTACTATGGAAAGAAGGGGTCTATCTCCCCCCGTTTAGGAGGGAGGGGCAATTTTCTAAAAAAGTAACTCAAAATAAAAAAAAAATTATTTAAAAACGACGGCAACACCTGCAGTTATGAGTGATACATTTTTCAAAAGGCAGAATATTACACTTTATATTAGTTTTTAAATTATGTTATTTTCACCAATACTTTTTGAAATAATCGATTTCAAAGTCAAATTTTGGGCAAAAAAAAAGTTGAAAATTACACTTTCAAGGTCATATATATATATGATGTGCACCGCTGAGGCCTGCCAGACCAAGATTTTCTTACTAAGCATGCTAAAAACTACCACTGTACGAATTTTCAGCCTTACAAGAGCTACCTTAGTCAAATGTGCCACTAGATCTCCTACTATAATATTATCGAACGAATCAAAATAATCCTAATCCAGCATAGCGTTCGCTAAAAATATGGACACATCCCCAAAATATGGTAAAATAGTTTGTTTGAATACCAAACATTTTTTTTACTTTTAATTTTCGTTCATTTTCTAAAACTTCAACATTTTGAAAATAATCTTACTCAAGAGATTTCAGTATCACATAACAAATTCTTTTTTAAGTTCTGAGTTCTTGGGGGGGGGGGGGTCATGACCCCGTGACCCCCCCCCCCTTGTATACGCCGTTGATAATTGGCTGGCCATATTGATGATTAACAAATCGATAGTTGTTTCAAAAAATGCAACAGATCTAGCAAATTTAGTATTTACAAAATACTGTTATATTCTGTAAGCAAACAAAATTCACCAAACTTTATCAGACGAATGTATTGAACTGGAACATTGCAAAAAACTAAAAAGATTTGAGAAATGATTCAACAAAATTGACCTCCACACAGCAAGGCCACAGAAAGCTTCCCTATTTAAAACATATTTTATTCACTTCATCATTGTATGATAAAAGAAGTAACACCAAAACACGACTTGTCGGTTTTAAAGTTGAATGTATAATACCTTTATTTCTAACAATTTATTTTTGACAATTTAATAATTTCGATGAGCTTCTGTGTAACACACGCAGATATACTACGTTCCCGTGGGAATGGCAAATCGACGAAATACGAAAGATCGTATTTCGTCTGGTGAACCTTTTAAATCAATTGTTCACACAGAAGCTCTCGTTACAGCAAAACGAAATATTTGCAATTAATTAAATTAAAATAACGTACAAACGTTTATAAGTTTGTACATACACCCCTCCTTGAAGGCTCCTAACCTTCAAAATGCTGTGGCTTCAAAGCGAGGAACTGTTCTTCTTTGTCTTGGAATAGGCCTCTCCTGACGTCGTCGATAGTAAACGATTATCATCGCGATAATAATAATCAGCAGCAGGTAGCTCAAACCATAATGATGGTAATCATGGATGTTTAAGTGGGGGTCTTCTGAAGATGATATGTCTTTCTTCATGTCTTCTATTTTCTGTGAAAGATTTTTAATTTCATTAAATTCAATTGAGCTTACCTTCAATGGAGGGACAAGGTCTTTGGCAATGCTACGGGCACCGATCCAGTCAGCGATTTTTGCACTTGGGACGAATGATTTTGCTATCGTAGTCTGGTAGTTTGATCGTCCATTTATAATGGTGGTTCCAACCTTTAGTGTACACATATCGTTGAAATCAATCACACCATTGCCTACCAAATCTATGCTGCTAGTAACTCCGTTGCAAATGAGAAGGCCAGTGGCATTGGTAGTCAAAGAAAATAGCCAACTGCTGCTTTGTTTTAATGCGTGCCATTTATTTTGGAATGGTGTTTCATTTAAAATACATTCATCCAACGCACTATCTTCATGATTAAGGAGAGCCATTTCACAAACCTGCAAATTGTGTTGATGAATGTTCGTTGGCACAATTTGAGTGCAAAGATGATTTCTCTGAGCTATAAGCTTGCAGGACGAGAACTCGAATTCAGTTAAACCAAAAAATTTGTCTCTGGCTAACGTAACCGCAAGATATGGTTTTGTTACATCAACTAAGAGACTCATGTTCTTGTGTCTTATAGGCAATGGAATAAGATTGAACACTTGAAATTCCTGATCTTCGGTTAAGAGAATTAAAATTTCGAAGATGATTGAATCATGAAGAGTTCGTCCCTTGACCGTTATTATTTTGAACATATCTAACACTGAAACGTTAGGCACTCTTAGATTCGATGGAAGATTTGCTTGAACCAGCTGGAGCTGGTCACTTAGTTGCCTTGGTGTGATGAGCTGAGGATTGATCTTTGCATGATTCAAGTCAAGTATAACATCCAGAATAATGTCTTGAGTACGCTGAAAATTTGTCAAAATCATAATTAAATAAGATGTAAGAGATAAAAAGTGTTGACTAATGCCAATGTTATCTTGTTGTTTTTCAATTGCGTTGAACGTTTTAGCAAGATATGTGTTTAGGGTCTGGAACTGTTTTGTAACCTCCAATGTATTACGTTTCAAAACGTTCGCAGTGGAATCGGAAATAGAACTTTGTTTTTTAATAAGGGCCAATAAGTGAGTTTCATGTTTATTTGCTAGTTCAATTTGATTTTGAATGTGTTGAGCCTCTTCTTGGTCTAGAACTCCAAATAAACTGTGAGCTACGCTACCAATAAAATCGAATGGTGACCTACGATGTCGACCCGCTGTCCGGCTTGTTGTATTAAATCCGTGAATGAATTCGTTGTTTTGGTCAATAACAGCTATTCTTTGTTGAAATGTTTCTATAGTCGAGTGACAATAGTAAATCCTTTCTGATTTATCTGCCTTACAAGCACCTTCTAGTTCATTTAAATAAGCTTTCATTTCGCTTAACTCTAACCAATAATTTGTAAGATTATAATAAACATACAAACTCCAAAAGTTGTTGACTACACGCAGTGTTCCAATGTCTTCAAAGTACATACCGACTGCGTTGTCGTGTTCCTTTACAGTTACATGGCTGTCTCTATATATTGTGCTTACTGGCGCTATCAAGAATGCTATAAACAATGATACCAATAACGATCCTTTTGTAACTTTGCCGCTTCTTCTTAGTAGTTTGGGCCGACGGATATTCCTTATAAATCTGCTGCAATACGAGAATATTATCTGCAACGTATAGAAAGAGTTTCTATGATTAATATTTTTTACTATATCTGGATCTGTGGTTGCAGTCATCAATACCGTTCTAATCTTTCTTAATTCGGGAACCACCTTTGGAATGGTGTACTTACTTGGTTCCCACTGTGATTCTTCTAATTTAAGAAACGATGGACCTTCAAACCACGTTAATGATGATAGGGTATCGAGAGAACATCCTCTCGTTATTAAATCAGCTGGATTAATTTCTCCCTTAATATGATTCCATTGTGATATTTGAGTTTCTGCTTGGATTTTAGCCACCTTATTTGCTACAAATGTGTCCCAGACATATGAAGGAGAGCTTATCCAAGCCAGCACTGTTGTTGAATCCATGTAATAAGCTATTTTGTGAACATACTTCTTAAATGTCTGAAGTATTCTTTTTACCAGTTCCACCAAAAGCTCTGCAGCTTGAAAATCAAGACGAGCAATTGTAATGGCCTTCAATGAAGCGATTCGAGATTTGGAACAGAGTAACTTACTATATATAGTACCTGATTGGTCAATACATCGGATGTATACGCACGCTCCAAGTGCACACATACTGCTATCCGAGAATCCATGGATTTCGGTTCTTAGTAGAGACGGGCACTTTTCAAATCGAGGTATACTTATTTTTTCCAAATTAAAGAATTGATCTACATACCTGTTCCATTTTTCAGCGAGATCCGTAGGAATCTTATCATCCCGCGAGAAATCTGTCTTCCACAAGTCTTGTAAGAAGAGTTTACCAAGCATTATGACTGGGCTCAATAAACCCAAAGGATCAAACAATCGTGCGAGATCAGATAAAACATTTCTGCGAGTTACAGGCATCCTTGGTGTTTTAAATTTTTCTGAATTAAACCCAAATTCAAATTGATCTAGTATTGGATTCCAAATCAATCCTAAGCTTTTGATTACGTCAGAGTGATGGACTCTGACAAGCTTTTCTTTATGTGACTCAGGAATGTTCTTAAGGATGAGATCATTATTGGAACAGAAATATCTTAATTCAAATTTACTTTTTCCCAGAAGAAGCGTTGTATTTTCAAGTAATTCTCTGGCCTCTGAAACTGTGTCTGCTCCAGCAAGTAGATCATCGACGTAAATGTTGTCACGTATAGTTTGGGATGCCCTTTGGTGCACATCTTGATTATTGTCTGCGAGCTGGACAAGACATTTGGTAGCTAAATATGGGGCACAAGCTGATCCGTAGGTCAGGGTATTCAGTTTATACGCTTTTATAGGCATATTGCTTTTAGGTCGCCAAAGTATTAGTTGAAAAACCCTGTCTTCTGGCCTTACTAGAACCTGTCGGTACATTTTGCTTATATCTGCTGTGAACGCAAACCTTTCTAGTCTGAAATTAATTATGATTGAAAAGAGATCATGTTGAACTGTCAGCCCTACACCTAAAATATCATTGAGAGAAACTCCAGAAGTTGTTTTTGCCGAGCAGTCAAAGACCACACGAAGTGCTGTTGAAGAGCTTTCAGGCTTCAACACACAATTATGCGGGATGAAATAGTGATGTTGAGGAATATCTTTGATGTCGATTGCACTCATGTGGCCTAATTCTTCATATTCTAATAAGAATTGAAAATAGAGTTCGCGCAATTCGTTATCTCTTTCGAATCGTCGTTGTAATGTAAGAAATCTTTTGCGTGCTCTTTCATAAGAGGCACCTAAACATGATGGATTTTGTTTGAAAGGAAGACTTACCATGAATCTTCCACTTGCAATAATTTTTGTGCTGGAGTTGAAAGTTTCCTCACAGTTGTGCTCTTCAACACTCATGCGTTTGACTTGAGTGTCATGGGTCTCGCATTCCCACAGTTTACTCACGAGTTTCCCCAATGTTGATAGAGTTGGCCTCGTGGCAATGGTGCACACAACATTGTGGTTGGAAGTTTGGACGCCACCTGCCACTATCCATCCCAGTTTTGTATTTCGCAGTGACGGAAGATGGTCTCCAATGGTTATCTCCCCTGGAAGAATAAGATCAAAAAATAGCTCAGCACCAATAAGCAAGTCTATTTTATTATTTTTCATGAATCCTGGATCAGCCAACTGAATGTGAGTCAGAATATTCCAGTACTTTGACTCAACCTCATGTGGCTGGTAATCTGTTATCCTTGGAAGAATAGTAGCCTCAAGACTTGACTTAAAACCAGAATTATGTGACTCTAAAGTGAGTGATATAGCGAACTGTGTTTGTGTGCCATGCCCTCCAATGCTACTTATTGATGTTTCAGCTCTATATTTCGGGAGACCCAGTGCTTGAGCCAAAGCTGCCGTCACAAAATGAATTTGCGAACCTGAATCTAGCAAGGCACGGCAAGGAAGCCATGTTCCATGTGCAAACTTGACTTTAACTAAAGCTGTTGCCAGATAAACTTGATGTGGTTTAAATCTGGAACAACTAGCTGCATTTGCTACTTGACCTTCCCCCCTTTGAAGAAGCTGTTGTTGAAAATTTGAGGTTGGATCTTCCGCACTAGGAGCTGCCTGCTGCTGACTACCTGCGGAATGAATATGATTATTGTTATTATTGAATTGTTTTGGTTTAAAAGATTGTCTTGAATCCTTCTTATAGTGTAGAAGGGAATTATGTTTGCCATGGCAAATATGGCATCCTTTTGAATGACATGAGCTAGAGACATGCCCTGATTTTAGACAGTTTCGGCAAATTCCAAGCCGCTGAACAGCTCTCTCACGTTCGAAACCTGAAAGAGATAAAAATGTCTTACAGTTAAATATTTTGTGGTTACCTGAGCTGCACATTAAACAGCCATCAGCCTTAATTGCAACTACAGTTGTTGGCTTCCTTTTGTCGTCTGAGTTGTTTATTGCCTCAAGAGTTTGAAATCTTGATTCAATAAATTTAAGCAGATCCGTCATCGAAGGGCTGCATCTTGGATCAGGTAGAGATTGCTCAAAAAAGGTTCTGCTTTCCTTGTCCACCTTTTTTAACATCAGGTGGACAACTATAGGATCCCAGTCATGAGCGTGAAATCCTAAATTGATTAGTGCCTGGATCCCTTCCTTCGTGTTGTCGTGCAGCTTCCGTAAACTTGAGGCTGTACCAGTTGCTGATTGTTGGTTTAATATTTTTTCTAAGTGCGCTGACAGAAGAAGCCGTTTATTGTCATAGCGGTCCGTTAGACTCTTCCAAGCAGCTTCAAAATTGCATTCTGTGGCCGGAAATCCTTGAATTAAATTCAGTGCTTCTCCTGTCAGATTAGCGCGTAAGAAATAAAATTTTTGTGCCGATGATATAGGTTGTTCAAGTATCATTGGCTTAAACAAGTCATAAAACTGACGCCACTTAAGGTAATTCCCATCAAATTTGGGCAACTCTATTTTAGGTAGTTTCAAAGACGTTACCGCGGATGGTTCCTTTAAAGGGCAGTCATTTGTTGATGGAGTTGTTGTTACTCCAAGCAACAATTCTTCGTATTGCTGTTGCAGATGAAAGTATGTCTCGATATCTTCCTCTTCCAGCTCTTCATCCAGACGGTTATATGTATTCTTAATTTGGTCAAAGTTCTCTCTTATGTTGTTGACTTTGACCTTAAACATCTGCGGCTGACTCTGTTTTAGTTCTGGTGAACAATTATCCAACGATATTTTAAAGTAGTTTGAGAGTACTTTAAATTTCTTCTTTAAAGAGAAAGTACTTCCCTGATTAAGCTGAATACTTTCTTTTAATTCCTTTGGACTTATATCAGTTTTCCTTGTAGATCCTGGGTTGACCGATGATCCTGATTGAAATGCTGCTGGTGGCTCCAACTGGATCTGGTCTGCTACATTTTTTCCTTGGAAATTGGCCAACCGATTCATAATGTCCAGCTTCATGGCCTCGTAGACCTTACGAATTTCTTCGTAGTACGACTTCGTGAAGTACGCATGTTGAAGCGCTTCTGGGAATTTATCTCGTATGTCGCTGTCGTTTTTATCGAAATACTCCCAAAGATCATCCAATTTTTCCTCTCTTTCTTGCAGTTTTGCAAGGGTTTTTCGATCATTCCCATCCTTTTTGTAGTTTCGGTAAAAGATGCAGATCTCTTCTCCAATTTGGTCTTGCAATGTTGTCAATTCTTCTAGAGTTTTAGACATACTTGCTTTCTTATGTTATTTTTTTGTTGAAGTTAATTAAACACACTTGTTGTAATTTATTGTAGTTAATTAATCACACTTCTTGTAATTTGTTGTAGTTAATTAATCACACTTGTTGTAATTTGTTAATTAAACACACTAATGAAACTAATGGTTTGTATTTTGAAATGTTTTAATTTGATTATAATTCTCGATCTTTTAACACACACTAAATTATTTGAATAAATTCAGAACTACCTGTCCTGTCACGGTCGCCAAAATGTATGATAAAAGAAGTAGCACCAAAACACGACTTGTCGGTTTTAAAGTTGAATGTATAATACCTTTATTTCTAACCAATAATTTGTAAGATTATAATAAACATACAAGCTCCAAAAGTTGTTGACTACACGTAGTGTTCCAATATCTTCAAAGTACATACCGACTGCGTTGTCGAGTTCCTTTACAGTTACATGGCTGTCTCTATATATTGTGCTTACTGGCGCTATCAAGAATGCTATAAACAATGATACCAATAACGATCCTTTTGTAAAAAAAGTTACTTTGAACAATTTGGCACCGTTACCCGGTTACGATTGGCTCGATCCACCCGTACCGGTGGCAGCAAAGGCTTTGCCTTTGTCGAATTCGAATATCCACAAGTCGCCGAAGTTGCCGCCCAAACAATGGACAATTATTTAATGTTTCAGAAATTGGTCAAGGCTCAATATATTCCACCAGAACAACAAAATTATAATTATTTTAAAAGTTCTGTGAGGAAAGTTGTAAACAAAGTTGGAAAACCAATTTATGTTTCTGGCAAAACTGCGGTCTACGAGGCCATGAAGCTGGACATTATGAATTCGGTTGGCCAATTTCCAAGGAAAAAATGTAGCAGACCAGATCCAGTTGGAGCCACCAGCAGCATTTCAATCAGACAAAATGTATGATAAAAGAAATAACACCAAAACACGACTTGTCGGTTTTAAAGTTGAATGTATAATGACTTTATTTCTAACAATTTATTTTTGACAACTTAATAATTTCGATGAGCTTCTGTGTGACACACGCAGATATACTACGTTCCCGTGGGAATGGCAAATCGACGAAATACGAAAGATCGTATTTCGTCTGGTGAACCTTTTAAATCAATTGTTCACACAGAAGCTCTCGTTACAGCAAAACGAAATATTTGCAATTAATTAAATTAAAATAACGTACAAACGTTTATAAGTTTGTACAATCATATAAAAAAATAGAAGATATGGCTGCTTCTTTTATTTGCTGGTAAGCAGTGTCTTGCCCTTAAGATATTATTTTTGTGTACCTACCCGATTCAATTTCTTTTAAAAAGCTTTGAATATAATACTTATCCGGATTTTGTTTCCATACAAAACTCTACAGCACAGCTCAACTAATATTATCGACCGAATCAAAATAATCTTAATCCAGCATAGCGTTCGCTGAAAATATGACCACATCCCCAAAACAGTTTGTTTGAATACCATTAATTTTCAACTTCAACATTTTGAAAATAATCTTAATCAAGAGATTTCAGTATCACGTAACAAATTCTTTTTTAAGTTCTGAGTTCTTGGGGGGGGGGGGGTCATGACCCCGTGACCCCCACCTTGTATACGCCGTTGATCGAACTGAAACTTTGTAGGGTAAACTACCCAGTGACCGACACCCTTGCCAGTTACTGACACCTGGCACAGGTTTTCCGTTTTCTTAAGGTTTTGTTAGGGAGTAGCGTACGAAAACAATTTTCAACGCGTTCAGGCATGTATATTCCATCAGAAAACACTTTACTTCATAGTTGGTAGTGATTGGTTTTGTTGTAATAAAAGGGGCAAGTTTCGAACCTCTGTGAAGTGCATGAAACTTGAGAAATTCTTAAGAAAGACGTAAGTACAAATCATTGTTTAAACAATATATCTGTATATGGTACAAAAATTAAAATTGAATATTTTGTTAGAGAATTGCTTTGTAGATCTATTTCAATTTAAGTTATTACAAAAATAATAACATATGTAATTTAATTTTACGTGGGGTGTTCATAACTAGAATATAATGTTCAACGAAATTCAGTGACCGACACTTTTTGTTTGCTCCTAAGGCCTAGTTTACAGTTCACCGTGTAAAAAAACAAAAGATTCAAAGCATCGCGTAGCGCTTTTAAATAAGTTTATTAAGTGGGTTTCCTTTCGACTATGTAAAATTACTTTAAAAAAGTATGAAAGGAATCTGAAAACGATTCATTCGATTTATGCAAGGTGTGTGTATTGTTTGACAATCATTTTCATGCACACGCTAAAAACTTAGCCCTTGTTTGCCTATTTTTATTTCCCTTAAGTTCACACATACTAGCTTTTAATTTACAAAGAAAACTTCTACCTTCAAGTTTGAGGTCAAAATTTGACCTTTAATCTTCTTTGTGTTCCTAAATCTTTCTTTTTAATTATGAGGCATGTAACGTTTTGTCTGGGTCCTTATTCTGGTTCTGTTAAAAATCTCCATCGGAGTTTTCATTCGACTTTTCATTTTATCATTCCATTTTTGCTTTTAAGCTAACTGTCCCTACATTTTTCTACTGATTAAATAGATACGGCAATAGTCAAAACGTTAACGTATGATCGTAAAAATATAATTTTTGACGTATTCTATGGCAACTTTTAATTTTCTTGTTAAAAAAAGGATTTATTTCCTTTTTCCATCAAGATTTGTGTCTTGATATATGTAGGTACGCAGTTCAACGGTTGTTTGTATTGCTCGACTGCTTATCTTTTTATGTGGACTAGAGCTCCTTTTTTTTTGTTATCATGGCAGGTATCTACGTATTGTTCTTTTCACAGAAAATATTTCGATGAGAAAATTATTTTCATGTGATAGAATTTTGACTTTAATTTCCATGTTTCCACTGAATCGGAATCGATGAAAACTATTTTCATCAAACTTTTTACAGAACCAGAATAGCCCACCTAAAGTAGAACAGAGAACAGGGGTCGAATCACTGCACATGGTTGTTAACGTATGAACGCTATCTGCTCCTACCTTTTTCTTTTACCGTGATTCGACCCCAGGTATTGAAAATTAAGTTTTGTTATGAGTTGAACTGTAAGCTAGGTTGAAACAGTATTTTCAAGTACTTGAGTGTTCGTCGGCGTCGACATTTCAGGCTATTATTTAAAAAGGCCAAAACAGAAGCAAAACAAAAACGAAGATCTGCAAAGTGCATTAAATGTAGTTGAATGTTTAGCTGCATTTACACTCTCAGTTTTATCGCCGGTGTACGATGTTCCTTCTTGAACTAACACCGTACAATGAGAGAATGTCAGTAGTAAAACCGTCTTGTTGTTCGGTTCTAATTCAAAAACGGACATCTTACACACCGGCGATAAAACCAAGAGTGTAAATGCAGCTTAGATATGGGTGTCCATTACTAAAAAAATCGGGTGTCAACTACTGAAAAAATGGTGTCGGTAACTAAAAAACCGGTAAGGTATTACATTTTAATTTTGATATTTTTAAGGAATTACTAAATTATTTATGCTTTCATTATATGTACTTAAAAACCATTTCTTATAGTTAAATTAACCATTTAAATAATTAAAATTAAAGTAGTGTAGGGAAAGTTATGAATTTTCAAACACAAACTATCCCTTAAGGGTGTCGGTCACCGGGTACGTTACTCTAAACATATGAAGTTCGGATGGCAACGTTATATTTTGGGATCCGGACTCAGGGGAGGGGTATTGGGAACTATCTATTTTATCCCTTTCAAATTATGGCAAAAACTTTTGTGGGTTATTTGCAAGAGGGTGGCTTTGGGATCTAATACCACCCAAATAAATTGTCATCTACTTTCAAATATTATACGACTAAAAAGTAAAATAACTAAAACAGATTTAATGGGGGGTGATTTCATAAACGTCTGAAATCTGCGTTAGTACAATCGTCTTTCTGCTTTGCTGCATTAATGAACACACCAGTTCTGCATAATGCTTACGGGCCTCATTAGTACAATTTTTAACAGTCACTGAGTGTTCATAAACGTCAGAAAAAAAATATAAAAAAATGATCACAGAATAAGTTTTGTTTGCATAAGCAAAAAAATATTTCCTTTTTCAGTTCCCGAAAACATTGTTTTTAAAAACACGGAAAATTTGTAAAAAAAAAAATAGTTTAGTGCACAGAAAGTTTGTTTGTTGGCTATAGCAATATTTAATTCATATCAAATTAATTAAATCGATTTTGGTTGAATTCCAAGAGTAAATGTTAAATATACTCAGCCATGTTGTAAGTTTCACATTAAATGTTTTCCGCCCGGAATATTTTTGTCCGCTCGGAATTTAAAAATGAGTTTCACCCGAAGGATATTTACATTTTCCGCTTAACTAGTTTCTTGTTCAGCGCCAAAATTTTTGTGAGAGAAGAGCCGTCGAATGCATGACAAATTACCTGAAAAAAGTTGAAAATACCACAAGAAACTATAGAAGACCACAATTTTTAGAGCCACCATAACACGAAAAAAACATTAAACTCGATCTATCAAAAAACACGATTTAGAAATTTTCTGTATCACTAAAATCTAAATTTTTTGAAAAATGAAAAAAAAAACATTTTTTTGCACCACCCTTATATTAATATGTTTGCTCTTAATTTTTTTTTTAATATTTTCATTTATTAACAATAAAAACATAGCATCAAAAACCAAATAACTTCATGCCATAAAACTTAGGCTGCGCAATCTGCCCGACGCGTCGCGACCAGGGCTACCGTTTCGAATTTGCGTTGAGGACTACTTTAAATGTTTAATGTTAAATGGGAGTATTTCACGCTCAAGAAGAGTTTGCAAAGTAAAAAATAGTTACAAATTGTGCTAAATTCACAATTAATTTTAATAAAAGATTTATTCTTAAAAAACTCGAATTAACATAAAAAGATTTCTTAATCATTCTATGCGGATGTGCTTATGTGAGTCTCATTTTTATAAATTTCTCAAAACAAACAAGTTAACAAGATGTTCTCATAAACATTTTTTATAGGATCCCACATCTAATTAATGCGATTTACATAAGTATCCTGTGTTGCCGTATAAAAATAAAATGATTTTCTTATTAAACTAAACGAATTAATACTTTCAAGAAATTCAGAAGATTCGTCACTATTTTTTGAAGACGTAAGTTTTCTTATAAAAAAAACCATGTAGAAATCCATTTAATATAAATACAATAAATACATTATTCCATTCGCCTGTTATCTCCGTGTAATTTTTGAATCTTTAAAAAAATTAGTAAAAACTCAACATTATGATCCTTTAAGGCCTAGTTGTACAAATATTTTTAATCCGTGGTTCTTTTATCTTCTGAAATCGCTGGTAAGGTTCCAGTTTAGCACTGATGCGAGGTTCACATATGTAAAAATAGCCACATTCATGCTTGAACCGAAGTTGACCCGTAGCTAATCCGCCGAAATCGGTGGGTTAAATTCCTGATCCGAGGCTGAACCACGTTTGTACAACTGGCCCTAAGTGGGTCACGGAAATAGGAATAATTTTCATTTATGGGAAAATTTAAATGTTTTTAATATTATTTTTCAATTAAATTTTAATTAATAACCATTTGTATCAACTATCAATTGATAGTTGTTAATCGGAATTGGGGTGAATATGTTAAAAAAAATAAATAAAAACAATAGGTACTATAAAATATAAATAATTCAAAAGTTGAAATAAATAATAAATTCATTAATGTGAAAAACAAAATACTTTAAGAAAGATAAAAGTTATGATATTCTTTTAAAAAAAACTTTTAAAAGTTCTTTTCAAGGTTGTCATTAATTTTGGAATTTACATAATATGAAAAAAAGTAAAAACTTATTTTACATTATATTTTATAGCGTCTTCATTTAGCTTGCTCCAAGTTTATACATTTGAAATTTAAAGTTTGACAGATACTGTTACCCAGATACCAACCACATCGACAATGGCATAGGTCAGTATAAAAGAAATGGATGTATTTATAGAAATTTTTATGAAAACGTGCAGAATAATTTAGACCACATAGGTACCTAATGGAAATATAGAATTAAGATACAAAAATTAAAATTTAAATAATATTAATCCAATATTGAAATATTTTTGAGGGGAGTAAAATAGAAGAGTGGG
Source organism: Episyrphus balteatus (assembly GCF_945859705.1). Taxonomy (NCBI): domain Eukaryota; kingdom Metazoa; phylum Arthropoda; class Insecta; order Diptera; family Syrphidae; genus Episyrphus; species Episyrphus balteatus. The sequence goes on along the minus strand of NC_079134.1, from coordinate 75,534,849 downwards.
GAGTATGGGAGCACGATGTATGCATGGGGAGTACAAGTACTCCCTTAGTAGCGATTTCGGCAGCCCTGGTCGCGACGTTGACTTAATAAATGACGATTATGAACATGAATTTTTAGTATATTTTCCTTAAACATTTGAATTCACAATCAAAAGTTTCTCTAAACAAAAAAGTTATAAATACGCGTGTATTTACTAAATACGCGTGTAAATAAAGTACACGTGTAAATGTTTTTTGGATAAACGTGTACACGTGTTCTAGTCTGTAGTGTGCGGTGGCTCTTAGAACTGATTTTTCAATCGTCATGTCAGTTAGACTACCTATCAGAAGAATAAAATTTATTATACATTTAATGTCAATATAAAAAAAACTTTTGTTCCCAGGAATAAGTTCTAACTGAGGTTTATGTGACTATTGAAAAATTGGCCCTTAAGGAGTAATAACCATTTGTAAGGACGAAATCGAATGTCATTTTCATCAGCGTATAAAACAAAGGAGAAACATTATTCATATTGTATTGTACTTTTATTGTAGCGGAAATTGTAACATATTTTCTTTTCTTAAATCTATATTGCACAGTTTACAGAGATATGATATAACTCAGGTTTATTAAGATAGCACCCACACCCCCAAATTTCCAAAATCTGACTATGCAGTAATTTGTTGCAAATTAGTTGCTCTAATCTCGAATTTGTTGCTCCACCCCTTCCCCTCAATATTGATGGAAAGGGTGTGGGTGCTATCTTGACGTCAAGATAGCCCCCACACCCATTAAAAACCCAACATTTAAAAAAACTGAGTACGCAGTAATTTGTTGCTAATTTGTTGCTTCAATCTTGAATTTGTTGCTCCAAGATTTGACCTTGAAATGCAATTCAACAGTTTTCTCAAAAAAGCTAAATTGACCAAAATTTAACGCACAGCAACAAACATGGTTTCAAATTAAACAGCCTCTAAACACCTTTTTAAAAAGGTCTCATCCAACTTTCAAATCCCTTTCCTTCATGTCCAAACTGCATTGTGGAACATATCAAAACGTCAAGATAGCACCCACACCAAGAAAAACTTAAAAATTAAAATAAATAAGTACGCAATAATTTGTTGCTAAGTAGTTGCTCTAATCTTGAATTTGTTGCCTACCCCTTATCCCTTAAAATTGATAGAAAGGGTGTGGGTGCTATCTTGACGTCAAGATAGCACCCACACCCCCAAACTACCAAAATCTAAGTATGCAGAATTTTAGTGATAGTTTGTTGCTAATTAGTTGCTCTAATCTTGAATCGTCTGCAACAGATGCAGTTTTTGGAGACTTTTTCTCCATAATCTTTTTCAAAAAACTAAAAATGCCAAATAATAAATATGATGTGACACTCTGCAAAAAGTTATATTAAAACTTTAAATCGCAGTCCGGTCTTATAGGCCAAAAACTAGTCTTTGATGACATAACTTCGACAAAAAAAGTTAGCACCTCAACAAATGAGAATTCAGGAATTTGATGCTCATTTAATACTTCATATAGTAATGATATAATTAAGATACTAAATTTTTCTACTACGTACCTAACTAACAAAAATATATCACCTCCACAACATAAATTTCAAAATCTGAGTACCTGCCTATACAGATATTGATACTGTAACTATATAACTCAATGGAAATTTCATGTCTAATTGATGTTATTTAATAATAGTTCGAAACGTAGATTGATGCTCTTCAAAAAGTTACCTTTCAAATAGATATCTCATCTTAACTTTTATCTTCACAATCCTTAACAACATTTTTGATTACCTACTGCAGGTAAAACTCAAAATTTCGCAAAAGTTGGTAGGTACCTACTTATGCAACAACTTTATTCTCCTAAGGGTAAAGGCCTCAATCCCACAGTTGACCCCTCTTATATTGGCGAACGTTTTCAAAATTGAAATTGAAAAATTAAAGACTCAGTTTTTTCAAACACAGGAATATGATAAACATTATGGTTACAATTTCTTCAATCTCCTATAAGAAACTTTAAAAACATGTACAAATTGTGTATATTGATATCCTCATTCCCCACATTTTGATATTGTTTTTCCGTCGGCTAGTTTAAATATCACAGTCTATCTCTACAGGGTGTCCCAAAAGTTAACGTCGAAACGATAACGGTAGATAGAATAGGTGGTAACAGTTAACAGAAAAATAATTTAAAAAATCACAGCCATATATAATTTTGTGAGTTATGGGCATTTGAAAAAAAGTCGAAAAAATGGTCACCCTGTGACGGTTTTTCATGTGCCATGACTACAAATCTTAAGTTTTCTCATTTTTTTCTTTTCCTACGCAACCTTGAATAACCCTGCTACCAAATGCATTCAAAAATTTTAACTCAGCTGCATCAGTTTTAAAGCAAATATTTCTTTTTTGCCCAACTAAGTACTAAAAAATTGTACATGACTCTAATTCAATGAACCGTAGTGTAAAAAAAAAATGCTCTACGATGTTTCGGCAAGTTACCTTAAAAGTTGGTGTGTTCAATTCTCTTTTCAAAATGGTATAACATTGTTGAGAATATTCCATAAATAACAGAGATACATTTTTTTTTTAAGAAATCCGACTTTTTTATTATGTAGTTTTATTTTGTTAGCCAATTTTTAACTTGTTCTTCTTTACTTAAATAAAATTGTACTTATTGAACAGACGTGTCTTTGACTCTCCGATTCAACCTTGATATTTTAACAAGGGTTATGGGCCCAGTCCTACAAAGCGTAGTTTCAATTTTTGATTAATTTTATTATTTGTCTATTTGTATAAGAATTAAACACTTAATTTTATAGGATGAGTTCCTTAACACAGATAGAGAATCTTGGGTGCTGACAATTATGCAACCTGGTCGGTGCAAATGAAAAGTCTGCTCATTACTTTGGACTATTGGACTGTTGTACAGGTTAAGTGTCCGGATGTAGCAACTGCTGCGGCATATTTAACTCTATGCGTTTAACCATCAGAACTTATTCACTTTAGGCATTGTAAAAATACCAAAGAAGCATGGCAACTTCTTAGCAAGTTGTACAATGCAGATGGACCAGCTCGAAAGGTAAATTTGTTCAAGAAATTGGAACGCAAGTCAAATTAATATTTTTTGCACAATTATTGATAACCTACATGAGATCAATGTTGAGATCCCAGAAGATCTGCTTTGCATCTTGCTCCTGTGTAGTTTGCTTGATGATATGGAAAGTTTTGTAGTAGCAATAGAAAGCAGAGACAATTTGTCTACCTTCGAGCAATTGAAGGCTAAGGTGTTGGAGGAAGAGTGGAGGCGCAGCGAAAAAACCGACCACAATAGCGAAAGTGTTCTCGCAGCTAAAGTTTAGAATATTAAAAAGGTTGATTGGGACAGATCAGGTGGAGAGCGACAATCTCTCAATAATAGAATGCATACGAGATCGCGAAATATGAAAAAGGTAAAATGTTATGCCTGTGAAAAGAGGGGGCATTTTCAATCACAATGCTATGCGAAAAAGAGAGAATCTGTAGCAGCAGTTTTAAGTCTGGCTACGTCATCAGCAAAACTGCATAACCAAACCGTTTGCATTCTGGATAGCGGTGCTTCATCACACATGACAAATGATGTTCTGTTCTCTTCGTTGCCGATTGGTCGATCTTATCAAACTGTTGTTTTACAGTCAGGAGAATGTGTTGCGGCAAAAGGTATCGGTGACGATCTAGTTTTTGTGACGTTATCTTGCGCCATGTTTTGTTTGTTCCAAGCTTGCACGGTAGTTTTCTCTCAGTAAGTAAGATAATTGAAAACGGGAATATTGTAGAGTTTAATGAAAAAGAAACAGTTGTAAAAACAAAAGCTTATATTCCAATTCTCACTGCAAAAATGGACAATGGTATTTTTTATGTAAACTTTTTAACACTCTATCGCATACCAACCCATATATGGTTTATCGATTTCATATCGATTTATTTCCGTTATATTGCACCAAATGTCAAAAAGAAAAAACTATAATAAAACTACGTCTATTTTTTTATAATAAATCGGTTTTTATTATCAGTAAGAGATTCTGAAATAAACTCATTGTTTCAAGAGCATGTGTAAAGTGCAAATCAGTGAATAAAAGTGTGTACTTTTCCGGTGTTTTTTTATAATAAACAATTAAGTTGCATCCAATTTAAAATAAGTTTCGTATGTATTTATTATACTTTTATATGTTTACGAAGTTTATCATACGTTGGCGATATACATTACTGATTTGTGTACGATTTTTATTTTTTTTGTAAAATGAATTTGAAGTTTTTCTATAGAAAAAATAAGTGTGTAAATTAGTGTGGTCCACGTTATAAGGCAACAAAATAAACCATATAATTCATTACATCCCCACCCATTATTTTGCTACAGACATCTATACCAACATATGCTGAAAGTTTTAGCTCTCAAAAGTAAAAGGAAGAGGGCGCTCATCAGCTTTGAAATATTAGACTTTGTTACCCTTAATATCTGATTATATCGTAATAGGACTTGGCTTAGAGTTAGAATTTGGTTTAAATATGATAAGCACGCATGCTTCCAACAACCAAGTTAATGATTTTCACGTTTCTTTAGTTTTGAGTCATTCATATTTCATTGATTAATTCTGTTTTGTTTTAATTTTAAGCAAAAAATACTTACAGACGAATTTAAATGAACAGAAAAAAATTTGTGAAAACATCACTTAACTAGTGTTTTTTTTTATAAAAGAAAAAACATTTCATGAAAGAATTGACCACGTCACAACTTAATTCACATGATAAATTTAAAAAAAAAGTTAATTACTAGGCATGAGCACCTAGTTGTAACAACATCTGAGGAAAAACTTTGAGCCTGTTGAGCGCCCACTTAAACTTCACCTAAAAAGCTGAAATCTCACGTGAGTAATACAAAACACATATGCAACCAATTTTTGAGTGGGGAACAACGGAAATGTAAAAACCAAAAAATTGAACCACCCTAGTGTAAATGCTATAACTCGTAATTGCTTTCGAAGTGATGATGATCTAGCTTCAGATTCTGGCTCTTTTTAACATCAAACAAGCCATCTCCGAGCACTTATATGTAAATCTTGATAACCTACAATGTCACGAAAAAGGGGACGACCTTCAACTTTGGCAGGTGATCAAAGCAGAGATGGAACAAAACAAAGGGGTGGCGGTTATACAAGTCATGGAAGTCCATCCCCATCTTATCCCGAAACTTCAATTCACTCACAACAACCAAGGGCAAAAGCCGTTGAATTCAGTGCCAACTGGAAACATCGACCATATCTCTGAATGGCAAAAAAAAAAAACGCCAATATGTCAAATTTGCGGACTGAAGACGTACACAATGTGTAGAAAATGGAATGTGTTCTTCTGCTACAATGATAAAAGAAAGAGTTTGAATAAATTCCATGAATAAGAAAAGTCCAGTGTAATAAAAACATACTTTACAAAACATACCTTGAATGCATACTAAACCATATATGGGTTATTAATTTTTTGCTGGAAATCACCTTGGTGCATACTAACCCATATATGGTTTATGTTTTCAAAAATGTATATATATGTAAAAAAATAAAAATTTCTATGTAATACCTTTTTTCAACCCCTAATAAAGCTAAAAATATGTAAAAAAAATTTTTATATCACTTCAATCATAATTCATGCAGTTGAGGGTTAAGAAATCATGTCGAGAGTGTAAATGGTGCCTCAATTAAGATCGATAAACAGTTTGAAGTGTGGCACTCCAGGTTTGGCCATCTAAACCGTAATGATTTGTGCATGCTGTCAAATAAAGATATGGTTCGTGGACTGACGGTCAAAATACCACCAAATTTTAGTTGTAGTACATGTGCGATGTGCAAAATTAATAGAAAGCCATTTCCTAGTTTCAAGGAAATCTACACAAAAAATGTTCTCGAGCTTGTGCATACCGATATATATGTGGGCCGATGAAGGTGGCTTCACAAGGTGGATCTCGTTATTTTATAACGTTTATAGACGATTTTTCCAGGTACACAGTGACTCGTTTTATTAAACATAAATCAGAAGCTCTTCAAATGTTTCGTGAGTTTATGCCTGAAAGCGAAAAACAAACTGGTCGCAAAATAAAATGTTTGAGAAGCGAGAACGTGTGCGAGTTTATTAACTCGCAATTTGAGAATTTATTTAAAGAACATGGGATCTGTCATCAAAAAACCTTCAGCTATACCCCCAGCAGAATGGCATTGTCGAATGGGCCAACAGAACGCTGGTGGAGATGACGCGGTGTATGTATGTATAAATTCCAGATCATGTGAAAGTCTTTGGTCCGAGGCACTTAATACTGCCACATATATTAGGATAGATGTCCAACAAAAGTGCTGTTGTCAAAAACCCCATATGAGTGCTGGTTTGCTAGGAAATCATCGGTTTCGCACGTCAAGATTTTCGGCTGTGAAGCTGTGTCTTTGAACCACCCGAAAACTAGGTGGAAGTTTGAACCTAAAGGTACAAGTCTTGTTTTTGTTGGTTATGCCGATTCAACAAAAGCCTACAGGCTTTTCAATAAGCGAGAGATGTCATATTTTTCGAGAATGGTGAACGAAAAGCTGTTGGTGACTGTTTGGATGGTTACGATGAAACTTATGACATATTTGTGTATCCAACAGAGGATAGAACACCAAAAGAAGATCATTTGATTGAGCAGGATGAGCAGGAGGTTGGAGTAGTTGGTGATGTTGCTGAGGTTCGAGTAGTTGCTTATGTGGCTGAGTGCGAAGTTGCTGATACTATAGAGGAAAATCATGGCCCAATTGAATCTGATAATAATAGTTTGTCAGAAAATGATGTTGTTGTTGAAGGTAAACGCAAAAGAGGAAGGCCTAAGATCATACGAACCGGGAATGTTGGTCGCCCGAGAAAAAAGTATATCACCGACAATGCTGAGACTTTGAGCGCTGTGACTGTGACTCCATTTAATGTTCATGATGCGATAAAATCAGAAGATAGTGCCAAATGGAAATATGCTATGCAAGCGGAGTATGATTCGTTGCTTGAAAACAACACATCGTCCGTTTGATAAAAATACAATTAGATCGAGATTGGTCTTTTCAACAAACTTTAATCCAGACGGCACGGTGGAAAAATTAAGTCGAACTTTTTACATTAACTTAGTGACTTCTTTGATGATCTGTAAAGGTCCTAGGTTGCGTTTTAGATCTCAATAAAAAAAAAAAAATTGAAACCACGACTGGTTGCCCAAGGATGTTCTCAAGTTTACGGTGAAGATTTTTATGAAACCTACTCTCCAGTGGCAAGGCACGCAGCAACGCGGCTTATATTGGCACTCTCAGCTAAGCATAAGCTTCTGGTCAACCATATTGACGTCGTATCAGCTTATTTGAAAAGAGAACGGAACTAGAAGAAGAGGTTTTTATGGAATAGCCTACAATGTTCGTGAGTGAGATACACCCAAATAAGGTTTGCAGACTAAAAAAGTCTCTTTATGGCCTCAATCAGGCTGGGAGATATTGGAATGAAAAATAAATTCCCTTTTGAACGATATGGGTTTTCGAAGGTGCAAAACAGATAATTGTATTTATTTAATGAATCACCGAAGTGAAATCAATATAATATTTATTTACGTCGATGATTTGATAATAGCCTGTTCTGAAGAAGCCACTATGAAAAATATAATCGAAAAATTGTGCTCTCAAGTTGAAGCTGTTGTCGTTGATCTTGGTCCAATTAAATACTATTTAGGTTTGTAAATTCAGCGAGATGGTCTTCGAGGCGAATTTAAAATACATCAACAGAGATATGCATTGGAGTTGCTGACGAAATGGGGAATGCTGGATTGTAAAGATGCTGCAACACCCTCTACAGAAGGTTCCATACTAGAAAAATGTGGAGATGAACGTTGTTCCGGCTCTAATGTCAAGGAGTTCCAATCGTTACTTGGAAGTCTCACATATTTAGCAACAATGTCAAGACCTGATATCGTGCATATTGTGTCCAGATTGGCTCAGTACCATGGCCATCCACACCAAGAACACTTTGTGGCTGCAAAAAGAGTTCTAAAATACCTCAACTTAAACCCAAAGGTATGTTAATTTATGTTCCCACCCGAGTAAAAATAGAAATTGAATTTTTAAAGAAAAAAATCTTGAGCGCCGCACTACCGCTGCACCACCGCCGTTTGCAGGAATTTTCGCCACACCCACCGCCGCACCACGACTGCAGCACATCCGCACTATTTCATTTTAAATGAAAAATTCGGTGCACGACCGCCGCACCACGACTGCAGCACGTCCGCACTATTTCATTTTGTATGAAAAATTCGCCGCACCATGATACATAATTTTGAAATTTTGAATAACAAAAAAAAAAAACTACCAACGACAAGGAGATTCGAACCCGAGCACTTTCAATTAGAAGTCCAACGCTTTAACCACTCGACCACCAAGTCATGTTTGCAAAATATGAAGCGGCAGCTAAATTAAACCAGAAGCCACTAGACGAGGATGAGGTTAGCTACATGTCCAATGGGGAAGAAGGGCTTTTCATTTCGGGTGACAGCAACAATTTCGCTGGTCTGTCATCGCCAGAGCCGTCATCAGACGAAGACGATGAGGAGGAGCAGACCCTCCAAATAAAAATCAGCCAGTTTGAGAGGCAAATGGAGGCCCTTAAACAAGAAGTTGCGCCCCTGCTTCAGCTCTTGAAAGAAAAGCAACAAGCGCGCAGAGCCAAAGACAAACAAGAGCTCGCCGACAAGGAAGCCGCTAAAGCAGCCAAAGCAGCGGAACAACAACAACAAGAGCAGCTTCAACTGCAGCAACAGCAAGTCCCTCAACCTCAGCGACAACAACAAGCTCCAAAGCAAAACCAGGAAACCAAGCAGCAACAGCGGCAACAACAATTGCCAGCACAAGTTGCACAACAACAACAACTACAGCTGCCCGTCCAAGTGTCAGAGCAGCAGCAAGAAATGCCACAGCAGCAACAACAACAACAACAGCAACAGCAAAATAAACAGCAACAACAACAACCAGCAGAGGCAGATAAGCCCAGCGGAAGCAAGCCGCAGGTGCGGACTCAACAGCAGCAGGCCCCGGAGCAGCAGCGAAGGAGAGTACACCAGCAGCAGCCACAGAAAATTCATAGCAAAAAGGAAAACGTGCCACCCATCAATGTTTACAAAATGGAGCTAGAGGACACCATAAAGCTATGTAAGTCGGCCATTGGCGAAAAATTTTATATTAAAAGATTAAATAGTAATAAACATGCGATCCACTGCAGTACAGTGGACGATCATAAAAAAATTAAAATTTTGTTAAAAGAAGCCACCGCTGAGTACTTCAGTTATACCCCTAAGTTGGAGAAAATCCAAACAGTCCTCCTAAAGGGCATAGATTCCTGCACGGAACCCAAGGCGCTCTATGATGAGCTCCGCCGCAAAGCGAGTGATGATCTCGAGATCATCAGCGTCAAGCCATTTCAAACGGCTTTGTCCAGGCGGGAGAAACGGAAGCTGCCGATATTTTTAGTACAGCTCTCACCCAACAGCAAACTGGATAGTTTGAGGAGTATCGCCGTCCTCAACTACCAGGTTGTCACTTGGGATAAATTAAAAAGGCGCGGTGACATGCTTCAATGCGTGCGCTGCCAAGGGTTCGGCCATGCCGCAGCCAACTGCGAAATGCAGTCGCGCTGTGTCAAGTGTGGAGAGAACCACAATAAGGGGGAGTGCAAACTCGGGGAGGAACGGGTCGAAGATAAGGCCCAGCTAAAATGCGTAGTCTGCGGAACCGTCGGGCACCCTGCTAATTATCGGGGCTGTCCGAGGTTTCAGCAAATGAAGCAGCAGAAAACGGCTAAGCAGGCTGTCGTTGAAAAACGTCCAGTAGGGCGTGCTCCGATTGTCAACCCAAGTATCTCTTTCGCCCAAATGGCGCAAAGAGCAATACCAAAGGCGACACAAAAGCCACCAAAGGTTGTTCAACAGGCCTCCGTGCCTAAAGCACCGGCGGCAGAATCAGAGGTTTTGACCTTGTTACTGAGCATTCAAGCACAGTTAACAGGGCTTCAAAGCCAGATAAGGGAGCAGACAGTGAGGGTAGATCATATCTACACTCAACTGCCTAGCTTAACGCAACTTAGGTCGTAATGGGCGCGCTGTCAGAGAGGCCCCTTAGGATCCTAGCTGTGAATGTAAATTCACTGATTAGGGTCGAACGTAGAGCTAACCTTTTCCAGTTGTTGAAAGATCTATGTCCCGATGTGTTTATGGCTAGCGAAACTAAGCTAAACCAGAAACATAAACTGACAAATATTAATTACAATATCGTAAGAAGAGACCGGCCCGACTCCACTCAAGGGGGCGGTGTTGCAATCTTCATACGTAAAGGCATTAGTTATAAGGTAGTATACAATAGTGAAGTACGAAAATTTCGAACGCTTGAGGTGTGCATTGTATGCACCCCTCTCCAGCATGGAAAGCGGGTGTATGCAGTCGCAGCTTATGCGCCAGAAGCACCTCAACCAACTGACTTTACGGCAGAACTCGAAAAACTTTTTCAAGTCCTACGACTGAATTTGGAGGAAAACTATATCCTCATGGCCGGTGATCTGAACGCCAAACACCAAGATTGGGGAAATCAAATACAGAATCAGCGAGGTAATCATCTGTATAATTGGATGAGTCAAAACAATATTGAATATAGGGTTGATCTGCTGGCTACTGAAAGGCCATCGTTCCCAAGAAGTTCTTTTCTGGATTTATTGCTTCTAGACTCTAGACTGACAATAACAGACTCTGTGAGCCAACACCCAAGAAACTGCCTTCGTACAATTGAGTACGACAGCGACCACTGCGGACTCGCCGCCGCAATACAGCTTCCGAACGAACTTGTGGAATTGGAGGAGTATGTACCGGAGCATTCTTACAACTACGGTAAGATGCGCTGGCCACGCTTCACCAACGCCTTAGCAAGAGAACTGCGTTCGAACAACATAGCCCCTCCAAACGACAGAAATCTGTCGAACAGTGAGATTGATGGTTATCTCCAACAAATGGACAATGCCATTCTACAAACGATGAACAGAACGATACCTAAATACAAAGAACGTGACCAAAATAACGTTTACCGAAACGCGACTATTGACGCACTCCACAGACAAAAAAGCGAACTATTGACAAGACTTAAACGTTTATACCGGCGATTTACCGACCCACACGATCTGGAGATTAGAACACTGAAATCATCGATCAAAAACATCAACCAGTTGATCAAGAAAAATTATAGGTTGTCTATTAATCTGTATTGGGACAAAAAAATTAGGTCCGTTAATTCTAACGACCCGAGTATTTTTCCGCAGATTAATAAGATTTTCAGACGGAATGATCAAAACGAGCTTCCGTGTCTTAAGCTCCAGAGAACAGTGGAAAACAGAGACGTATTTCTGACAGCAGGCATAAATCCAGGGGAAGCCATCTTGGACGACGACCTCTTTATAATCGAAGATCCGCAAGAGAAAGTTGAGGCGGTGGGTGCTGCTTTCCAGCAAGTGTACAAGGTAAATGCTAGCATTAACCCGAACCATGACCTGGAAAACAGGGCCCTCCTTCATCACTTCTATCTACATAATGATATTACGCAATGGCGATCTGAGAATCACGGTTTTACCGGGTTTAATGAAGAGCACTTGGCAAACGCCATCATCGCCGAGCATGCTGGGGCTAACACCCTGTTAGTTACGAAGGTAGAGCTCAAGCTCATCTTCGATTCATTAAAGAAAAAGAAGTCAGCAGCTTTCGACACCGTTTGGTTAGAAGGTCTCTATCTTAAATTAACAAGACTTGGTATAAGTAAACCACTTTTATATATGCTTTATGACATGCTCAATGGTAGAACGTTTGTTGTCAAAAGTGGCAATGTAACTTCTACTGGAGTTTTTAATATTAAAAATGGTCTTCAACAGGGAGCAGTGAACTCACCGATTCTCTTTAGTATTTACACCAGCGATCTGATAGGAAGTCTAACTCAGGCAATTGCGTATGCCGACGATCTAATTGCGTACAGAACAGCTCCAAAAGTTGAGGTCATCAGAATTCTCTTGCAACGTGACTTTAACAAAATTCAGCGATATTGTGATGACTGGAAGTTGAAAATTAACTTTCAGAAATCAGAAACGATTCTATTTAGGACTCCCTTGGCTAGGGCCTCAGGGGATACGCGAAGGAACTGGCGGAAGCTGGCGATCGCTGGACCACACGGACAGCCACTGCCGAGTAAAAGTGTAGTAAAGTACCTTGGCATCTGGCTAGATCAATATCTATATTTCAATAGACATATGGATGCTGCTCTGGCTAGGGGAGCTTTTGCCCTGACGAAACGGCTGTTTTATAGCAGTCGGCTTGACACCAGGGTTAAGGTGATTTGCTACATGGCCCTCATACGGCCGATGATTGTCTATGGATGCCCTGTGTGGTTCAACGTTGCTCCATCTCAAATGGAAAAGTTTCGGGTGTTTGAGAGGCAGTGTCTTAGACGTTGCCTTGGTCTGCACAGAACACCCAAATCTGATTACACGCATTACTATTCCAATGAGGTCTTATACAATAGGGCCAACATAAATAGAATTGATAACTTTATGCTGAAGCTTGTTCGTGGCCACGTTTCAAGAGCGATGGCCTCTTCAAATAGCTACATTTTTGGGGCTTACTACCCTAACGACGAATACTTCAAGAGTGTGTGTTTAAGCGGCTATATTCCGCCTGAGGCATTCCTCTATTTAGATAGTCGGGGGCTTGTACAGGATAGATTGGCAGTTCCGCTAATCTACCACGTCGGGCGAAGAACCGTGGACAGGCGACTGCTGTATGACGGGGACATCCTCGCACTAGGCGGAGAAGGGCGTCTTCGGTTCAGTAGGACTGTGTCCGATCGGGACCGAAGAGATAGGGTAAGGCAGGAGAACCAGCTTTAGTGGCTTCATAATAGTGTAAATAGTTAAAGTGGTCTTTGTTTTTATGCCTTGGCCGGCTTACATAGTTTTAGGTGTTTAGTTTTAAGTAGGGACAGTCGGGGTGGCAAAAATACAAAAAAAAATAAAAAAAATACAAAAAATACAAAAAAAAACCAAAAAATTCAAAAAAAAAAAAAAAAAATAATAATAAAAAAAAAAAGAAAGAAAAAAAAAATACAAAAATACAAAAAAATACAAAAAATACAAAATTGCTTGCTGTGGCTGTTCTTGTTTTTAAGTAGTTTTAAGTAGTTTAAGTAGTTTTAATTAGTTTTTAAGTAGTTTAAGAAGTTTTAATTAGTTTTTAAGTTTTAAAATAAACAAAAAAAAAATGATCAGAATCCAAGTTTTTTTTAGAAATTATTTCTTGGAAAAAATAAAACCTTGAAATACTATTTGAATTAAATTAGTTTTAAGGCCGAAAGGCATTAGTATTAAGAAAAATGAAGAATAACTTAGAGTGCCCGTATAGGGCCAGTAAGTTAGTTGTAAGTAATTGATAAGTATGCTAGTTTTTATGAATTTTTGTCTAGCTTTAAGATAGTTTTAAGATGATGAAAAATAAAAATGAATTTAAAATTAAAAAAAAAAATTAAAGCGTTGAACTTCTAATTGAAAGTGCTCGGGTTCGAATCTCCTTCTCGTCGGTAGTTTTTTTTATTTTTCAAAACTCCAAAATTATGTATCATGGCGCGGCGAATTTTTCATACAAAATGAAATAGTGCGGAAGTGCTGCAGTCGTGCACCAAATTTTTCATTCAAAATGAAATAGTGCGAACGTGCTGCCGTCGTGGTGTGGCGGTGGGTGTTGCGAAAATTCCTGCAAACGGCGGTGGTGCGGCGCTCAAGATTTTTTCTTTAAGAATTCAATTTCTATTTTTACTCGGGGGTGGTTAAGAAATGTTTGATCATAGTGCGGACGTGCTGCAGCGGTGGTGCGACGGTTTAGAAATTTTTGATCATAGTGCGGACGGCAGCGGTGGTGAGGCGGCTTAGAAATTTTTGATCATAGTGCGGACGTGCTGCAGCGAGCGTAGGTGCGGCGGTCAAAAAGTGCTGCGGACGTGGTGCAGCGGTGGTGCGGCGGAATTCCATTTTTACTCGGGCAATAATGAAAACCTTATTTGCTTCACAGATGCTGATTGGGGATCAGACCCACCAGAGTAAAAATGGGATTCCACCGCACCACCGCTGCACCACGTCCGCAGCACTTTTTGACCGCCGCACCTACGCTGCAGCACGTCCGCACTATGATCAAAAATTTCTTAACCACCGCACCACCGCTGCAGCACGTCCGCACTATGATCAAAAATGTCAAAACCACCGCACCACCGCTGCACCACGTCCGCACCGTTTCATTGAGAAAAAATGAAAAATAAGAAAAAAATTCGCTGTACCAACGCCGCCGCACCACGACTGCAGCAAGTCCGCACTATTTCATTTTGAATGAAAAATTCGGTGCACGACCGCCACACCACGACTGCAGCACGTCCGCACTATTTCATTTTGTATGAAAAAAATTCTATTCTCGTACTTATACAAATGTTTAAGTCGTCTTCAATGTTATTTTGCCTTAAGTAACAAATTGCCAGTTCATGCAAAGTTCATGAAAGTGCTCGAGTTCGAATCTCCTTCTCGTCGGTAGTTTTTTTTTTGTTTTTCAAAATTCCAAAATAATGTATCATGGTGCGTGAATTTTTCATACAAAATTAAATAGTGCGGACGTGCTGCAGTCGTGGTGCGGCGGTCGTGCACCGAATTTTTCATTCAAAATGAAATAGTGCGGACGTGTTGCAGTCGTGGTGCGGCGGTGGGTGCGGCGAATATTCCTGCAGACGGCGGCGGTGGTGCAGCGGTGGTGCGGCGCTCAAGATTTTTTTCTTTTAAAATTCAATTTCTATTTTTACTCGGGCAGTAGATAGAAAGTCCTTGAGTGGTTTTGCTTTGTTTTTTTGTGGCTGCCTTATTGCTGGGGAATCGAAAAAACAACCAATCGTTTCTTTAAGAGAAATTTGGAAAATTTCTGCACAGTTTGTAAAGTCCACAGAACACTTATTGCAAAAAACTTATTTGCTAATGAAAGATTGACATTTAATCTAAAATATGGTATAGGCACATTTTTATTGTTTAAATTTTGTTCATACCTTATTTTAATATTTCAGTAACAGTTTTTGCAAAATAGTCCAAAACAACTTTTTTCTTGTATAGTTCATGAGAAACTGAAGTGGAAAACACATATGATATAAATGTCAATTTAAAGGTAATGAATAAAATTAGAATATGGTCTGAGCGGATTTTTTATTATTGGCCCTATTTTTGAATAATCATTTCATGAGATACATCAAAAGTGCTCTTTTTCTAAAGCATTTTTAAATGTGTAGTTTTATGAAAAAAGCAATATAATTTTCCCTGGGAAACCGACGAAGTTACGAATAACAGAGTTACGGGCGACAGAGTTACGGCCGTCAAAGTTACGCGAAACCGAAGTTACGAAAAATTAGAGTTACGAATTCCCAAGTTATGTTAAGCTATGACATGTGATTTTTGGGTTGGTAACACTTGCGAGGAACGATATGGAATTATGGAAATACAAACAAGAGATTAACATTTTTCTCATTGGTCAGAACTAAATGAGTAAAGCGAAAATGGGTGTTATTTAATCTTGTAAAATTTTGATTGGATAGGTATAGATATACATATATGGTTTTGTTTTTGTGAGAAGATCGCAAAAACGTTGAAAAAGAAAAAAAAAACATAAGTATACTTATGTAAGTTTGGGGACATAATTTTAATTGAATTCTTATTTGTCAAACTAATATTGCACCTAAGTTTTTTTGTTTTTTTTTTTCTATTAATTAATATAATTATTCATAGCGTATTTTGTAATACACACTTTGTTATTATTTATATTAAAATAATAACCAAACCACCCCTTTTTTTTACAGACGTTATTTTGCTGTGGAGAACTGATGTGCAATGGTCTTTTATATCATTGAAGTTGCGATCATTCACTGAGCTTTGGTCTAACTGGCTGAATACAATGGTGTAGCTGTAGCTGTAACTTGTAGTACTGTCAAAATTTTACTAAGGGAAACAACAATCAAAGTTGTCGGCAGCTGAGCAAAAAGTTGAGAATTCTTCAACTTGTGCTACAAGCTACAGCCACAGCTACACCATTTTATTCAGCCAGTAAATTACACTCCCGCCCTCTTTTCTCCTCAGAAGAAATTATTGAATGTGAAACAATTTGCTGACGTTTGTTTTTTTTCATTTCTGTTTTGTTTGTAATATTGAATAGAATAATATGTGACAAAATGTGACGCCACAACCTTCTTAAACGGAGGTCAAGGAACCACTAAAAAAAAACAAACCAAAGATGAAAATGTTCTATTTCAATCGTTTCTGTTTTGTAGGGGAAACTCCATTTTTTGTTTAACTCGTTGTATAGTCTTTCCTTGTTTAACAAATTCATAATTATGTAAATAATTTGACAATAACTGAAAAATAAAAGCAGATACATAACATTATACAAATTCAATGCACACCTATTTAGAAAGAACAATGGTGGTGGCCGGTCAATGTTTCCCCAACTCTACAAAAAATGGATCGCGGATGTAAGAGAAGGAAGGAGCAGTCAAAAAAAAAAAAATAAAAAACCATTCACATCCGACCGTAGCATTGCCAAATTGGCACGGTCGTGTACTTTTGGTGTTTTTTTTTTTTTAATTAAATGGTACTGTGGTTCTCTAATGGCTTGAAATGCCACTTTAGAAAAAATAAGAACCAATTCGTATATAAGTTGGACTTGATGGTTGCCGTTTGTTTATAGGTCTGTTTTTGTGAGAACTTATAAAAAAAATCGCAGCCATATATTTTGGGAGTTATGGGCATTTGAAAAAAAGTCGAAAAAATGGTCACCCTGTAACGGTTTTTCATGTGCCGTGACTACAAATCTTAAGTTTTCTCATTTTTTTCTTTTGTTACGGAACCTTGAATAACCCTGCTATCAAATGCATTCAAAAATTTTAACTCAGCTACATCAGTTTTAAAGAAAATATTACTTTTTTACCAAACTTAGTACTAAAAAATTTTACATGACTCTAATTCAATGAGCCGTAGTGTAAAAAAATGCACTACGACGTTTCGGCAAGTTGCCTTAAAAGTTGGTATGTTCAATTCTCTTTTCAAAATGGTATAACATTGTTGGAAACATTTCATAAATAACCGAGATAAAATTTTTTTTCTTAAGAAATCCGACTTTTTTTTAGGTAATTTTTCCATGTTATTTAAGTTTTTTTGTTCTGAAACGTTCTGAAAAGGACGTCCATATCCCCAGCCCTGACCTATCGCAAATTTAAAAAAAAAGTATGCCAAAGTTTTGTACAGTTTTGTACAACCAAAGCCGAGTTTTGTACAAGCTTACAACGAAAGTTATAGCCAATTGAAAGTACCGGGCTGGGGAAACGTTTCCCCAGCCCGGACATTTCTCAAAATAAAAAAAAAAATAAAAAAAAAGTATTCACAAGTTTTGTACAAGTTTTGTACAGTTTTGTACAACCAAATTGGAGTTTTGTACAAGCTTACAACGAAAGTTATAGCCAATTGAAAGTACCGGGCTGGGGACACGTTTCCTCAGCCCTGGGTACATACGTACCAAGCCAGCGTTATCCAAAACTTATAAAACTTAAATGCAAATTCCATCAAAGAGTTATGTACAGTATTGTACAGATAAAATGGTACATCTAATTTAATTGCTGATATCAATATTAATTAAATTGATTCGTTCTTAATTAATAACAAAAATCTACATTGTGTGTCCTTGAAACCTAATTAGAATATTACATACAGATTTCCCAAAAGTATACTACTAATTTTCACTCATGAACTTATGAACAAACCTCCCAAAGGTATGCAACGCACTATTTCAAACCGGAAATATGTTTCTTCCAAAGGTATGCAAGTTATTTAAAATTTTAAAGTTTTTTTGTTTTGCATTTAATGCCCTTTATGAAGTAGGAAATAGCACTTGTAGTCGATACATAAATCAACTACCATAAATAACGTCATGGCCTTTTTTCACTACAGCCCAAATTTTAAATTAAATTGGTAGATTTGACATTCGAAATGACATAATTTGCGAAATATATCAATAACAATTTTAATAGCCTGAGGAGTAAAATAAAATTAAAAAAAAAAAAAAAAAAAAACAAACAAACAAAACAACATCATAGTACAGGTAAAATAGTACATTAAATCAAGAAATAAAAAAAAATTGTTACACTCATGAAACTTGGCAATTATTAAATAAATTTTATGGAATGTTCCCAACATTTTGAAAAGAGAATTGAACACACCAACTTTTAAGGCAACTTGCCGAAACATCGTAGTTCATTTTTTTTACACTACGGCTCATTGAATTAGAGTCATGTAAATTTTTTTAGTACTAAGTTAGGTAAAAAAGTAATATTTTCTTTAAAACTGATGTAGCTGAGTTAAAATTTTTAAATGCATTTGATAGCAGAATTATTCAAGGTTCCGTAACAAAAGAAAAAAATGAGAAAACTTAAGATTTGTAGTCACGGCACATGAAAAACCGTCACAGGGTGACCATTTTTTCGACTTTTTTTCAAATGCCCATAACTCCCAAAATATATGGCTGCGATTTTTTTTATTATTTTTCTGATAACTGTCACCACCTACCCTATCTACCGTTTTCGTTTCGACGTTAACTTTTGGGACACCCTGTATAGGGTTATTTTATTTTCATAACAATGAGTTCAGTCAATGAGGAATCAAATGCAATGGATCCGAAAAAAGTTGTAACGTCTGCTAAGTTTGGATGCAGAATTGAAGAGGGGTTTATCTTGAGTATAAATCCTAGAGACAAAAATAGTACAAAGAAAAAAATATGACCCGCTAAAAACTAACAGATTGCCATATTGTTTTACCGTCCATACATTTCATAAGGAAATCTTATTAAAATCAACGATTAATAAGGTTTTTTTAAGGAGATTTCTTATTATTTTTATAGAGAAAATCTTATTAAAATTTGACTGAAAAGTTGATTTTTTTGCAACTTACCACTAGAACAAAAATCGCGATCAATATTTGCATGGCAGGTTGGTTCAGGTGGTAAGGTGGGCGACTAATGATTTGAAGTCTCCAGTTCGATTCCCAGCCTGGTCATGTTTTTTTTAATTTTTTTGCAGATTTTAAAACAATAAGGAAAACCCGATTGTTTTAATAAGGTTCCCTTCTTGGATGAAAACCATAGAGAAATCTTATTGTTTTTATTTTTCTCTGTGTAAGTAAGTAAGTAAAATAAAAAGCGCATTTTTATTTGCATTACATAAATAACTCTGTTTCTGTTGTTAGATTGGGACAAACCTTAGCCAACGATAGATGACATCTTTCTCACACACACTCCCCAACTCCACATCAACTAGTCGAAAATAATGTGTCATTAAAATACGGTTGTAGTGTTATGTGTTATGTAAAATATAACACAAGGTGGAGAGGGAGAAGTAGTCGAGTAGTCCAACAGATAGGTTCATGCTGTGATTGTGTTGCTCCCACTTCCACCTCCCACCAAAAAAGAACACTTTATATGGAACATTTTGTTGCTTAAATTTGTTTTATTTTTAGTTGGCCTCTGACCTCCATCGAAAAAGGTTCCTATAGGTATCTACCTGTCATTCTTATTGCAGTTGTCGGGTATTAATTGATGATAAATACTGAAATTCGTTGTCTTTTTAAACTCAATTATAAAATTTTAATATTCATCAACTATAGTTGACAATAGCAATTGGGGTGACAATCTTCTAACGAACAAAAAAAAAAACATAAAATTCTGATAGTTGGGTAGGTGCATAAATATGACACAAAAGACCTGCCCATATGGCAAATACAAGGTATATTAGAATTCTTTTTGAAGGTTTTGAATGAACAACAACAACTTGTGTGTGTTACCACCAAGTTCATAGGCTGGAGTTATAGCTACTTCTTTTTATTAGGTGGGGTTTTTGTTTGATTTTTAACTTATCCTGTGTCAAATAAATAAACAAGGAATGGGGTTGTTTTTTGCATAAAAAGATTAAACCACACCCATTTTCGTTAAAATCTATTAAAATAACCAATGAGAATCCATATTCTCTTATTTATGTTTCCATAATTCCATATCGTTCCTCGCAATTGTTGCCAACCCAAAAATCACATGTCATAGCTTAACATAACTTTAGAATTCGTAACTCCGTTACCGTTTCAATTTTCCCCAAATGACAAAATACCTTCTTAAATTGATCCAACAAAAAAAAAAAAAATTAATCAAAAAGCTACTTATTATTGCAAAATAGCACAATTAATAAAACTTTTTTTTTTTTTATCAAAAAGTCGTTACTTTTTGTTAACGGTTGATTTTAGTTCATCGATTTACCACCAGGGTTGTTTTTTCGAAGAAAACCTCTTTTTTTGTTGGAAGTTGGAACATAAACAAGTTGGAAGTAGGAAGATAGAAAAAAAGAAGTATGACGATAGAAAAATGTAGAATGCGACAAGTGATAGGTGGATAAAAGGGTTATTTCTGTTTTCAATAACAATGCGGATCTGCGGAAGTTAGACAGACCAATGGATGTAATTACATAGATCTTCATATGGATATGGTGTTTGTGGACGAAAACTGGTTTGAAATAGAGTGTGTGAAGTTAGCCCCCCTTTTTTTGAAATTGTTATTTTTGAAAGTTGTTCCAGGTTGTTCCCGATTTGTTCCGGATTGTTCCAAATTTTTTTTGAAAAATTTTCAAAAATGGAGGTTTTAGAGCCAAAAAACCGTTTTTGACCTAGCCCTCCTTTTTTCGAAAATTGAAATTTTGAAAGTTGTTCCGGGTTTAAAAAGTTGTTCCGAACATTGTTTCAAATTTTTAGACCTCTAAGTTCAATATTTCGAAAGTTAGGGGCCAAAAGAACCAAACAATTCTAGCCCCCCTTTTTTCGACTTTTTAGGTTTTTATATTTTTTTTAGCTTTAAAAAGTTGTTCTAAACATTGTTCCAAGAAATTGAGGTCCTAAAGTTTGTATTTTTAAAGATATGGCTTTGGAAACTTTTTTTCAAAAAACTAAAAAAACAACTTTTCCAATTATTATTTTCCAAATTTTTTTTCTGAAATCGAATATTTAACCATAGATATATATTTGGAGTGAGTTTCAGTGTTCTAAGTAAGAGCATCAACTCGAAAATGCACTTTCAAAATAAATCTTGATGTTTTCACATTTTCAAAAATTTCCATAGGCCCCCCTTTTTCGAAAAATAAAATTCCAAAAGTTGTTCCAAGTTGAACATTAATATTTCTTAAGCCAAACCAAAAATCGTTAAGAAAAACAATAAACTATAAACTAAAAAAAAAAACGGTTTAAGTAAACTCTTGCCCCAATTTTGCTCCCCTCTTGAAAATTTTAAGATCCAAAAATTAAAACAAATTAGTCTTCTGATTTTCTTTAAACTGTTAAAATAAAATATGTTTCAAAGATATATCAACCCCCCAAAATTATAAAAAACCCCCCACCACTCCCCAAATTCGAAAACCTAAAATCCAAAAACGCACACACATGTATTATTATGAAAACCAAAATGTTCCCAACTTTTATCAAAAAATAATGAAAAATATAGATTTTAGAGCAAAAAAACTATTTTTACGATATTAGATAAAAGTTCTCATTTAACCCCAAAAAATTTTCAAAAATTAAAATTTAAAAAACAATATTGTGATAATATAGTCCTTTCAAATTAATTCCAGTTAAAACATAAGAATTTCAAAAATCCAAAACTTGTTCCAGGTTGTTCTAGGGCTCTTCTAAATTGTTCCAGACTTTCGCTTCTTAATATTGATTTTTAGTATGAAAAATTTCAAAAAATGCTCCCCCATCCCCCTTTTTGACAAATCCAAAATCTAAAAGTTGTTCCAAGTGCACAATCACTCAAATCCAATTGTTCCAAAGTTTCATTCAAAAATATTCAAAACTGAGCATTTTAAGCCAAAATTTCATTTAATATGGGAAAGTCATGTTAAACTTGTTCTGGCTCCCCTTTTTCGAATTTCAAAAATCCAAAACTTGTTCCAGGTTGTTCTAGGGCTCTTCTAAATTGTTCCAGACTTTCGCTTCTTAATATTGATTTTTAGTATGAAAAATTTCAAAAAAATGCCCCCCCATCCCCCCTTTTGACAAATCCAAAATCTAAAAGTTGTTCCAAGTGCACAATCACTCAAATCCAATTGTTCCAAAGTTTCATTCAAAAATATTCAAAACTGAGCATTTTAAGCCAAAATTTCATTTAATATGGGAAAATCTTGTTAAACTTGTTCTGGCTCCCCTTTTTCGAATTTCAAAAATCCAAAACTTGTTCCAGGTTGTTCTAGGGCTCTTCTAAATTGTTCCAGACTTTCGCTTCTTAATATTGATTTTTAGTATGAAAAATTTCAAAAAAATGCTCCCCCATCCCCCCTTTTGACAAATCCAAAATCTAAAAGTTGTTCCAAGTGCACAATCACTCAAATCCAATTGTTCCAAAGTTTCATTCAAAAATATTCAAAACTGAGCATTTTAAGCCAAAATTTCATTTAATATGGGAAAATCATGTTAAACTTGTTCTGGCTCCCCTTTTTCGAATTTCAAAAATCCAAAACTTGTTCCAGGTTGTTCTAGGGCTCTTCTAAATTGTTCCAGACTTTCGCTTCTTAATATTGATTTTTAGTATGAAAAATTTCAAAAAAATGCTCCCCCATCCCCCCTTTTGACAAATCCAAAATCTAAAAGTTGTTCCAAGTGCACAATCACTCAAATCCAATTGTTCCACAGTTTCATTCAAAAATATTCAAAACTGAGCATTTTAAGCCAAAATTTCATTTAATATGGGAAAATCATGTTAAACTTGTTCTGGCTCCCCTTTTTCGAATTTCAAAAATCCAAAACTTGTTCCAGGTTGTTCTAGGGCTCTTCTAAATTGTTCCAGACTTTCGCTTCTTAATATTGATTTTTAGTATGAAAAATTTCAAAAAAATGCTCCCCCATCCCCCCTTTTGACAAATCCAAAATCTAAAAGTTGTTCCAAGTGCACAATCACTCAAATCCAATTGTTCCAAAGTTTCATTCAAAAATATTCAAAACTGAGCATTTTAAGCCAAAATTTCATTTAATATGGGAAAATCATGTTAAACTTGTTCTGGCTCCCTTTTTTCGAATTTCAAAAATCCAAAACTTGTTCCAGGTTGTTCTAGGGCTCTTCTAAATTGTTCCAGACTTTCGCTTCTTAATATTGATTTTTAGTATGAAAAATTTCAAAAAAATGCTCCCCCATCCCCCCTTTTGACAAATCCAAAATCTAAAAGTTGTTCCAAGTGCACAATCACTCAAATCCAATTGTTCCAAAGTTTCATTCAAAAATATTCAAAACTGAGCATTTTAAGCCAAAATTTCATTTAATATGGGAAAATCTTGTTAAACTTGTTCTGGCTCCCCTTTTTCGAATTTCAAAAATCCAAAACTTGTTCCAGGTTGTTCTAGGGCTCTTCTAAATTGTTCCAGACTTTCGCTTCTTAATATTGATTTTTAGTATGAAAAATTTCAAAAAAATGCTCCCCCATCCCCCCTTTTGACAAATCCAAAATCTAAAAGTTGTTCCAAGTGCACAATCACTCAAATCCAATTGTTCCAAAGTTTCATTCAAAAATATTCAAAACTGAGCATTTTAAGCCAAAATTTCATTTAATATGGGAAAATCATGTTAAACTTGTTCTGGCTCCCTTTTTTCGAATTTCAAAAATCCAAAACTTGTTCCAGGTTGTTCTAGGGCTCTTCTAAATTGTTCCAGACTTTCGCTTCTTAATATTGATTTTTAGTATGAAAAATTTCAAAAAAATGCTCCCCCATCCCCCCTTTTGACAAATCCAAAATCTAAAAGTTGTTCCAAGTGCACAATCACTCAAATCCAATTGTTCCAAAGTTTCATTCAAAAATATTCAAAACTGAGCATTTTAAGCCAAAATTTCATTTAATATGGGAAAATCATGTTAAACTTGTTCTGGCTCCCCTTTTTCGAATTTCAAAAATCCAAAACTTGTTCCAGGTTGTTCTAGGGCTCTTCTAAATTGTTCCAGACTTTCGCTTCTTAATATTGATTTTTAGTATGAAAAATTTCAAAAAAATGCTCCCCCATCCCCCCTTTTGACAAATCCAAAATCTAAAAGTTGTTCCAAGTGCACAATCACTCAAATCCAATTGTTCCAAAGTTTCATTCAAAAATATTCAAAACTGAGCATTTTAAGCCAAAATTTCATTTAATATGGGAAAATCATGTTAAACTTGTTCTGGCTCCCCTTTATCGAATTTCAAAAATCCAAAACTTGTTCCAGGTTGTTCTAGGGCTCTTCTTAATTGTTCCAGACTTTCGCTTCTTAATATTGATTTTTAGTATCAAAAATTTCAAAAAAAAAAATGCTAAAAAAAAGTTTGGCGTATACGTACTTTTTTTTATACCAAAGAGGCCGCCAAATATCAAAGGGTCGCAAAATTCAGTCTTGCCCAGAGGCCCCAGCAACTAACGAGCGCCATTGATTGCCTCACCCTTTTTTACAAATCCAAAAGTTGTTCCAAACGCAAAAACACTTCAACTAATGAAAAAAAAATCTTATGTTTCAATGTTTTAAAAGTGCTAAATTGTCATGTTAGAAATCAAAATACGTATCAATTTCATCAGCTTTTCCTTTTAATTCTTTATATATTTACAAGATATATACTTCAATAAAGATTAGTAAATGTTTTTAACCGAAAGTTAATATTAATGATAAAATTGAACAGTGTTTCTTAAATATTTTTTTTAATAAATAAAAACTTGATATTTTTATTCTTTTTTTTAATACTAATAATAGCCGTGTTTCATTGGTACTCAGTATTTGACTGAGTGTTTTAATATTTTACTCAGTATTTAACTGAGTAAACATTTTATGCTCTAAATAATAAAAACGATTACTTTTATTTATTTTATTAATTTTTTACATTTTAGAAAAGACTGGCTCCCGAAAATTACGCCATAGGAAATTACGCCAGATTTTTTTTTGGAAAAAAAGCCAAAACATTTTTCATACAAAATCTGGCTTTTTTTCCTTGGCAAAAGGTGCAAAATTTTTCTGGGAATATTTCCAGAATTTCTGGCATTTTTTCCAAAAAAATGTCTGGTGCTTTTTCCATTTCATAAAATGGAAAAAAAGCCAGAAACCATCGGGCGTTTTTTCCTTTTTTGTTTTTGAAAAAGAGCCAAAATAAAATACTAAAATAATTAGATTTAGTTTTCGTAACATCGATAATTAATTTTCGTATGCTTGATTATTTTAAGTACTATCATACTTTAAAAAAAAGACAACATTATAAAAAACATTTGTTTGGTACTGCATTTTGAGACAATAAATTAACGCCCCAAGGGGGGGGGGGGGGGGCGCGTCGCGGAGCGCGATTGCGCTAAAATTTTTTTACTAAATTTTTGATACTAAAAATCAATATTAAAAAGCGAAAGTCTGGTACAATTTAGAAGAGCCCTAGAACAACCTGGAACAAGTTTTGGATTTTTGAAATTCGAAAAAGGGGAGCCAGAACAAGTTTAACAAGATTTTCCCATATTAAATGAAATTTTGGCTTAAAATGCTCAGTTTTGAATATTTTTGAATGAAACTTTGGAACAATTGGATTTGAGTGATTGTGCACTTGGAACAACTTTTAGATTTTGGATTTGTCAAAAGGGGGGATGGGGGAGCATTTTTTTGAAATTTTTCATACTAAAAATCAATATTAAGAAGCGAAAGTCTGGAACAATTTAGAAGAGCCCTAGAACAACCTGGAACAAGTTTTGGATTTTTGAAATTCGAAAAAGGGGAGCCAGAACAAGTTTAACATGATTTTCCCATATTAAATGAAATTTTGGCTTAAAATGCTCAGTTTTGAATATTTTTGAATGAAACTTTGGAACAATTGGATTTGAGTGATTGTGCACTTGGAACAACTTTTAGATTTTGGATTTGTCAAAAGGGGGGATGGGGGAGCATTTTTTTGAAATTTTTCATACTAAAAATCAATATTAAGAAGCGAAAGTCTGGAACAATTTAGAAGAGCCCTAGAACAACCTGGAACAAGTTTTGGATTTTTGAAATTCGAAAAAGGGGAGCCAGAACAAGTTTAACATGATTTTCCCATATTAAATGAAATTTTGGCTTAAAATGCTCAGTTTTGAATATTTTTGAATGAAACTTTGGAACAATTGGATTTGAGTGATTGTGCACTTGGAACAACTTTTAGATTTTGGATTTGTCAAAAGGGGGGATGGGGGAGCATTTTTTTGAAATTTTTCATACTAAAAATCAATATTAAGAAGCGAAAGTCTGGAACAATTTAGAAGAACCCTAGAACAACCTAGAACAAGTTTTGGATTTTTGAAATTCGAAAAAGGGGAGCCAGAACAAGTTTAACATGATTTTCCCATATTAAATGAAATTTTGGCTTAAAATGCTCAGTTTTGAATATTTTTGAATGAAACTTTGGAACATTTGGATTTGAGTGATTGTGTACTTGGAACAACTTTTAGATGTTGGATTTGTCAAAAGGGGGGATGGGGAGCATTTTTTTGAAATTTTTCATACTAAAAGTCAATATTAAGAAGCGAAAGTCTGGAACAATTTAGAAGAGCCCTAGAACAACCTGGAACACGTTTTGGATTTTTGAAATTCGAAAAAGGGGAGCCAGAACAAGTTTAACATGATTTTCCCATATTAAATGAAATTTTGGCTTAAAATGCTCAGTTTTGAATATTTTTGAATGAAACTTTGGAACAATTGGATTTGAGTGATTGTGCACTTGGAACAACTTTTAGATTTTGGATTTGTCAAAAGGGGGGATGGGGGAGCATTTTTTTGAAATTTTTCATACTAAAAATCAATATTAAGAAGCGAAAGTCTGGAACAATTTAGAAGAGCCCTAGAACAACCTGGAACAAGTTTTGGATTTTTGAAATTCGAAAAAGGGGAGCCAGAACAAGTTTAACAAGATTTTCCCATATTAAATGAAATTTTGGCTTAAAATGCTCAGTTTTGAATATTTTTGAATGAAACTTTGGAACAATTGGATTTGAGTGATTGTGCACTTGGAACAACTTTTAGATTTTGGATTTGTCAAAAGGGGGGATGGGGGAGCATTTTTTTTGAAATTTTTCATACTAAAAATCAATATTAAGAAGCGAAAGTCTGGAACAATTTAGAAGAGCCCTAGAACAACCTGGAACAAGTTTTGGATTTTTGAAATTCTTATGTTTTAACTGGAATTAATTTGAAAGGACTATATTATTACAATATTGTTTTTTAAATTTTAATTTTTGAAAATTTTTTGGGGTTAAATGAGAACTTTTATCTAATATCGTAAAAATAGTTTTTTTGCTCTAAAATCTATATTTTTCATTATTTTTTGATAAAAGTTGGGAACATTTTGGTTTTCATAATAATACATGTGTGTGCGTTTTTGGATTTTAGGTTTTCGAATTTGGGGAGTGGTGGGGGGTTTTTATAATTTTGGGGGGTTGATATATCTTTGAAACATATTTTATTTTAACAGGTTAAAGAAAATCAGAAGACTAATTTGTTTTAATTTTTGGATCTTAAAATTTTCAAGAGGGGAGCAAAATTGGGGCAAGAGTTTACTTAAACCGTTTTTTTTAGTTTAAATGCCTAGTTTTTTGTTTTTCTTAACGATTTTTGGTTTGGCTTAAGAAATATTAATGTTCAACTTGGAACAACTTTTGGAATTTTATTTTTCGAAAAAGGGGGGCCTATGGAAATTTTTGAAAATGTGAAAACATCAAGATTTATTTTGAAAGTGCATTTTCGAGTTGATGCTCTTACTTAGAACACTGAAACTCACTCCAAATATATATCTATGGTTAAATATTCGATTTCAGAAAAAAAAATTGGAAAATAATAATTGGAAAAGTTGTTTTTTTAGTTTTTTGAAAAAAAGTTTCCAAAGCCATATCTTTAAAAATACAAACTTTAGGACCTCAATTTCTTGGAACAATGTTTAGAACAACTTTTTAAAGCTAAAAAAAATATAAAAACCTAAAAAATCGAAAAAAGGGGGGCTAGAATTGTTTGGTTTTTGGCCCCTAACTTTCGAAATATTGAACTTAGAGGTCTAAAAATTTGGAACAATGTTCGGAACAACTTTTTATACCCGGAACAACTTTCAAAATTTCAATTTTCGAAAAAAGGGGGGCTAGGTCAAAAATGGTTTTTTGGCTCTAAAACCTCCATTTTTGAAAATTTTTCAAAAAAAATTTGGAACAATCCGGAACAAATCGGGAACAACCTGGAACAACTTTCAAAAATAACAATTTCAAAAAAAGGGGGGCTAACTTCACACACTCTTTGAAATATTGTAGTGTGTTTGGAATATTGTAGTGTGTAGGTAGGTAGGTACCTATTTATTTTGAAATAAAAAAGAAAACTTGTTTTCATGTTGTTGTTGTGGATGTCATTTGAGCTGTTTGTGCATCAGAGAATTATGTTGTAGTAATTAGAATTGCTCAGCGGAAAATTAGGTAGAGGGCGTGTTATTTGAGTGCTTTTTTTTGTATAATATACTTGACAGTATCCTATGTGAAGGATTGAAGAAGAATAGTTTTTCATGTTCTTGTTGACTTTTTGGTGGTTCATGTTTGAAATTATTGTCTGGCTAGGTAGGTATATCGTATTCACGCTTGCGTATGTACATATAATATATATGTGAGTATGTATATGGTGTTTGAGGATGAACTGGAGATAATAATCAAACATGACATTAGCACAGTGCACATATACATCATAGGTAATATATTCCGAGCCAAAGAGAAACTAAATTTATTCTAAGGTCATAAAATTTTTGCCACAAGAACCAAAATATACTTTTCTAGAGGTTTTTAGGTCGCTTAACTCGAATCCGCAATCAGAAAAATTATATTAGCTTTCGTTCTTGAAATATAACCGTTATAAAAAAAATTTGTTTGCATTTTATAACGGTAATATTTCAAGAACTGAGGCCAATAGCATTTTTTTGATTGTGAATTCGAGTTCAGCACATCAAAAACATATATAGTATAGTATATTTTGGTTCTTGTGGCAAAAACCTTGTTGACCAGTGCTATACTTTGACTTACATGCCTACCTAGATATTAAATAAATAAAAACACCATAAAATTAAAATAACCACTTCCTTATTCATCCGGAACTTGAAAACATACACAAATGCGTACCTACCTACCTACCTACCATTTACCAACCAAAACAATGTTCCAAAAACTAAACGCGTTCTAGTTCGAGTTTTTGAGATCAAGATGAAAAAAACTACCTAGTTCTAATAAGTCATAAGTGCATGACCATTAAACACTTTGCAAAGTTTGCTTCTGTAGTATCTACGGTAAAATAGAATAATAGGTATTTATTAGGTAGGTATAAAAAAGAAATCTACATTTCTAAAAACTTTACTTCATAAAGAAAAAAAGACAAAAAACCTGACAAATAGTGCTTCGCGCACCACATTAAAATAAAATGCACGACTTGCTCTTAGAGTTAAAGTTGCTTAAATTTTTAAGACTTTTTATGTAGAACTCAAATGCCCTCCAAAAAAAGTACGCAGTTTTGATTGATATATTAAGATGCATTTTTAGACAACAAATTTTCAAAATCGTTATAGCCGTTTTTTGAAAAACTAATTTTTTATAAATAATTTTTTGGAAAAAAAAAGTTTTAAAATAAAATTGGTATGCCATTTTGTAGAAATCAAAACAACATCTAAAAACGAAATTTCAAAAAAATTCAATGTCCCGTTTTCGAAAGTTGATTTTCAAAAAAAAATTTCAAAATTTTTTTTTTGGAAATTTTATTTTTGGTTTATATTTAAATTATATAAATGCTTCTTCACAAAAAGTTTCGTTGAAATCGAATAAGCGGTTTCGGAGATAATGGGATTTGAAAAAAAAAAACCGTTCTATGGCAGGTACCGTTACTAAAATTTTTTTTATTAGACGATAGACCTTAACTTAAAACTAACATTTGAATTTTTTAAACAAAATCGTTGGAACCGTTTTCAATTTTACTAAAATCGGTATATGACAAATACCGTTATTTTTTGTCACAAAAAAATTAATTCCAAAAACCCCTCTGGAGAGTCGCCAAATAACGCTACATACCAAGTTTGACATCAATCGGTCCATCCGTTTAGGCTGTAGCTTCGTTTACAGACAGACAGACTGACAGACTGACAGACTGACAGACTGACAGACTGACAGACTGACAGACTGACAGACTGACAGACTGACAGACTGACAGACTGACAGACTGACAGACTGACAGACTGACAGACTGACAGACTGACAGACTGACAGACTGACAGACTGACAGACTGACAGACTGACAGACTGACAGACTGACAGACTGACAGACTGACAGACTGACAGACTGACAGACTGACAGACTGACAGACTGACAGACTGACAGACTGACAGACTGACAGACTGACAGACTGACAGACTGACAGACTGACAGACTGACAGACTGACAGACTGTCAGTTTGTATTAAATTAAATTTTGTTTGTATTATATAATAACTCTAAAGACATTTTGATTATTACGTATCGCACTTGGGTTGAAGCGGATTTTGTTAGAAAATTAATCCCTATATTTTGAATCTACACTTTGGCAACCCAACTGCGAAAGCTTTCATTAACTTTTGTCAATTGCTTTAGTTTTCTTTTCTCATTACTTTTTAACTGGTTCTTCTTTACTTGAATAAGATTGTACTTATTGAACAGACGTGTCTTTGAGTCTCCGATTTGATATTTTAACAATATTGTGGAGGTGATATATTTTTGTTAGTTAGGTACGTAGTGGAAAAATTTAGTATCCTAATTAGATCATTATTATACGAAGCACTAAATGAGCATCAAATTCCTGAATACTCAGTTATTGGAATATAATTTGTTGAGGTGCTAACTTTTTTTTGTCGAAGTGACGTCATCAAAGACTAGTTTTTGGCCTATAAGACCGGCATGGATTGCGATTGAAAGTTTTAATGTAATATAAAGCAATGGAAATTTTTTATGTTACTTTTTGCAGAGCATGAAATCATGTTTTTAATTTGGCATTTTTAGTTTTTTGAAAAAAATTATAGATAAAAAGTCTCCAAAAAAAAGCATCTGTTGCAGCCGATTTAAGTTCAAATCATGGAGCAACAAATTCAAGATTAGAGCAACTAATTAGCAACAGGTCCAACTTCAGTTTTTGATGTCAAGAGCGTGGCATGTATAGAGCTATCACATAATATTGTTTTCAAATAAACAACCGCTGTATACGCACTTGAAGATGCTTCACAAGACGCTTGCAGTTGACAAAAATGATTAGTAGATAGTGTTTTCAGCCATCTTGGAATTTGAATACCTACATGATAAATCTCTTAGATTGCTGAAAACTACAGGTTGCCAATAAGCTTCGAGTGCTTTAGCCGTTTCATTCTTATTGAGAGATAAGAGTTGTTGAGTTTTACTAGCTTGAGAAGGAACTGATAATATCTGGGAACAATTAACTGCCCATTTTCTCAATTCAAAACCACCTGCTTTCAAAAGAGAATTCAGTTCATTTTGTAATTTAGAAGTATACCTTATATCATCTCCGCAAGAAAAGATACCATGATACCAACAAAAAAAAAAACATAAAATTCTGATAGTTGGGTAGGTGCATAAATATGACACAAAAGACCTGCCCATATGGCAAATACAAGGTATATTAGAATTCTTTTTGAAGGTTTTGAATGAACAACAACAACTTGTGTGTGTTACCACCAAGTTCATAGGCTGGAGTTATAGCTACTTCTTTTTATTAGGTGGGGTTTTTGTTTGATTTTTAACTTATCCTGTGTCAAATAAATAAACAAGGAATGGGGTTGTTTTTTGCATAAAAAGATGAAACCACACCCATTTTCGTTAAAATCTATTAAAATAACCAATGAGAATCCATATTCTCTTATTTATGTTTCCATAATTCCATATCGTTCCTCGCAATTGTTGCCAACCCAAAAATCACATGTCATAGCTTAACATAACTTTAGAATTCGTAACTCCGTTACCGTTTCAATTTTCCCCAAATGACAAAATACCTTCTTAAATTGATCCAACAAAAAAAAATAAAAATTAATCAAAAAGCTACTTATTATTGCAAAATAGCACAATTAATAAAACTCTATTTTTTTGTATCAAAAAGTCGTTACTTTTTGTTAACGGTTGATTTTAGTTCATCGATTTACCACCAGGGTTGTTTTTTCGAAGAAAACCTCTTTTTTTGTTGGAAGTTGGAACATAAACAAGTTGGAAGTAGGAAGATAGAAAAAAAGAAGTATGACGATAGAAAAATGTAGAATGCGACAAGTGATAGGTGGATAAAAGGGTTATTTCTGTTTTCAATAACAATGCGGATCTGCGGAAGTTAGACAGACCAATGGATGTAATTACATAGATCTTCATATGGATATGGTGTTTGTGGACGAAAACTGGTTTGAAATATTGTAGTGTGTAGGTAGGTAGGTACCTATTTATTTTGAAATAAAAAAGAAAACTTGTTTTCATGTTGTTGTTGTGGATGTCATTTGAGCTGTTTGTGCATCAGAGAATTATGTTGTAGTAACTAGAATTGCTCAGCGGAAAATTAGGTAGAGGGCGTGTTATTTGAGTGCTTTTTTTTGTATAATATACTTGACAGTATCCTATGTGAAGGATTGAAGAAGAATAGTTTTTCATGTTCTTGTTGACTTTTTGGTGGTTCATGTTTGAAATTATTGTCTGGCTAGGTAGGTATATCGTATTCACGCTTGCGTATGTACATATAATATATATGTGAGTATGTATATGGTGTTTGAGGATGAACTGGAGATAATAATCAAACATGACATTAGCACAGTGCACATATACATCATAGGTAATATATTCCGAGCCAAAGAGAAACTAAATTTATTCTAAAGTTTAAGTCCCTGGTCATAAAATTTTTGCCACAAGAACCAAAATATACTTTTCTAGACGTTTTTAAGTCGCTTAACTCGAATCCGCAATCAGAAAAATTATATTAGCTTTCGTTCTTGAAATATAACCGTTATAAAAAAAATTTGTTTGCATTTTATAACGGTAATATTTCAAGAACTGAGGCCAATAGCATTTTTTTGATTGTGAATTCGAGTTCAGCACATCAAAAACATATATAGTATAGTATATTTTGGTTCTTGTGGCAAAAACCTTGTTGACCAGTGCTATACTTTGACTTACATGCCTACCTAGATATTAAATAAATAAAAACACCATAAAATTAAAATAACCACTTCCTTATTCATCCGGAACTTGAAAACATACACAAATGCGTACCTACCTACCTACCTACCATTTACCAACCAAAACAATGTTCCAAAAACTAAACGCGTTCTAGTTCGAGTTTTTGAGATCAAGATAAAAAAAACTACCTAGTTCTAATAAGTCATAAGTGCATGACCATTAAACACTTTGCAAAGTTTGCTTCTGTAGTACCTACGGTAAAATAGAATAATATGTATTTATTAGGTAGGTATAAAAAAGAAATCTACATTTCTAAAAACTTTACTTCATAAAGAAAAAAAGACAAAAAACCTGACAAATAGTGCTTCGCGCACCACATTAAAATAAAATGCACGACTTGCTCTTAGAGTTAAAGTTGCTTAAATTTTTAAGACTTTTTATGTAGAACTCAAATGCCCTCCAAAAAAAGTACGCAGTTTTGATTGATATATTAAGATGCATTTTTAGACAACAAATTTTCAAAATCGTTAGAGCCGTTTTTTGAAAAACTAATTTTTTATATATAATTTTTTGGAAAAAAAAAGTTTTAAAATAAAATTGGTATGCCATTTTGTCGAAATCAAAACAACATCTAAAAACGAAATTTCAAAAAAATTCAATGTCCCGTTTTCGAAAGTTGATTTTCAAAAAAAAATTTCAAAATTTTTTTTTTGGAAATTTTATTTTTGGTTTATATTTAAATTATATAAATGCTTCTTCACAAAAAGTTTCGTTGAAATCGAATAAGCGGTTTCGGAGATAATGGGATTTGAAAAAAAAAACCGTTCTATGGCAGGTACCGTTACTAAAATTTTTTTATTAGACGATAGACCTTAACTTAAAACTAACATTTGAATTTTTTAAACAAAATCGTTGGAACCGTTTTCAATTTTACTAAAATCGGTATATGACAAATACCGTTATTTTTTGTCACAAAAAAATTAATTCCAAAAACCCCTCTGGAGAGTCGCAAAATAACGCTACATACCAAGTTTGACATCAATCGGTCCATCCGTTTAGGCTGTAGCTTCGTTTACAGACAGACAGACTGACAGACTAACAAACAGACAGACTGACAGACTGACAGACTGACAGACTGACAGACTGACAGACTGACAGACTGACAGACTGACAGACTGACAGACTGACAGACTGACAGACTGACAGACTGACAGACTGACAGACTGACAGACTGACAGACTGACAGACTGACAGACTGACAGACTGACAGACTGACAGACTGACAGACTGACAGACTGACAGACTGACAGACTGACAGACTGACAGACTGACAGACTGACAGACTGACAGACTGACAGACTGACAGACTGACAGACTGACAGACTGACAGACTGACAGACTGACAGACTGACAGACTGACAGACTGACAGACTGACAGACTGACAGACTGACAGACTGACAGACTGACAGACTGACAGACTGACAGACTGACAGACTGACAGACTGACAGACTGACAGACTGACAGACTGACAGACTGACAGACTGACAGACTGACAGACTGACATGAAAAAACATGAACTTGCTTGCTGATGTTAAAGATTATCTTTGTGTCAAAACTAATTGCATTTATTATAGTTGCCTAATGAATTAAGATTAAATTTTGTTTGTATTATACAGGGTGTCCCACAGTCACCGCCCCAAACGAAAACCATGGATTCCTGAGGTCATTTTAAGTCGAAAAACTTAAGAGGTAATTTTCTCGTTTTCGTCCCGTTTTCGAGTTACCACGGTTTTTATGATTTTTGTTCTCTTTTCCTTTATCTGGCTTTATCTTTGCCAAACTACGTTTGATTTGAAAAATTTTTTTTACAACCAATCAAGAATTTATTACAGTTTTAGTTTGTCTCAAAACTTTATTTATTTGTTCTTTTCTTAACCACAATAGCTCAGAAAAAGTTTGAATTCATTTAAATAAATTTTGTATTTAAAAATTATTTTTTTTTTTTAATTCACTCAGTTTGTTTATTTTTTTTAATTAATTTCAGTAGCCTTTTTTATGAAATAAAACTTATTTTTTTATGAAAATAAACTGGGCTTTAATAAAAAGCACAAAAAATTAATACTCATTAACGTGTTTTTTGACTTAAATGATATGAAAGTGTAAAACAGCTTAAAAAACGAAGAAAATTGTGTTTGATGCAAAATTGTGGAGAAACGGTTGTCCGCAGAAAAAAAGTTTTGAGACAAACTAAAACTGTAATAAATTCTTGATTGGTTGTAAAAAAAATTTTTCAAATCAAACGTAGTTTGGCAAAGATAAAGCCAGATAAGGGAAAAGAGAACAAAAATCATAAAAACCGTGGTAACTCGAAAACTGGACGAAAACGAGAAAATTACCTCTTAAGTTTTTCGACTTAAAATGACCTCAGGAATCCATGCTTTTCGTTTGGGGCGGTGACTGTGGGACACCCTGTATAATAACTCTAAAGACATTTTGATTATTACGTATCGCACTTGGGTTGAAGCGGAGTTTGTTAGAAAATTAATCCCTATATTTTGAATCTACACTTTGGCAACCCAACTGCGAAAGCTTTCATTAACTTTTGTCAATTGCTTTAGTTTTCTTTTCTCATTACTTTTTAACTGGTTCTTCTTTACTTGAATAAGATTGTGCTTATTGAACAGACGTGTCTTTGAGTCTCCGATTTGATATTTTAACAATATTGTGGAGGTGATATATTTTTGTTAGTTAGGTACGTAGTGGAAAAATTAAGTATCCTAATTAGATCATTATTATACAAAGCACTAAATGAGCATCAAATTCCTGAATTCTCAGTTATTGGAATATAATTTGTTGAGGTGCTAACTTTTTTTTGTCGAAGTGACGTCATCAAAGACTAGTTTTTGGCCTATAAGACCGGCATGGATTGCGATTGAAAGTTTTAATGTAATATAAAGCAATGGAAATTTTTTATGTTACTTTTTGCAGAGCATGAAATCATGTTTTTAATTTGGCATTTTTAGTTTTTTGAAAAAAATTATAGATAAAAAGTCTCCAAAAAAAAGCATCTGTTGCAGCCGATTTAAGTTCAAATCATGGAGCAACAAATTCAAGATTAGAGCAACTAATTAGCAACAGGTCCAACTTCAGTTTTTGATGTCAAGAGCGTGGCATGTATAGAGCTATCACATAATATTGTTTTCAAATAAACAACCGCTGTATACGCACTTGAAGATGCTTCACAAGACGCTTGCAGTTGACAAAAATGATTAGTAGATAGTGTTTTCAGCCATCTTGGAATTTGAATACCTACATGATAAATCTCTTAGATTACTGAAAACTACAGGTTGCCAATAAGCTTCGAGTGCTTTAGCCGTTTCATTCTTATTGAGAGATAAGAGTTGTTGAGTTTAACTAGCTTGAGAAGGAACTGATAATATCTGGGAACAATTAACTGCCCAATTTCTCAATTCAAAACCACCTGCTTTCAAAAGAGAATTCAGTTCATTTTGTAATTTAGAAGTATACCTTATATCATCTCCGCAAGAAAAGATACCATGAGATACTAATTGATGAAGTGTTTTGATAGCTATGGCGAACAGGAAACTCCAAACATCACAGTGTTAATAGCATAGTCCGGCATTGGTTCATCTAGCTAAACAATTTCTCCAAACTGTTCGATTAAATTCAGCATCGGTTTGAGGCATCGCACATTTGTGCGGTATCTGTGCAGAATACAGCTTTGTGGAATAGCCAGTTCAAGATTGCATTGATTACGTGATTTTGTAAGGTAGGTCCAGTGAATAAGATGTCATTAAAGGAATTTTCCTTCGTCGTCTTTTTAGAAGCATCAAAGACGACTCGCAATTTGGTAGCTGAGCTATCTTCCTTTAAGCCATCATTGGGCGAGATATGATTGCAATCTCAGGGGGCTCAGGAAAATTGAATCTTTGTTCAGAAATTCATATTTGATCCAGAAAATTGAATGTTTTTGGAATAAATATTCTTCACATAAACTCGACGTTTAGTGAACATTCACATAAATGTTTGCAGGGATGTATCTTTTAACTAATACGTCAAGCTGATTGCTGTCAAGAGAGCTCAGCAAACATTTCTCTACAGAACTGAATCATTATTGTGGTTCACATAAGTGAACAAAACCTTCATTTATGAATTCAGTTTTGAACCTTTTTGAGTCCTTTCTCATGGGTAGCGTGGTAACACATTCGAATCATTTTTATATGATCATAAATGATCAGGGAATTCTCCACTTAAGTGAACACAAATAGGACGTGAACACACCCAAGATATAACTTTTTTGAGGTTTTACTAATGCGCATTCACATTATGTGAAGGAAAATTGAACCTTTTTCAAACATTCATATTTGATCCAGAAAAGTTAATGTTTTTCGAATAAATATTCTTCACATAACGTTTAGTGAACATTCACAAAAATGTTTGCTGGGAGAATTCATTCGACCAGCATATTTCCGTGAAAGATAATTTTTTTAAAATGCCAAACAAGTCGTTAGTCTTTCAGAAAAAATAAATATTTTTGCAGATTCAATTAAGCCAGTATAATTTGCAAATACTATTTGGTTTTTAATTTTGTTGTAGATTCTCTGTAAGACAAACAAATTTTAAAATACAGGACATTTATGTCGATTTGCATGTGTTTACATTTACCCCAGAATATTTTTCATAATGGGTAAATGTAAACAACGTATTCTGGGGGTAAATATAAACATATATTTTCAATCATCCATGTTCAAAGCAGCAGTAATTTGACTTTAGAAATAAATTAAAAATGGATGAACTTTCAGTTTTGACAGATCGAAGCAATTTCGAAGTTTTCGAAATCGATCGAAATGAAGAATATGATATTTCATTTCACGTGAAATTGAAAAGTGATTTCAAAAATTTTACGTATAAGTTAATTAACCCTCTAAAATTTTTTTGAAAAATTTTCCAACCCCCCCCCCCCCAAAATTTTTTTCTGGATACGCCACTGATTGCAATTATACGAAATCGAATCAGGAGTGAGATTTTGAGTATAAAATGATTCACAACATTTTTCATCCGATGAAAGGACGTGTTTGTCTGGCATACTCTCCAATTCCAAGAATTTTCGAAACATTGAGTCAATATTGGATCGCACAAAGAAATATTGATGCTTTTCGGTTTATCAAATTTTAATGGGCCTTAAATTACCCATCCAAGTTTAGTTTCTTGTGCGAATGGATCACATATAATGGATCACATTGTTTTACTCTCTAAGTGATTGTCTGTGTTCTATTTCTGCTCCGAATATTTTATTTTATTATTGAGCGTTTAAATCGTCATATTTATCAAGTTAAAAAGTGTCTCTAGTGTCTTTTTGACTTTAAATTAAATTCATTTTAATCCATTTTGCCAATTAGTTGCCATTTAACTTTTACCTAAAAGTTTTATTTATTTGCCATTAAAAAAAAATAATAGAACCTAAAGAATTATTGTGTTTTGCTGTATCTAACAACAACAACAACTACCACCACTGTTAATAATTTCTCTTAATAGAGAATAGAACCATAGCCGTATTTAGGGGGGGAGGGGTTTGTGTGTTTAACCCCCCACCCCCCCCCCCCCCCCTTCCCCCCAATTTTTTTCATAAAATCAAAAGATACCTATATTATAAACATATACAAGTCTAATATGTGCAGCACTAAATGATTTGTTTTTGTATTTTAGTGATTTGATTACCTATATGAAAATCTCCCTTAAAATCACTACCAATTTTGCATCGTTGCAGAAGCTGTCGATGAAGTTTGTATAAAGGAAAACAAAAACTGTTTGGTCCATCACAAAGAGTTTTTATCTCTTTGACCATTTCCTTAAGCACTATGTTAACACCTTAAAATGCTCTTTTAAGAACCCTTTAAATACCACAAGTACTTATGCAGGGTTTTTGGTGCCGAGACTAAACTATGCTTTTTCAAAGGGTTTCGGTGGCCGAACTCGAATCCAAAGACGGACTTATTCGATCAAATCTCGTTTTTGACATATTACCCTTAAATCTATTTAAATCTTTCAGACATCTTTTCTACTGTCCGAGATATCTTCAGTTGCTTATTACCCACTTTTGTTCTATGTTAACCTTAAATCCAGTATGTAAGCGAAAATAAATGTATCGATATTTTCAGAGACTGTAGTACCTACCAACGCGTTGCAACGCCAGGAAATAACCTCGAAAACTGGTTAAAAGCGGGATTTTCGATTTTCTAACGGGAATATCTCAAAAACGCTATGTGATAGAATTTTTCTGAGTTCGGATTTGAGCTCAGCACATAAAAAACCTTTAGAAAAGTATATCTTGGTTTCTGTAACAAAAACCTTGTTGGCCATACTCAAAATAAAAAAAATGCAATTATACTTTTGCAATGGAAGAAAAACTTGTTTTTATTTCTAAAAACTATAAGAGAAAGTAACGGGACATTTTGTTCTTCTCAATATTCTTGTTTTTTGATCCCCTTTAATAAAAAAAATAGTAGGGTGTCGCTGCAATACTCGGTTTTATATAAATAGCATTTTTATATGGTGCGATTATACTTTTGCAAAGCACTGTATTTACAACATTTCGTTATTATTTTGTTTCAAATTATATATAGGTATTAAACAATTTCAGTTTATTGTTAAATTTCAAAGTGAAGTATAACAATGGTCAACAAAATTAAACTTCTTTTTTGTTACAGAAACCAGGGTATACTCTTCTAAAGGTTTTTTGTGTGCTGAGCTCGAAACCGAAGTCAGAAAAATTCGATCACATCAAGTTTTTGAGATATTCCCGTTAGAAAATCGAAAATGCCGCTTTTTACCAGTTTTCAGGGTTATTTTTTAGCGTTTTCTTATTTTTTTTAATTGAATTTGTAACAGTTTCTTAAAGAATTAAGTTTTGTCTCTCTAAATCCGTTTAAATCTTTTAAATATCTATTTTCTTCCTCGAGAAATCATAACTTGAAATCAAAGTGCTTGGGGCATCTTATATCTATTTGCTTTTAATAACAAATATCGAAAAGTTCTGTACCAATCGCTTTCAAATTTTGACATAATTCTTTTAGAAACTGTTACAAATTTAATTTAAAAAAAAATAAGTAAACGCTTAAAAATAACTTTGAAAACTGGTAAAAATCGGCATTTTCAATTTTCTAACGGGAATATCTCCAAAACGTGATGTGATAGAATTTTTCTGACTTCGGATTCGAGCTCAGCCTATAGAAAAGTATACCCTGGTTTCTGTAACAAAAACCTTGTTGACCAGTGTAATTAGCTCATGTCAAACAACTTGGATTATTTAAAATTTTGGTTTTTAAGTATTGCTAATTTCATTTAGAACTCAATAGATGGAATGTACCTGTCAATTTTCTGCTACAAAATTTCAGTGCAAGAAAAAGTACATTTTTCAATGTTTTATATATTAAATTGTACGTAATAATTTTTTTTATAAAGCCTTAGATTGGTTAAAATTTGTTTCTTAAAAAAAAATTGTCTTGCTCGCTAACGCTCGCAATTTATATCAACCAACTTATCACTCTTTGTACCTACAAAACTAGAGATGCCGCTGAATATTCGGCCATTTTTAAATTACGTTTACCGTAAGCAGGGCTTTTTTAAACTTTTAACTACGAATTCCTCTCCTAAAAATACTTAAAAAGGATATTGGCAAATTTTTCGCTTCTACACAGTTTAAATGACTATTTGATTTAGCGGGATTTAGAATCGACTGCAGTTACATATAGTTGATACAAAGTATTGTGATTTCTAAAAAAAATTTTGTTTGGTCTGAGCTAACCCCCCCCCCCCCCCCCGAAATGAAATCCTAGCTACGGCTATGAATAGAACTAACTCAGTTAATTGTCTCCCCCCGCATTCATCACACTGAGAGCATCTGCTTGCTCCCATCCGCTGCCCTTTTCATCTTCAAACGTTTACTGCACCACTGCATGCATTTACATACAAGCCATCAGTAAATTTCTTCCCGGTAAGTTCATCTTTAGTCTATGTTCTGCCGAGTAAGAGTAAAGGGCCCAACCCATAGAATAGAAGTCGAAGTTTTCAACTAACAGATCGATAAAATACACACGTTCTTATGGGAAGCGACCCATAAGCGACGGATCGGAAGGAGATGGACGGATTCGACGGAAGAAGTAGCCCAACTTTCTACTTTTTCATCCGTCGTATCCTTTGACATTGGTTGTCAACAATAGACCAGTTCGAGTTTCTGTTTCTGAGTGCGCGCCGGGGAATTTCAGAACTAAGAACTGTGTTCTTTTCTTCTCCGATTTTATGAATAGTGAACTTTAATTGTTTATTTGTGAAGAAAATGTAATAAAAGCATTATTTAATGATATATCTAATAAATTATATCAATTAAATACTAAAATTCTGTTGTAGAGTTCTATTTTACTATGCCAAAGTCATATCTACAAATGATAATCTGTTATTAAAAATTGTTTTTAACTGAAGAGCAAGTATCTACATGAAATCTAGTCGCGCATTTTATTTTATTAAAAAAAAGAACAACAATAATAGTTAAAATTTTCTTGCATCAGAACTTCCTTAGTGCATATCAGCGATAAAATATCGAACACACCTCGGAATTTGAAGTGAGCTGTCAAAAAGCAATCCGTCGTACGACGTATTCTATGGGTCACCCCTTTCTCTCCCATCATTCAACTTCAACGGATGGATTGACGGAACGGACTCAACGGATTCTATGAGTTGGGGCCTTAACTATTCAAGAGACTACACACCACACTTTGTTTTCTCTTTATTTCACTACTCTTACATCAGCTGTTTTACGTATAAAAACAACAAATCATCATCCATCAGTTTTGACGTTTACCCCAGCGCCACCAGTCGTGACCTAGAAACCCTATTACTACTGCATAGGGTGATCAATAACGAACTTTAAATTGAAAAAAAAAAAAAATTAAAAAAAAAAACTGATAAAATTAGAATTCTAATGTCGTTTTCTTTCACTCCAAAGAGAGTACCCTTTTAGTACTTATTTTTGCACTTTTGAAGGTTTTGTGTTCTTTGACGCCACAAAAGTGTAAAAAAAAAATTACTCCGGAGTAATTTTAGTACTACGGAGTACCCCGGATTTACTCCACATTTTTAGTCAGATTTACACCGATTCGCACACGCACTTGCACACACACTTATGAATTTGAAGTTTGACATTTTAAAATTTTGTTTGAAAATTGAAAAATGCGAAAAGTTTTTCTTTCAAACTCTTTTGTTATTAACAAAAACAACCATTATGAATATATTTTCTACTGTATTATATTCCGCCAGATATATTTCTTCCATTTTTTCGTTAATTCTTCACTTTTTCCAAAATGAAATTGAAAACCGAATAAAAAAAATTCTCAGCCAGTGTTCTTCGTCAATAAAAAAAAAATCCTGTGCCATATAACAAAAAAAATCCCATTTTTTTTCTGCGTTGATGGGATATTTTTACTTTACAATTATAAACTCAAACTAAGGGTGTGTGTCAATTAGGCTGAAAAAACCGATAAGAAGCATAATGAAAAATATACGAAAGTAAAACTAAGTCCGCTTTTACACGAAGACGCAAAGCGCGAGACGCACATAAGAACAAGTGAGAAATAAAGTTCGAAAAAAAGGGAAGGAAGATTTTCTACCGTGAGTCTCCGGTAAAAAATTTTGTGACTCTTTTTGACGTTTCCCTTTGATCTTGTTCCTCTTTTTTTTGCTGTTTTGCTTTATTTTATTTCGTCGGTTGCGGAATCTGCTTCGTCGGTTGTGTATTATTTGCGTGTATAGTAACGTTTTTAAATTATTCAAAAGTTTTCGTTGCACATAGACCTCACTGGAGTTGTTGTTTTTGTATATTTTGGTGTTTTTTTTTTTTGGAATTAAAATACATAGTCTGTTTCTACACGAAGACGTAGACGCACAAGATGCACATAAGAGCAAAGGAGAAATTGATCTTTCTCTCTCTCTCTTGTTCTTATGTGCATCTCGCGTCGTCATACGAAAACAAGAACAAAATAAAACCAAAGAAAATAACTGTCAAATTTGCGTCTTCAAAAAAATAATACGTGTAGAAGCGCGTGATGCACCGAAACGAAAATCAAAAGGAAATTTGAAGATGATTTCTGCGCCTTGTGTCTCCGTGTGGAAGCAGAATTATGCTTCATATGTTATTAATATTAATTTTTTTTTTTTCAATTCATAAAATATTTTCCCTAGGTCTGTTATCACTATTTTTTAAAAGAAATTATCCATTTTTGCCTTGTCACACACACAATTAAAAAAAAAAAAAAATTACTCTCATTATGTTCTTTCACTCCAGAAAAAGGAGTAAAAATTTAGAGTACTCCGTAATAGAGTGAAAGAAAACGACATAAAGTAATTTCGATTAAGATATAAATTAAACAATAACTGAAGAAATATGGCAAACTGTGGATCTTGCAAAAAAATCTGCGACTACATGATAGATTCCATTATGTGTAGTGGAAATTGCAGAAAAACTTTTCATGTTCTTTGTTGTATCGGCGCCTCCTTTAGCAGCATCAAATTTTTTAATAAAATGAAATCGTACTACTTCTTTTGTGACAAATGCGATCCATTTTCTGATAATAATATTGTTCGTGACGTTCTTCAAAACGTGAAGCAGTAAGAAAATTTGGAAAAACAATTATTATTTCTCTCTGACAAAATCGAAAATATAACTTCACCCTCGCAACTACAAACCGAAAACACATTAAACTGTTCAAAAAATATAACTCCTGAATCAAAACGTAGTACTGAAACACAACATAAACGAAAAAGTGATGTTCTCGATGATGAAAACTCCGATATAAACCCAGCATCGAAAAAAAAACAGCTGTATCATATTTAGTAATCACACATCATCTCACCCTATC
Source organism: Episyrphus balteatus (assembly GCF_945859705.1). Taxonomy (NCBI): domain Eukaryota; kingdom Metazoa; phylum Arthropoda; class Insecta; order Diptera; family Syrphidae; genus Episyrphus; species Episyrphus balteatus. Next base: position 75,490,536 of record NC_079134.1, on the reverse strand, counting down.
ACTACTTTCAACTCTAACGTGAATGCACCTACTCCTTCTCTTATCTCTTCGTCATCATTACAAGTACAACCTCCTTCAGCTGTTACTGATCCTGCACCTATATGTAACACAGAATCAACAACTTCTTCATCTGCAAACAGTTCTCCAATTACGTCTATGTCGTTTCCAATATCATCTAAGCAACTACCGCAATATTCTGCTTCAAAACGTCCAAATATTGATACCAATCGAACTAATGAGATGCTGTCTCCAATTGTATCTGAACTTAGGGCTGTAGAAGGACACAAAGTGTTATTTCTTTCTAAACTTGCCCCTTCAACAAACGCCTTCGATATCAAAAATTATATATATGTCAGAAAAACTGGGAACATCATTTATCATAAATGTTGAAAAAATTCTGCATCGTAGCCACTCAAAATATTCTTCTTTTAAGATACGTGCTCCTGATCCACTTTTCCACGTACTTAACTCAACATCGTTTTGGCCAGTTGGGGTCATAATGCATGAGTTTGTGAATAGACCGAACAACCGAGTAGGAACTCACAATCTTTTTCGTCAAAACCGGACAATGCTGAAACAACGTCAAAGCAGCTTAGTCAGATATTAATATACTATCAAAATGTAAATGGACTTCGGACAAATACCAACAAGATCTAAAAAAATGCAAATAATCTTCCTTACGACGTCATTATACTGACTGAAACTTGGCTGATTTACTCTATTCTCGACTCTGAGCTTTGATACCTCCTATCAAATCTTTAGACGTGGTCGTCACCATTTGGACGATTCCTGTAGAATTCTTTTTGCAATCAAAAACTTAATTATTGGATGCGTGATCAACGACTTTAGGTCAGCCAATATTGAAGCTTTGACCATGAAAATTCAGCTAGACTCTGGAAATTTATTCATTATAGCAGCTTACATTCCTCCGAATTCTAATACAGAAATTGATGAAAAATTGAATGACTGCATAGAAAGTATCTCTGTGCTTTGGAACCTGAAGATGAAATTTTGATTGTAGGTGACTTTAACGTACCAAACCTTGATTTTGTTAAAATTGATGACGATAACTTCTACGTTCCCGTTAATGCTTCGAGCTCAACTGAAATTTCATTAATTTATGATATGTCGTCATGAGGACTAAGCCAGTTTAACGGAGTGACTAATAACACCGGCACACAAAAAAAAGGGTCATGTATACCAGAAATCAGACCTATCTTTCTATATGTTTTTGGACACGCTGAATCCGAATTTCAAGCCCGTTTTGCCCGGTCACCCTCCAGTTTTGAGAAAAATGTAAAAAATACAACAAAAAAGGCAAAAAACTTCCTTTTTTTAGTTTTTTGCATTTTACTCAAATCTGGAGGGTGACAGGGCCAAACGGACTTGAAATTCGGATTCAGCGGGTCCAAAAACATATAGAAACATAGGTCTGGTTTCTGGTACATGACACTTTTTTTATTTTGTGTATTGTGTGCCGGTGTAATTTAGGAAGAACACTAGACTTAATATTTTTCTGTGATACCGTTAGCACCGAAACTGCAGTCATTGCCTCGACTGTTAAGCTTATTGACGAAGATCGACATCATCCCGCATTATAGATATTGCTCTTAATCTAAACTTATCTTCTCCTCACCAAAACTCTATTAACGAACTTGAATTTAATTTTAGTAAATGTAATTATATAGAACTTTTTAACTTATTATGGACCATTGACTGGAATCAACTGTTTTCTAATTGCTATATTAATGATATGTGTAACCTTTTTTATAATACACTCTTTGGCAAATCTAATGTTCCACCATGATTTGATTTACATCTTAAAAACTTAAAAAATAAAAGAAACAAAGCCTGGGTAAAATATAATAGTACAAGAACCGATGAAGATCTTGAAACATTCTTAATTATAAAACAATTATTTGCAGAGCACTCAAATTCTTTATACTAAAATTCTAAAATTGAACGTGATCTAAAATCAAATCCTGATAATTGTAGGAAATTTGTTAATTGTAAGAAAAAAAAACTAGTGGCTACCCAAACTCTATGAAAAATTCATCGTCAACTAGTCATGAACCCGAGATAATCTAAAATATGTTTGCAAGCTTTTTTAAAGAAGCTTTCGAAGATTCAAACTCAGAGAACCTTTCTTACTTTTCTTCTGCTGAGGTGAATTTCCCTCACTTAAATTCTATTAATTTTGAAATAAACGAAGATACCGTAGCACAAAGTATATTAAAACTCGATGAGTGTTTCAGTCCAGGCCCTGATGGTGTGCCATCCTCTATTTAAAAAAAATGTGTTTCTTATTTGTCATATCCGTTATGTGTTCTCTTTAATAAGTCTTTGGAAAGTTCTCATTTTCCTAATATCTGGAAAAGTAGATTCATCATTTCTGTGCACAAGAAAGGTCCTAAAAACGAAATTATGAACTATCGACCTACAGCTAAATTATCTGTGATACCAAAACTATATGAGTCAATTGTAGGTTATGTACTTACCTTTCATTGTACGTCAATTATTTGTGTCAACAACATGGATTCGTTAAAAAAGTCTACCGTTACCAATTTTTAGGACTTCACGTCCTATTGTTTAGATGTTTTTGAAAAACGTGGGCAAGTCGATTGTGTGTTCACTGATTTTATTAAAGCCTTTGACAAGCTGTGTCATAAAACATTGATATTAAAACAAAGCAATCTTGGATTTAACAATAGTTTTTTAAATTGGATATCCTCGTATCTAAAAAATAGGCAGTGTAGTATTTCGTAATATGTGTTCGAACCGATTTGTCGTCAATTCAGGCCTTCCTCAGGGCAGCCATTTAGGCCCAATTTTATTTATTTTATTTATAAATGACTTGGTTTCGGTCATTAAAAATTCGTCCGTCCTTATTTATGCTGATGACATTAAGCTTTTCAAAAGTATTAAATGTACTTCTGACTGTTTACTATTACAAGAAGACTTAATTTTATTTAGGGAATGGTGCAATAAAAATCGTCTTGTTCTTAATGTCGACAACCATGAGTTTTACACGCAAAAAAGTCCCGTTTGTTTTTAATTATTCGTTTGATTCATGCGACTTAAGTAAAGTCCCCGTGTTTTCAGACTTAGGAGTTATTCTTGATCCTGAGCTAACATTTCGTCGCCCTAGTATTGGAGTGCCGTATACGCCAAATTGCATTTTTTGAACTAGGTATAAAATCGTATGTTTTCGAAGTTGGTCTTTTCAAATCTGCTATCCGTTTTTTTCTATCTTTTTTCGTTGCCGAGATATTCACTATTGTTTTGACAAAAACAAGAAATTTTGGCATTTACGTCAAATTTTTCATGCAATGCAAGAAAATTTTGAGAATTGTTTTGACGTAGGTACGTTATGTTTTTTTTTTGACGTACGTGTATATGAATAAAAGAAACATCTGATTTTCATGGCGTATACGGCAAACTCATTTTGGACAAAAATTTAAATATTTTGAAAACTAAACGAATTGCAGATGTCCAATAATATGTATATAAAAGACACATTTTAATTATATATCATACTAAAATATCAAAAAATACCAGCGGTTAGTTCTTATCGCAATTATCTTCCGAACATTTAAATGCGATTTCCCAAAAATGTAAAAATGGCGTATACGCCACTTCAATACTAGGGCGACGATTTATAGATCAATTAAACTATAGATATTATAAAAAAAGCTAATAAAATGCTAGGATTTATAAAGAGATTTGATCGCGATTTCCGCGACCCTTATGTTCTAAAACTGCTCTTTGTGTCTTTTGTAAGACCAATACTCGAATATAGCTGTGTAGTGTGGTCACCTTACTATGCCATTCATATAACAAGACTTGAAGCAATTCAGAGAATTATTAATGGGTCAATATCATCCCCATCGGTTCTAAGTCGGTTAAATTTCAATTACAGTCGCTGAAGTATAAGGTTACGCCAACCATTGTGCCTTATTTTTAGTAGATCGAACTATGGTGCAAATATCCCCCTCAATCAATTGATAACAATATTCAATAAACTTTACTTTTGTATCGAGTCTGTAAATGACAATTTTAAATGCATTAAGTTCAAAACTATGTTTTTCAATAGCTTAGAGTATTTAATTTAGATTTCAAGTATTACGTATATAAGTATAACTGCGTATAACTGCGCGTCACTTGAAGAGAAACAACAATTTTTCTTTAAAAAAAAGCGATTGGCGCTTTGGTGAGGTAACTTAGTAGATTTTTGGTTTTGCATTTTCAAAGAGGAACTTTTAACAAACAGTGTTGTAAAAACGAAAAACCCAAAACAGAAACCGTATGGCTACTAGTTGCGTTTTTTTGCATTACTTCACAAAAACAGTGTTTTTTTGCGTCACTTGAATAGAAACAAGCTCTAAATTAGATAAAAATGATGAAAAATCATGGACAACACTAATTTTAGTAAAGCAATATTAAACTTTGACATTATTTGCACATTATAACCAATTATGGGCTACGAGCTACCATTAGGCATCACAGAAAATGCATAATTAGAAGCTAACATTGGAAATGCACTTTGTGAAGTAATGCAAAAAAACGCAACTAGTAGCCATACGGTTTCTGTTTTGGCTTTTTCGTTTTTACAACATTGTTTGTTAAAAGTTCCTCTTTGAAAATGCAAAACCAAAAATGTACTAAGTTAACTCACCAAAGCGCCAATCGCTTTTTTCTAAAAAAAATTGTTGTTTCTATTCAAGTGACGCGCAGTGTATATTCACGTTAGTATTAACCCTTAACCACCTACCCTCTATATGGGCACTGACTGTGCTTATATTGAGCTCTGTTGCAGTAGGAGCCTAAAATTTCGAATTCTTCGTATTCATTCTTATAAACTAACATATCAAAGAATTAAATAAAAATAAAAAATGTAATATAAAAAAAATCTTCAACAAAATTACAAGGCACCAAAATTCACAATTTTTCCGTTGCGGTCTGTGAGACCGCAGGTAGGTGGTTAAGGGTTAAACGAATTGAAATAAATAAATAAACTGCGTGAACCTCTTCGTACACCGTTCATCATAATCTGAGCATAATAGTCTGCTCCTAAAAGAATATCAATTTTCCCAGGTGTATGGAAAGTGGGAACAGCTAGTGGTAGTTTTTCGAGATGAGGCCAAGATTGTAACAGTATTGTAGAAGTCGGTAAATGACTTGTTATCTTAGGCAAAACATAAGCATCCACACTTAATATCAATTCATCACTGGTTGGAGAAATAATATTAAAGACAGTACTACTTTTCGATGTTGTCTCAGATGAAGGTGATAAGCAATTGATGTTGGCACGGATTGGACTTCGAAGCAAATTAAGGGTTTGAGCAGTTTGTTCAGTCATTAAGTTTGCTTGTGATCCTGAATCCAAAAGTGATCGGAATCGATGTATAGTATTGTCGTAAGATTTGACATGTATTATGATAGTTGTCAATAACACTTAATTTTCATTGATATTGTTGGTTTGACATGATAATTGACATGAATGGGTACTAATTTTGGATATTGACGGTTAAAATGAAGGTGATTTTTGTGGGAAATGAAAAGCAGGATTATGAAGTAATGTATTGTGACGGTTTCCACATTCAGCACAATTACGTAAATTGGTACAGTTTTTCATCTGGTGGTTATAGGCAAAACAGTTAAAACAATAATTTTGTTTTCGAATTACCTGTGCTCTGTCGATTGTCGATAATGCGAGAAACTTTTTACATTTACGGATGACATGATTACCTTTACATAAACAACACTTGATTGATGGTTTTGATTTTTTCTGAGTCTTGAAATGAAAGACCTTTGGATGATTGATTCTGTAAGGATTATTGAATCCTTGAGTTGATTCTTTCTTAATTGGTTTCATAGATGAGTTGGCTACTGATTTCTCACAATTGGATTTTTTCGGTGTCATTTCTTTAATGCTGCGAATTCGAATTTCGATGCAATCAGATATTTCTTTGAAAGTCGGTATATTTTTTTTTTTGACCAGAAGATTGCACCCAAAATTTTCGTGTATCATGACATCATGAGGAAGTTTTTCACCCAGATAATATACTAGTACAGGTTCAAAATGTTCTAACTCAAAACCAAATGATTCAAGAACACAGATACATTCTTTGGATACATTTAGGGTCAATGTGGGTAAATGTAAACATGGGTAAACGAAAACATGGCTCATAACAAGCTTCAGTTAAATCTCTTTGATGCATACATAAGTACAAATTGCGGACGCATGTATCTTTTAACTAATACGTGAAGCTCATTGTTGTCAAGAGAGAATTCATTCGACGAGCGTATTTTCCGTGAAAGATAATAATTTTTTAAAGTGCCAAAAAAGTCGTTAGTCTTTCAGAAAAATTAAATATTTTTTCAGATTCAATTAAGCCAGTATAATTTGCAAATACTTTTTAGTTTTTAATTTTGATGTAGATTCTATGTCAAACATACAAATTTTAAAATACAGGGCATTTATGTCGATTTGCATGTGTTTACATTTACCCCAAAATATTTTTTATAATGGGTAAATGTAAACAACGTATTCTGGGGTAAATATAAACATATATATTTGCTGAAATTATTGGTTTTAATAAAAATAAAGTATTTTTAGTCAATTACTATTGCTAAAGTGCCGCAGAGTCACATTTCAAAGCAGCCAACACAATCATTTTCAGTGGATGATGTTGCAAAATCGGTCTTTGACGAAAAAAAAAATGTTCAGAGCTGCTCAGGATGCATATTGGGTGCCTGTATAAAGAATCAAAGGAAGAAAACAAAAAATTTTATTGGAATTTGAAAAAGTTTTTGTCAAATACCTTCTTGAACGTTTTTCAAGTCGTTATCCAAATGATAAAGAGGAAATTCTTAATTTTAAACCACCGTTTACATTTACCCCGAATTTATAAAAAACACAAACATGGTGGGTTATTTGTAATTTAAACAATTTGGGAAATATTTGTTTATATTTATAAAGAAGAATTGCCATCATTTCATATTTGCATTTGAAGATACCTGTCAAGTTGTTCCGTGAAAACTTATTAAAATCTAAAGTCAAAAGAAAAAAAAAGACATGAAATTGTTTACATCTACCCACATTGACTTGATGATTGGCAAAGATGAAAATGTTTTCATGTGCTTAGAAAATGTGTGAAAATGTTTTCATGTGACTAGAAAAGAGAACACAAATAAAAAATAAATAAATAACAGATAAATAATAGAACCAAACGAGTCGAGTATTGTTTACGAACATCGAGTACTAACTCGAAAAAAACTATCTCGAACAAACAGAATCAACACAACACAAATATATTCGAGCTTTCCTGTTTAAGAGTATGATGACTCGTAAGTAATCCTACATTTCAAATGAGTTCAAACGATCATTTTTCTGTTCGAGTAAAATCGAGTAAAATGATCGTGAACAAAATGTTTATGATCAATGTGATCGAAATTACTCGAAGTGTTCGAGGGTGTTTTTTCTTGTAGAATAAATAAAAGAGAATCCGTTTGGTACACAAAAGCAAGTTACATTTGTTTTATTTAAATTAATTAATTTGACAAGATAATGAAATGAAGAAAAAAACATATTAGAATAAAATTTAATTAAATACAGAAAAAAAAAGAAAAATTAAATAAAACTTAATACTAGATACAAAAAATTGAATAAATTAAATTAAGTTAAAAATTATGACACTTCTATTTATGAAAAAAAAAATATTTAAATTGGATTTATCTTTAAGCACACATAATTATATAATTGTCTGTGCTTTAAGTTTGAATTCGCAATCATCAAATATTTACAGTTTCTGGGTTCAACCTCGATCGTTTTTCTGTAATTATATTTCCAGCCTGTGAAAATGCTCGTTCTGATGCTGCTGATGTTGCGGGAATACGATTCAAGATTTTATGTGCTTCATAAAGGTTTTTGAATTGGCCTTTATTTTCACACCACAATTGAAGAATATCCACAGGGCCTTTCGAATTAAACTGAATGTATCTTTCTATTTCAATATCAGCCGCGTTTTATTGGTAACTCAGTACTTAGCTCAGTAAAATTTTACACGGGAAACAACAACAAAAGATTGCTAAGGATAAACAAAAGTTTTTTATTTGTTGGTTTATTGTGAAATTTTTTTTTCTAAACTTTTGATCCTTCAACAATAAGGATCATTAATAAATAAATAAAAGTAATAAATTGTTGTTTTTCACAGCATAAAATGTTTACTCAGTAAAATACTGAGTACCAATAAAACACGGCTATCAATAGAGTTCACGCTCGTTGTTATATTTTCATTCATAAAATCCGGGAAAATATAACTGGCCCTGGAACTAGTTGTTGGTTGTTCGTCCATTATATCTCCAGATGCCGCAGCAGTAGCAGGAACTATTGACTCTATGTAATCATATATTTCAGTCTTTTCAGTTGGGGACAATAATTGCATTTTATTGCACGGGGGATATAAAAATGTCGCACTTTTGAATGACATTTTCGGGATAAAACAAATTCACTAAATAATGTTTTACTTTGTATTTTAAATCACTTAAATTTTCTGAATTTTCCAAAATGTCAGTCCACAAATCTCTTGTTGCCGAAAAGTTTTTAATAAAACCGAGTTCTGTTTTGACTATTTCCACTAATTTGTCTTTAATATTTTTTATATTGTTGCTTATGGTTGTTCCAGTGGGAAAGAACGTTAACATGTTCTCCGTATTTAGCACCGATTTTTATACACTCTTTAACAAATGCCTGCATTCCAGAGCTTTCTACAGTAGAAAACGGTCTAATATCTTCAATACACAGCTTCACGGACACATCAAAAACTGCATTCGTATCGGCCATCGACACAATCACTTCTTTGTTTATACACTCAGTCACAAAAGTAAGTATACACCCCTAACTTTGTTTAACCAAGACCTCAAAAAAAAGAATCTAACACATTTTCGAAAAAAATTTAAATGTGGTTTTATTTCATTAATCATTGCCTACATATTTACAAAAAAAAATTTGTCAAATAATCAATACTAAATGAAAAAGTGACAAAAACCTAAACACAGTACAAAATTTCGCATTACAAAAGTAAGTATACAGAGAAGAAAAAACTATGAAAATCGATGTTGAAAGTATAAATTTCTAAATTTTTTTGGGAATTAATATATTTTAGGCTACCCCTAACTTGACTAGGTCAAACTCACTTGAGGGCATTGATTTTACCAGATTTTTTGCAACATTTGGGCACTCTTCCTATAAGACTCGTTTCAGCAAATCCTTTGAATGCTTCCTTACTTTTCTCACCAAATGGTCTCACAGATGGTAAATAGTATCTAAATCGAGTGACTGGGGCCTTTGGATCTGGATTTGAAAGTTTTTCATCAAAAATTCACTCAAAAAGACCGAGTTTTGCTTAGGGTCGTTACCTTTATTGAAGATAATCAATCCATCTTAGCCTGATTATTCGACACTCTGGTGCAGGTTTATCTATAAAATATCTAAAAAAGAATACCCATCCATTGTTTCCTCAAGGAGACCAAGTAACCCACACCAAAAGCTATAATCAAAAACCCCCATACCATAAACGAATCACAGCCGTTTTTACCAGTACCTTCCTTTCTTTTCGGATCTACTTCTTTTCTCGGTTTTCTAGAAATATTGGCACATCCATAACTCATATGCACGTAAGACGAAGTGTACTGCTCAGATGGACCTGGTAAAATTTGGAGAAAGATAAAAAAGTAACAAAATCCCATCAAAAAGCTGGTACTGGTAAAAACTGCAGTGATTCGTTTATGGTATGGGGGTTTTTGCTTATAGCTTTCGGTGTGGGTTATTTGGTCTCCTTGAGTAAACAATGGATGGGTATTGTTTTTTAGATATTTTATAGACAAACCTGCACCAGAGTGTCGAATAATTAGGCTAAGATGGATTGATTATCTTCAATAAAGGTAACGGCCCTAAGCAAAACTCGGTATTTTTGAGTGAATTTTTGATCAAAAACTTTCAAAACCAGATCCAAACGTCCCCCAGTCACTCGATTTGGATACTATTTAGCATCTGTTGGACCATTTGGTGAGAAAAGCAAGGAAGCATTCAAAGGATTTGCTGAAACAAGTCTTATAGGAAGAGTGGATAAGATTCGGCCCAAATGTTGCAAAAAATCTGGTAAAATCAATGCCCTCAAGTGAGTTTGACCTCGTCAAGTCTAGGGGGTAGCCTAAAATATATTAATTCCCAAAAAAATTTAGAAATTTATACTTTTAACATCGATTTTCATAGTTTTTTCTTCTCTGTATACTTACTTTTGTAATGCGAAATTTTGTACTGTGTTTAGGTTTTTGTCACTTTTTCATTTAGTATTGATTATTTGACAAATTTTTTTTTGTAAATATGTAGGCAATGATTAATGAAATAAAACCACATTTAAATTTTTTTCGAAAATGTGTTAGATTCTTTTTTTTGAGGTCTTGGTTAAACAAAGTTAGGGGTGTATACTTACTTTTGTGACTGAGTGTATTTGGCAAGGTTTCTTTAAAACATCTGTGCCTCAAAAGGTTCGTCGTTGTTTTAACATTTTTCATCACTTTTTTGCACGATCTGCATGCCACAAAGTTTGGTATAGTATCACCATTTCGATTTTTTATTTCGCCAAAAGTCCCCCATACCTTACTTCGGCAGTTTCTTTTGTCGCAAATAGAAAATATATTATTATTAAGATTTAAGCTAACACTTTGTTCTTCCATTGTTTTTTTTATAAAACTATTACTTTTTTAAATGAACTCAGAAGATTACTATTTAAATTCTTTTCTCGCAAGAAATCAGCTTTTGAACTAAAATATTTCATTCATTACTTTCCATTTAACCCTTTCATGTTGATTTGTAATTTCCCCAATATACCTACCCGAAAAAATAGTAATTTGTTTTAAAAACAATCATCCCAAATCGCATTACTGCATATTTTTTAGGGATATGTTTCTACTACGCACCTACCTGCACAAATTAACTGGGCATTCCCCACTACCCCATATGTATTGTTACCTAACGACTAATTACTTTTTTATTTACTCAGTCATCCCTTTTTAAAACCACAATTGTAAAATTAAAAAAACCTGCTTTAATTGCAGTTAAACAACCAACCCTCAAAACCTAAATAAAAAAAAATATGCAACAGGTATACCTATAGAACGTAGAAATTGGAAGTGGTTGTTTTCATTGTTCAAACTGTTCATGATTTTTCGATCACGTTCGAACACTTCGATCACTTTCGATCATTTCGAGTAAAGCATAGTGTTTATGAACAGTCGATCTGTTTACGAGTAATTTTGTTCGTGGGTATTGAGTATCGAGTATACTCATGAGTTCAAACAATTTGCATGGTTTTGTTTGTGAGTATTTTTGTTTATGAGTAAGATGATTTACGAGTATAAAGAGAAAACGATCGAGCACGAACGATCATTTAAAAAAATTGAAATTGTTCGAACAGATTCGAACATACTCATTTGGATCTCTGGTCGAGACTTTAAATCTATAAATTTTGAAGCGTTGCAAAATGATGCACTTAACTGTCCTTGGACTCTATGTTATAGTCTGCATAATGTAGATGATAAGGTCAATTTCTTTCAAAATCTGCTTCTTGAACTGTATCAACATCATGGTCCATTAAAAACAGTTTTAATAAGAAACAAAAATTGCCCTTGGTTTACATCAGATGGATAGTGGTTGCACGTCCCACATGTGCAATGATGAAAGTCTGTTTACATCCCCACTCTCATCGGCATCTGGAAAACTGATGTTGGCAAACGATTCGAGCACAAATTTTGATGCGAGAGGAACTGTTAGGATTGTCACCACAGACGGGATGTCTGAGAGGTTAGTGAAACTCGAAAATGCATTATTAGTAAAGAATCTTAGAACTAACCTATTATCCGTTGTGAGGATAACTGACCACGACAACACCATCACTTTTGACAAAGAAAAGGCGGTCGTTCGAAGAAGTGACGGTGAGACAAAAGTTGTTGCGAGCCGAGTTGGACAGCTGTATTATGTCCAGGAAAGTACAACACAAGCGTGCACGGTTGAAGCAAGTGCATCCAAGCTTGACTTATGGCATTGCAGACTTGGTCACCTGAACGAACGAGACCTTTTTGAAATGCACCGAAAGAATTTGGTGACTGGTCTTTCTTTGAACGAGAAAAAGAAGCTTGGATCCTGTAGCGTATGTCTCAGTGCAAAAATGACGAGGTTGCCGTTTCCAAAAAGGTCAAACAGAAGCACAAACGTGTTTTATCTTGTGCACACTGATGTGTGTGGACCTTCTCGAGTTGATTCGATGGCAAAATCGAGATACTTTGTCACTTTCATTGACGATTGTAGCCGTTGCACAGTGGGTCCCGCCATAGGTCAAAAATAAAAAAAGTAAATGTCAATTTTTTAAAATCCAATGATTAAACAACGTTCTACAATCTCCCATCGAACCAAAACCAAAAAAAATTTGACGGTTACCCTTTTTTTCATTTCTTAATAGCCATTCAAAGTCGGTATATAAAAAAAAGTACAGTTTTTTAATCGCTGCAGTTATAAGGTGTGAACTTGCGATAGTGATAGCGGGTGTTAAAAATTGTGAACAGTATTAAATTGTTATGGATATTAAACGAGAAGGTTAATACTTTCTAAAAACATAAATTATATTGTTAAATAACATTGAGGCTAATTGTAATGGGGCTCGTTAGCGAAGCAATTTTAACCATTTTTATTTAGCTCAATTTTCATTAAATTAGAGATTTAGTTGGTTTGCCTTCGAGTGCCCTCTACAATTTAAGTTCTCAAATGAAGAATACCGTCCTACCTTTCGAAATAATAGCGCCGTTTTTTCCCCTTTTTCCCCCTTTTCGAGTAATACGAGTTTAAATGACGATACACGGAGAAAAAAAAATTACAACGTAAAACTAAAAAAATTCCTTTTTGGCACTATTATTTTTATAAAAGACTGATCTAGAGGGTAAGGGTAAAGTGCTCGACTGACAGGCAGGTCCATTTCCGGCATTAACCATTTTTTTTATATTTTCAAAAAAAAAAATTTTTTTACCTTTTTTTATTTTTCTTGAAAATAACCAAAATTTGAAAAAACTGACTTGATGCATTTTTTTGCAATAATAAATCATATAAAATGATAATACAGGTGTTTCATTAAAAAAAAATGGTCATTATATTTTTGACCGCACTTTGTATGGGAGGTGACCCACTGTGCGTTGGTGTGAAATAAGGTTTCTGAAGCAGAAGAACGATGTTTTCCGTGCCTTTAAAGCCTATAAAGATCAGGTTGAGACACAAACTGTTCGAAAAATTAAATGTTTGATGTCAGACAACGGAGGTGAGTTTTGTAATTATGAATTTGATGAGTTTCTGCGAGTGAATGGGATAAGGCGACAACTTACAGTTCCACAGACACCGCAGCAAAATGGTGAACGCAAAACTAGAACGCTTGCTGATATGGTAAGGTGCCTCCTGATACAATCTGGTGTTGGAAACGAGTTTTGGGCAGAAGCGATAGCGGCGTCGAATTATTTGCGTAACAGGTGTCCCACACCCAGTTTAGACGGACGCACACCCTTTGAAGCTTGGAACAAAAAGTTGCCAGACCTGAAACATCTAAAGGTGTTTGGCTCAAAAACTTTTGTTCTGGCAAAGACAAGTTTGAAGCGCGTTCCTTTGAGGACATCCTTTTGGGGTATTCTGAAATATCCAAGGGCTACCGTGTATGGATTCCCGACAAGCAAAGGGAAGTCATTACGAGAGACGTCAAGGTCATAGAAGACGATTTAATTGCTGCGAAAAGCCAAGAAAAATATGTTTTGCTGCCAATTGACGAAACTGCAAATGAAACTGAACCAGCTTCATTGGAAACACATGATAAGATTGATCCTGAACCACCGAAGGACAAGAAAAGTGTTCGAGTTGTCTATCAAACGAGGTCTGTTTCACGTTCAGCAAGGCAGAATCAAAAAGAAGAACCTGCAGAGATCGAACAAGTTGATGATGAAGATGAAACAGATGATGACGTTTATACTGATGCTACAGATAAAGATGAAATTGAGGTTGCGGACATTGGAGAGCTATCACTTGAAGATGCGATGGCTGGTTCAGAGGCACAAGATTGGCTGATAGCAATCAAAGAAGAGATTCGAGCGCTTATCAAGACCAACACGTGGGACCTAGTCGATCGTCCAGAGAACAGAGCTGTTGTGACAAGTAAGGTTGTTTTGCGAAATAAAATGAAAGCAGATGGCTCTTTGGATATAAAGAAAGCTCGTGTTGTTGCACGAAGTTTCACGCAGCGCAAAGGAATCGATCAGACTTTTGATGGCTCTGGCAGTCCGTGAGAACTTAAAAGTCTATCAAATGGACGTAGTGTCAGCCTTTCTGAACGGTGAGTTGGCACAAGAGATCTTTATGGAAACTCCAAAATATCTCCAGCAGTCGTTAGAAATGCTTGTAAAAAAAATGAAAACAATGATGGCGTAAGAGATAAGGCCAAACAGATGTTGAAGAACCTTAAGGATGGCGATAAAGTTTGTCGACTGCGAAAGAAGTTGTATGGTCTGCGGCAGGCCGGGCGACAGTGGCACAAAAAGTTAGATGAAACACTTCGTAAACTTGACTTGAAACCGGCTGCTAATGATACATGCTTTTATTTTAAAACAAATAAAGAAGAATTTACTATCGTTGCAGTATATGTCGACGATATATTGTATGCATCAAAAGACCAAAACACGTTGAACCAGATTCGTGATGGGCTTGCTGTTGTTTTTGAAGTAAAGGACCTGGGACTGGCCCGATATTGTTTTGGCGTTGAAATAATTCAAAAAGATGGCGAAAAAAAATTAAAGCAGCAAGCATACATCAAGGAAATACTAAAGAAATTTAATATGGACGAGTCGAGGCCAGTAAACACACCGAGGGACACTAAATCGAAATTACCTTCTGGTAAGGGTCACACTGAAGAACGTCAATTCGAAAAACCCTACCGTCAACTCATAGGATCGCTTATGTATCTGGCGATTGCAACCCGGCCAGACATAGCATCACCGTGAATCGTTTGGCGCAGTTCAACGAGAGTTATCAAGACGTACACTGGTCAGCTGCAAAGCGTGTTCTTCGTTACTTACGAGGAACAGAAAACTACGGGCTCACCTACACCAAGGACAATTTGGGTCTTCGAGGGTACTCGGATGCAGATCACGCGAATGACGAGAGCGATAAAGTGTCATACACTGGGTACGTATACATATATACTAGACTGGGCCAAAAAAAAAATATTTTTTTTTTGAAAGTTACATCGAAAATCTTGTTCAGGATGATGAAAAAAAAATTTGGTGAAAATTTGAGCCGTTAAAAAAAAATTTTAAGAGGTCTATCATCGGTGTTTTTTATTTTTATACATGATATGATGTTTTACAACAGAACTGCTAGACGATCAAAGTAAAAAAAATTCTGTTCATTTTTGCTTATATAAAATTAAATTTCCTACATAAAAGATCTAATTGAAAATTTTCGTCAGACGAGCCGTATTCGAGTAATTAAGTTCTAAAGAAGTTATTCACGATTTAAATCGAGAAAAATATTAATTTAAATCGTGAATAACTTCTTCAGAACTCAATTTAGGGAAAATTACTATGAGACCATTTTTGTAGAGAACTAAATTTCCTATAAGAATCTGTCGTGGTTTTATTTTTCTATTCACTTATTTGCTCATCACAAAATTCAAAAGTGAAACAGTCAAATTGAAAAAACACTTCGATTTAAAAAGCTTAATTACTCGAATACGGCTCGTCTGACGAAAATTTTCAATTAGATCTTTTTTGTAGGAAATTTAATTTTATATAAGAAAAAATGAACAGAATTTTTTTTACTTTGATCGTCTAGCAGTTCTGTTGTAAAACATCATATCATGTATAAAAATAAAAAACACCGATGATAGACCTCTTAAAATTTTTTTTAACGGCTCAAATTTTCAACAAATTTTTTTTTCATCATCCTGAACAAGATTTTCGATGTAACTTTCAAAAAAAAAAATATTTTTTTTTTTTGGTCCAGTCTAATATATACTCAGCGGAGCTGCGACTACCTGGCGCTCGCAAAAACAAAGGTCGGTAGCTATTTCTAGTACCGAGGTGGAATATGTAGCTCTGTCTGAAACATCAAGAGAAGCTACATATCTTCTAAATCTAATGACCGAGATGAATTTGCCTGAACTAACTAAAATAAGTATTGGAACTGACAATCAAGGCGCAAAACATATAGCCGAAAATTCAGTGTGTCATTCGCGCACTAAACACATTGCGACTCGATACCATTTTGTGCGGCAGGTGTTTAAAGATGGAAAGGTAACTGTAATCTACACTCCAACAGATATGATGTCGGCGGATGTGTTCACCAAACCACTTCCTGCACCAGCACACTACAGATGCATGAAGGACATCGGCGTAATAGTTTGCTAAGACGCGCTGATTGAGGGAGGCGTGTTGAAACTTGTATCAACCAGCGCTCTGGCAATACCCTGATTGTGACACCAACTATTAATCTAAATAATCTCATATGGTAATACTATAACTATTTGTATTCAACGACATTTTCAAACAATTTTGTTCACTTTTTTACTTTTGGTTTTGCAGTGCTGCGCACAAATACTTTATATTCTTTGAATTATGAATTTATGAACTAATAAAGTCTTTTATTAATAATCGAATTTGATTCTTCAAGGTTTGCCTTATCTTGCCCTCTTTCCACTTCATATATATTTCTCGCTCCTTTTGCGGCTAGAACAGTTTTAGCTTTCGGAAATAGTAAAAAATTTGTTTCGTCTCCGCTGAATACACAACTAGGATCTTCGAGAATTGAAAAAAAATTGTTTTTGATTAAGTACTCTTGTATTGAATCAAACCATTGAAATAAATCAGTCACAGAAACATTTGCGCTAGCCGATGAAACAGGATCAACAGTGCGGAAGGTAATAGAAGGATGACAGTTTAAAAAAGACCTGAACCACCCTCTTCCAGGCATTGAATCGCTTGAAAATGGAGTTTCTCTTTGTTTTTGACATACTTTTAACCAATAAACAATTATTATTTCCTCTGCTTCTGTAAAAACAGTTTTTGGTCCGGGACGTGTCTTTGAAAATTTAGAGCTTAAACGAAATTGTAACGTAGATCTGGGCGCGTTGAACTTTAAAGAAGCTGGTTTTTTTTATATAATTCCACTTCTTATTTCCGTTAAAGCTTGTTGAATATTTTCTTCTCCATAATTCTGATTTTTTTCCCCATAAGGGGTATAATTACTGGCAGCCTTAAAGGTACAATTTTTGGCAGTGCCAACGATTTGTGTTCCAAAGCACGCATTATGCCAATAATAAAACAACTACTTAACTACTTTATATGGTACCAATTATTGACACCCCTTTTTTAACAATTTTAACAACTTTTTTGCAAAAAAAATATTAAAAATATTTAATTTATTATATTGTTATATCAAATAAAATAAACATGCATCTAAAAACTCAATAAATAACCAAAAACGGACACTTACCAAAATTAGTCTCCTTAGCAAGAACACTGTATTTTAATCACTGAGAATGAAATAAACCTAAAGAAAGATGCAGAATTGTGCGGAATTAACACAGATCATGAAAAAACATGATTTTTTCCTCCTAAACTAGGGTTTCCAGAACATCTCTTTTAACTTTGATCTTTTTTACACTCTCTTTTTTCATAAAATTCTTTTTTTGTTCTCTTTTTTCCAAATATACTCTTTTAGTCTCTTTTTTTTATTTGCCTACGTAGTTTTTCCAAAATATTACGGTTCTCTTTTTTCCTTTAACTATATTTTTATTTACTTTCCAACAAGTTTAATTTTTGTTGTTTGTACCTTTTGTCAAAAATTTACTTCTGTGATGTGAAGTCGACTTTTTTAAACCGATTGTAAAAAATCAGTTAGTAAAATGTCGTCACAAATGTTGACTGAAAGTCGATTCAGACTATGTACTTAAAATATATTGTTAGAAGGTAGTAGTAGTACCCACTTCTATCTTACTCATCATAACATTGGGTGGATGCGAGATTTGGGCTTATGATAAGTGTTTAAAAAAACCAAATATTCAGGTCGACTTTTGTGAAGTTAAGATTTCAAAATTTATTTCTATAGTGATGGTAACCAACCATCATGCACCAAGATTAAATCAACTGAGAGAAAAGTTAATTTTTATCGTTTTACAAGGAAGTCCTGTTTGATCAGCTGATCATGTTTCCAACATTCCATACTTATAAGAAGTACCTACCTAGTTAGAAAAATAAATGTATTTAGTTCATGTAAGTTGTTTGTTTTTTTTTTAATCAAGTGCTCTTTTTTGTTCTCTTTTTTTCTTCAGAGTAAAATGTTCTCTATTTAGAAAGGTCCAAGATGGACACCCTATCCTAAACATAGTAGTTTTTGTGAAATCCTTCATGGCATGAAGGGTGCCAATAATTAGTACATAAATCGGGGGTGCCAACCATTGTACCCTTTACGCTATTAAATTTCAGAATTGAGTGAAAGCGATTTAAACTTTTTTATTGGATTTCAGAATGAGCGAATCATTGAATCGGAAACGACATTAATGTACATAATATGTAGTTGAAAAAGTTTTTGAAAAAATATTGTTCAAATAAAACCAACTGTACCTACTCTTGTCCATTGAGCCTAAATACCATGAATATTTAATTTTTTTTTAAGTTAAGCTTATGTACTTTAATAAACTGCACATTGTTACATAAATGGATTAACAAGTATATATTAACAAGTAAGACATAATCTGCTATTGCTTTTTTTCGTGATTTTAAAAAATTGTTTTAAAATGATTTTTTTTTTGAGAGGCACCACTTGCAATATTGCCCAGGGGCGCGGGTGTAGTGCTTAAACCGGCACTGGCACTTACCTACATCCTTTGTGTCATGATTCTCCGAAAAGATACCACAGTGCGTTTTCATATGGCAATTTTTTTCACCATGACTTGACTATACATTTGACAGTTGTAGCATTGTGTGACTATTATGTCGTTTTTGATTGGTTTCACTCAAGGATTCACTCATTCTGAAATCCAATAAAACACTTTGAACCGTTTTCACTCAATTCTGAAATTTCATATTTGTGTTGGTGAATAATCAAATACAAATTGTTTGCTTTTCGACGAGGAAATTTGGTTTGACGTTTAATTATTTAAATATTAGTGATTTTGAGTGAATTCTGTTTTGAAATCAAGAAGAGAATTTTTATTCTGAGAAGCGTTCTGTCTGTCATATTCGGGCGAATAAAACACTTTCAGAAGGCTTCTGAATGATTCCGGACGCTTCCGGAGAGCCAATCGAAAACGACATTAGCAGACTACTACCTCCAATGGAACATGTTTTTTTTTAGCTTTTTTCTGTAAATTATGATAGGATTAGTTAAAGTTATTCCGTTTTTCTAGAAAACATACAGATATATGTAAATATGTAGGTAAGGTTTTAATCTTTAGCTTAAGTACTTTACTACAAGATTTATTATCTCATAAATTTTTTTAAAAGAAAGTAGACAAATAAATGATTTTTAGATCATTATTTTTTAACAAAAGCACACAACCTGTTTTCTTATGACGTTATCACGTAAAATCATCGTCCGTTAACCGGCTTTACAAACAACCACTTTTTTTTTTAATATCCCAAAACTAAAGTTTTTTCATTTCCCTCATACTCCAGTCAAAGCGTCATTTGACCTTGCGCAGAGAGGCACTGTCAGTTTTTATTTCATGGATCGATAGGGGTATATTTAAAAGGCTTAAACCCAATTTCTCACCACCTGATCATTCTTTTTAGCGGAGTTATTCACAAAAATGCATTTTTTTGGGATATTTTACTTCTAAGCTAATATCTTTGCTCCAGATTGTCGTAGACCAAAAAATAAACATACATTCACTTCCTTATAATATTTTCTATCGTTGTATGTAATTTCATTGTATTTGAGTGAGTAAATACAAAATGGCAGCCATTTAAAGTCAAACTCTTGCTGTTAAAAAACACATTTTTGTCATTATTTCGAAAAAAGCTTATATCATGATTGACATTTTTCTAATTTATTTTGTAGCCCGAGCAATTGATAAATGAACGAATGCAAAACCGGTGCGAAAACACCCAAAAATATCGTTTTTTGGGAATAACTCGGCTTCAGAGTGTCTTACGACAAAAAATAAAGCTATTAATTGTTCGTTACAACATTTTCTATCGATTTGGTGTACATTATTTTTGTTGAAACAACTAAAAAATAAGGGGAAACCGACGAAGTTACGAATACCAGAGTTACGGGCGACAGAGTTACGGCCGTCAGAGTTACGCAAAACCGAAGGTACGAAAAACTAGAGGTACGAATTCTAAAGTTATGTATGTTAAGCTATGAAATGTGATTTTTGGGTTGGCAACAATTGCGAGGAACGATATGGAATTATGGAAACATAAATAAGAGAATATCGTTTCTCATTGGTCAGAACTAAATGAGTAAAGCGAAAATGAGTGTTATTTAATCTTGTAAAATTTTGATTGGATAGGTATAGGTATACATAAATTTTAAATTAAACTTCTTTAAAATATTTTTTAAAAAAGAAATAAATTTATTAGTTTGAATCTCATCTTGTTCGATGGTCGACTTAAGATTTCATGTATCTCGTCCGAAAGTACACTTAAGATTTAATGTATCTTCTGCGAAAGCCAACTTAAGATTAAATTATAATTTTGATATTTGGAATGATCCAACTGGGGATCGTTACAATGTTCTTTGTTTAAAAATGATGACACAGCATCTTACAGTTGCTCTAGCGGATGCTTGGGTGTCGAAGTTTATTACTACTTAAAATGATGACACAGCATCTAACAGTGGATGCTTGGATGTCGCAGTTTATTATTACAAGATAAATATTAGAATACACCAGAAGGGTATATGCTATGATCCAACATTGTAGATCGATACAATGTTGTATTGTTTATTTGTTTATGTCTCGCTATTTTGTTTTAATTTATTGTGGAGGCGCACAAGTGATATCGGATAAAACTCCTCCCCCTTTAGAGTCTTCTAATGGTTGAAATGAGACCGTTGGAAGATTTACATTATTTATTATCTTCCTTTTGTTATTTTTTAATTTCGAATAAGCATAAATGATTAATGTAATTAAAATAGTTAAAATGATAAAATATACTGTCAAGTTTGACTTTTTATGATTATGCTTAGGTTCTATAATTTCCTTTAAATTATTAATATTTTGATAATGTAATTTCTCAAATGTGAGTTTTTCAAATCTTGTATAATTAATATCTAACATTGTATTAGGTATTATTATTTCATGTTTATAATTTTGTCTTTCATAGATTTCATTGTTTATTTCTATTTGACAGTTTTGAAATTTAATAAGATAGGTTCCTTTAACATAAATCTTTTGTTTATTACAAGTTTGATTAAGTATTTGCTGTTTAACATTTATAAGTAAAAGGTTATTGTTTCCTATTTCTAAAATCTCTTCATTTAGGTTTTTTATAAAGTTACAATGCATTTGTGCGTTAAAAAGGTTTTCAATACAATTAGACCAGTGCCAATCCGGTTTTCAGAGGGCAAAAGTTGAACAAATTATTAGCAGCATAAGAGTGGTGGGAAAATTTAGGATAAATGGTATATGAAAGGGGAAAAATAAATTGCCCACAAAAAAATTGGGGGAAAGGGGGTGGGTGGGCGAAAAAGTGGGGTGGGTGTCAAAAATCATGGTTTTTTACGATTTCTGTCAAAACTAGACGTCCTACCAAAAAAATTCAAATGCAAAAGTTGTAGGTAGTATAAATGTCTACAACTTTTACTCAAACAATTTTTTTCTATAACCTCAAAAATATTGGAAAAAATGCAAAAATACGATTTTTTTATTTTTTATTTTTATCTTTTACAAAAATGGTTGGATTTTAACAAAACTTGGTTGAAAACTACTTTGTTATGTTTTCTATCTATTAAAAAAGTTTTTTTAAGCAAAAAGTGAATTTTTGGATTTTTGACGAATTTAATTCGAAAAAATAGCCTATTTTTCAATCAAAAAAGTTACCGAAAAAATTTTTGATTTTTGAAAAGTTTGAAATGAAATTATTTAGATTAAAACCTATTATTTAAGATTGTGTGGAAAAACTATACTTTTGTTTTAGAAAATATTGAGAAAAATGAAAAAAACAAAAAAACGATTTTTAAGATCGATTTTTCCGTAAATGACAGTAATACTGGCGAGAAATAATTTTCCATAGAAACAAAATTATACTTTTCTAATGGCCTTTGACCTTTTTAATTTGAATCTAGCATTAGAATAGCTCTAACGTGAAAAGTTTTTGAGATATTGAATTTTGAACGTCCAAAACACTATTTTTGTGATTATTTGCATGGTAATATCTCAAAAACGTGATGTGATAGAATTTTTCTGACTTCGGATTCGAGCTCAGCGCACAAAAAACCATTAGAAAAATATACTTTGATTTCTATAAAAAAAAAACTTTTTGACTAGTGAATTCGAACAGGGAAGAAAAAATCGAATGCCTTGTTCGAATTTTTTATAGAAATCAAAGTATATTTTTCTAATGGTTTTTTGTGCGCTGAGCTCGAATCCGAAGTCAGAAAAATTCTATCACATCACGTTTTTGAGATATTACCATGCAAATAATCACAAAAATAGTGTTTTGGACGTTCAAAATTCAATATCTCAAAAACTTTTCACGTTAGAGCTATTCTAATGCTAGATTCAAATTAAAAAGGTCAAAGGCCATTAGAAAAGTATAATTTTGTTTCTATGGAAAATTATTTCTCGCCAGTATTACTGTCATTTACGGAAAAATCGATCTTAAAAATCGTTTTTTTGTTTTTTTCATTTTTCTCAATATTTTCTAAAACAAAAGTATAGTTTTTCCACACAATCTTAAATAATAGGTTTTAATCTAAATAATTTCATTTCAAACTTTTCAAAAATCAAAAATTTTTTCGGTAACTTTTTTGATTGAAAAATAGGCTATTTTTTCGAATTAAATTCGTCAAAAATCCAAAAATTCACTTTTTGCTTAAAAAACTTTTTTAATAGATAGAAAACATAACAAAGTAGTTTTCAACCAAGTTTTGTTAAAATCCAACCATTTTTGTAAAAGATAAAAATAAAAAATAAAAAAATCGTATTTTTGCATTTTTTCCAATATTTTTGAGGTTATAGAAAAAAATTGTTTGAGTAAAAGTTGTAGACATTTATACTACCTACAACTTTTGCATTTGAATTTTTTTGGTAGGACGTCTAGTTTTGACAGAAATCGTAAAAAACCATGATTTTTGACACCCACCCCACTTTTTCGCCCACCCACCCCCTTTCCCCCAATTTATTTGTGGGCAATTTATTTTTCCCCTTTCATATACCATTTATCCTAAATTTTCCCACCACCCATATGCTGCTAATAATTTTTTTATTTTCAAAAATTATTGGCACTGGTCTAAATTATCTTTTATAAGTTTCAAGTTTTTAATATATTTTGTATCTTCATATACAATTTCATTATTAGTTAGATATAAATGTTTATTTATGTATAATTGCAAATTATTTTCTTTATTAGGAATAGGTTGTATATATAATTTTTTATATTTTTCATTTGGGTATTCTGGTAGTTGAATTATAAAAACTATATTGTCTTTATACAATGCAAGGCTTAATTCGATGTCTTCTAAATTATTTATTTCAATATTGTATTTTTCTATTTCTTCTGTAGTAAGTATATCCCTACTAAGTATTCCTAATCTTGAAGTCATTATTACTTCCTTAATTTTTTCAATATCTTCGTGTAAGTAGTCAAGATTTTCTCTTAGTTTTATTTCATATTGGATCTTAGCTATGTCTTTTTCATAATCATAAGTTCCTATAAAGTTATCTATTTTTTGTATTATATCTTTTGTTTCATTGTTTAAGGTATCAGTAAGTATTTTAATTTGCTTATTAAATTTATCGTTAATTATTATCTGATCGTTAAGGTTTGTTATTTCATTATTTTCGTTAATTTCGATTAATTTTAGATGTTTTTCGATGTTTTGTCTATCGTTATCGTCCATTGTTCCGTATAAAAATTTTAGTCCTGTACCTACTATATTTATTAGTCCACGTTTCGGCCTATTTTCCTTAGGGTGTGGTAAAAGGATTTTGAATTCATTTTTTATTTTTATCATTTTCTTTAACAAATTGTTGTTTTCTTCTGGTAATCTATTAATGTTTCTTTCCATTATGTCTATATTTCTCTCGTATTCAGTTAAATTAATGATATGAAGGATTGTATTAAATCTTTTTATGATTGGATATTCTCCTAATTGTATAGTTGTAAACCCGTTTCCTTGATTTAAGTCAATTATTTCTAACTCCGCTTGTACTAGGTTGAGAGTTGTCAATATCGTCAATATTGTCAATATTGTCGGAATTTTCCCCGAAAGTAGCATTATTCGATATGCTTTCACTGAAGGATCTAGAATGGAATGATATGTCATCTTGAAACTTTTTATTTTTTCTAAATTGGTCTTTGTGAAGAGTGCGTTTAGCTTCTTTTATTATATATTTCTTATTATTTTTACTTATTACCTTTGCTTTCTTATGTCTTGGTATAATTTTATTCTTAATGCGTTCTTGTGTTGTCGTTTTTATGAATTGTTCATTAATGTCAACGTCTTTTCTTTTTTCATTTAATTTGTTTAATATCTTTTCTTTTTTTTCTTCTATATTTTTATAAATTATTTCATTGTTTACTTTATTTAAGTGAACATTAATAGGTTTCTCTTTGGTAGTCAAATGTATAGTGTTATTATAAATAGAAAGAATGTTAATAACTTGATCTATTAAAGGGAATGGATCATCTGTTTTTACTTGCGATATAGGTACTATAGGGCAAGTTTAGGATTCGTAAAAAAAATCGAACTCGAGATAACAATTTTACATGACATTACGATGATGGAGAATGCCAAAAAAGTGGGTCCGGCAATTCTGTCTGTCTGTCTGTCTGTCTGTCTGTCTGTCTGTCTGTGTGTCTGTCTCTATCTGGAGCTGCAGCCTAAACGAGTGAAGTGATTTTCTTCAAACTTGGTAGTTAGCAGTTTTTGGTGATTCCCTAGAGGGGAAATTGAAATTTTTTTTTTATGACCAAAACTAACGGTACCTGCCATATAACGGAAATAGAAAAGGTAATTTTTTTCAAAAACGGCTCTAACGATTTTGATTAAAATTTTTGTGTGTAGTACTACACATAAGGGCCAACTTTTTAAATAAAAAAAATATTTTTTGTACCGTTATTAACGGTACCTGTCATAGAACGGTTTTTTTCGTTTCTGAATATCTCGTACAAAATTAACCCGATTTAAATGAAAATTTTTATACAAAAGTGTGTAAGTAAAGATAATATTAAAATTTTAGAAAATTTTCAAAAAACCAATTTTTGGTTTTTTAAAAAATATTTCAAAATTTTTTTTTGAAAAATCAATTTTTTGAAAACGGGTTGGTGAAAAATTTTGAAATTTAGTTTTTATGTGTAAATTAATTATTTCTTCAAAATGGCATACCAACTTTTTTTTTGAAAAATGTTAAAAAAAATTTATATATAAAAAATTATTTTTTTAAAAAACGGCTCCTACAATTTTCAAAATTTTTTTTCTAAAAATACCTTTTTATACGAGAAATAAAATGGCATATTTGTTTTTTTTTTTAAGATATTTTAAAACGGAGTTTTATTAATTATAAAAACAGATTTAATTTTTTTTATACTACTTATGAAATTTCTTCAAAATATCAAATTTTAAATTTCTTGAATAAAAAGCTTTAACATTATAGTTACTTTAAGCATAAGAGCAAGTACGTGCGACCCCAGTCGTGCAATTTATTTCTATTTGAGATAGGATTCTAAGTTGTTCGTTTAAAGTACTATGAAATCTTTCAATGTCGGAATTGCCCGTATGTCTGTTTGCTGTACAGTAATGTACCTCTATATCGTTATTCGATAAAAAGTTTTTTAATGTTTCTGCCATAAAAGCATTTTCGTTATCTAAAGTTATAAGTTTGGGTTTAGTCATGTACGAAAATATTTTTGTCATAGCGTTCATAACGTCTATGTATGTTTTATTTTTTATTTGTTCTACGGCTACGTATTTTGAAAATTTATCAATACAAGTTAGGTATTTTCTGTTTTTATCCCTGAACCAGATATCTAAATGATAATGTTCATGTGGTCCTTTGGGTGTAATTGTTTTTTCATAGGGTAATTTTATCGGTTTTCTATCTATTTTTGTCATACAAAAATGGCATTTGTTCAAAATTTTATTAATTAATTCTTTAAAATTCGGAATATAATATTCTCTTGTAAGTTCTAAGTAAAGTTTATCGATACCTATATGATTAAAATCTTTATGGGTTTTAAGTATAAATTCATGTGCATCTTTTATATTCAAGTCTTTAAGTATTTTCTTACTTCGCAATAGTATATTCTTTTTTAGTTTTATTTTCCATCTTTGGAGTTAACTATTTGGTTCTTTAAGATTATGTAACCATACTAATGGTCTATGATCAGTTTTTATAAGAAATCTTCTACCGTAAAGGTAATGCCTAAATTGAGCTGTAGCCCAAACTATAGCCAGTAGTTCTTTTTCTATAGTGCTATATTTGCACTCATGTTTATTTAAGGTGCGTGAAGCAAATGAGAGAGGTCCATGTGTTTGACTTAACACGGCTCCAACTGCAAAGTTACTTGCATCAGTAGTTAATATAAATTCTTTTGAGAAATCAGGATGTCTATTTATTAGATCAGTAGTCATCAAAGTTTTTAATTTATTAAAAGACTCCTTGTATTTTTCATCATTTATATTTATAATGCTATCTTTTTTAAGACATAACGTCATTGGCTTTATAATAGCTGCATAATCATGGATAAATTTGCGGTAATATCCAGTTAATCCTAAGAAAGATTGGATTTCTTTCACTGTTTTTGGTATTGGAAATTTTTTTATAGTTTCAATTTTTTTCGGGTTTGGTTTAACACCATTGGGAGTTACTACATGCCCTAAGAACTCTGTTTCTTTACGAAGAAATTCAGATTTATTTAATGACACTTTAAGATTTGCGTTCTTAAGCGTATTTAAAATTTTATGGAGTGAATCCATATGCTCTTGTAGGCTGGAAGAAAATATTATAATGTCATCTAAATAGACATAACATATTTTTCCTATGTAGTCTTTCAAAACCTCATTCATAAGTCTCTGAAAGGTTGCGGGTGCATTCTTTAAACCGAATGGCATCCTAATAAACTCATAGTGTCCCGATAAAGTACTAAATGCTGTTTTTTCTCTGTCTTTAGGTTCTACTTCTATTTGATAGAAACCTTTTGTTAGATCTAATGTAGTGAAATATACTGCATGTCCTAATTTATCTAATATTGAGTCCATGTTTGGAATGGGATATTTATCTTCTTTTGTTTTATTATTTAATTTTCTATAGTCAATGACTATACGCCACTCCTTATTTCCAGCGTGGTCTTCTTTTTTAGGTACGACCCAGATTGGGGCGTTATAAGGCGAAGTTGAATGCCGAATTATTTTTGATTCGAGCATTTCTTTTATTTGCCTATCCACTTCCTTTTTGTGGATTTCAGGATATCTGTATATCCTTGTGTAAATTGGAGAGTTATCCTCCGTAGGGATGTTATGTTTTACATGATTAGTAAATGTCAAATCATCACCTTTTTTATAGAATGCTCCATCACATTCTTTTATTGCTTTGAATAATTTTTGTTTTTCCTCTTTATTTAAATGATCTATTCGCAGATCTTTAATTATTGTATTATTTAATATGGAATCTACAGGTTTAATATCATTAAAATAATTGATTGAGCTTTCATATTCTTTCTCTTCATTTTCGCTGAAGAAAAATGGAATGAATATGCCGTTCAATTTTAATGTCCTATTCCTGTAATTAATCTCCCCATCGTTTGGGATCAGGAAAATTTGCTTCTGTATGTTCAGTGTTTTTATTAATATAATTCGTTTTGTTAATTCTTCTTACTTGTGATGAACTTGGATCTATATCCATTGGTTCAACTTGTTGAGGATATTGTTTATTTTCGTAAGTTCTTTGATAATTGTTATTTTGTTTTTGGTTATTTTTATTATTGTAATTATGGTTATTATTTCTGTTATTAGAATTTTTCCTAAAATTACTATCATTTTTAGGACTTTCATTTTTGGATTGGGGTTTTGAATCAGAATTATGAGTTACAAAACCTGCTTCTGATAATTCGTGGAGTGCTGCTTCCATACTGGAAGGCTTTAGGGAATATAAAATTGTTCTCATATGAACAGGAAGTTTTTCTTTAAAAATTTTTAAGGCTGTTTCGTTATTTCTAGGAACGTCTAACTGGTTATTTTCCTGTAAACATTTTTGATTTAACAAAGATAAAGTTCTTTGTATATAATTATAATACTTAAGCACATCACCTTTGAACTGTGCTGCTCTGAGGTCATCATACAGTTGATAACTGTTTTTGAATCCCCCGAAATTTTGAATTAGGATAGCCTTTATATCGGCCCATTGAGTGAGGTGAGAATGAATCTCAATAGTTTGCCTAGCTCGACCAATGAATTTGGACTTTAATAAATTAATACACATTCTTTGTCCTTGATCGTTGTGTCAGTAATATTGGAATTATGTCATCTACGTTACTTATAAAAATAGGTAAGTCCTGTGTCTTACCGTCAAAAGTAGATAATCTTTCTATGTACTCTAAAGGATTGAGTTCTAAGACTCTTGGAATTAAAACATTGTTATAATCTTTGAACAACAACAAGATCTTGAAGGTGCTACCACCAAGTGTTTTATGGCTAGAGTTACAGTACTGTTTCACGGACGCCAATCCGATCATCAGACTCCTTTATTCCATTTTGTATGTGGTGCTTAGTCTAGTAATTTTTCATTTAATTTGAAAAACTTTTTCCGTCACACTTGAGTATTGAACCTAGACCAAGCGAGTTCAGAAGCCAGTACACTACGCACTGCGCTACCTCTCCCACATGATTAGCTTCACCCAATTGTAGGCTTTATAGTTTATCAACATTCAAATGAATAGACTTAGCATTTTTACTAGCTCTTTCAAGTATGTATATTGTTATTCGGCTCTTTCATGTTTTTCTCCATACACTTAAGCATAGCAACAATTCGTTGCATATACGAAAGGAGGAAAGTAATTAGAAAGATTTTAGGCGCGGGCCCT